>NC_092716.1:7446172-7792278 GCF_047496885.1 Scyliorhinus torazame | reverse complement strand
CCCGGGCGACTGGGATGGCGAGCTGCCAGCCTGTCCTGCCCGTTGCCCACCCGATGCACCTGGGACGGAAGGGGGGGGGGGGGGGGGGGGTCCGAGGTGTCGCGGTGTACCGGGACCTCCCCTACAGGGGGAGCCGGAACGGACCACACCACCTCCTCCTCCCTCGGGGTGCCCGATGGCCCCCAGGCCTCTACATGGGTGGGGGATGCGAACGGACTGGCCATCCGACGCCCCCCCGACATCTGGCGCTGCCAGTCCTGGAGGCCCGTGCTGGTATCGACAGGGGTCTACAGGTTTGCAGCCATGGAGCCCAGGGGGTTGGCAAACCCTGTCTGTGACAGTGCGACGCCGGCTCGCACATGGCCACTGGCGCCGATGCCCTCAGCGATGGCCTGCAGAGACTGGGCCATGGCCTGCTGAGACTGGGCCATGGCCTGCTGAGACTGGGCCATGGCCTGCAGAGACTGGGCTATGGCGTTGAGCGCCTCTGCCATCTGGCGCTGGCACTGGCTCATGGCCTCCTGTGAGAGGGCAGCCATGTCCTGGGCCACAGACGCCGCCTGCACGGAAAGCCCCAGGCCTCGCAAACCGTTCCCCATGTCTGACACCGTCGCATCCATTGCCTCCACCGCGGACGCCACCCGTGCGGTGTCGGCCTGGGTGGCACGCATGACCGGCACCACTCCCAGCTCCTGGACGCGGGTGGACTCCTCCACCTGCGACTGCAGCCGCCGCAAGCCACCCGTCACCCTCTTCGCTCGTCTCCGGGTCGGTGGTTGCATCGGATCTATGTGTGGGTGTGGTAACTCCAGGAACCCGGGATCCATCTGGGCGGCAGATGTTCGCTTGGGCTGGGCTGCCCTCCGACCGCCCCACCCCTCTGCTGCTCCTACCTCCCCCTGCTGTACCGGGACGGCTGTGTTGTGCGCACCAGTGAGTGTACCAGACGCCTCATCACTAAAGTGCCCAACCGAGGTGAGTATTTCTGCGATGGTGGAGGGTGTTGGTGACAGCAGTGGCGTTGTGTCGTGCTCTTCGTCCCACTCTGAGTCCATGGCACTTTGGGGTGGGGGTTCGTCTCCACCCATCCACTCGGAGTCACTGTCCGGTATTTTGTCTTCCTGGGTAGTGCTGTCCCGGGTAGCGGTGTCCTGGGCAGTGCTGTCCCGGGTAGTGGTGTCCCGGGTAGTGGTGTCCTGGGTAGTGGTGTCCTGGCTCGGATGTGACGGGGGCCTGTGGCTGCCCCCCTCGTCGCTGGGTGGTCGCTCCCGCACATGACGGGGGTGTCGTCTCCCTGTTGCTCCAGGTCTCTCCGTCTCCCGTGGTGTGCGAGGGGCATCCTGCGGGCGTCGCATGCTGGAGGGTCCGGGTCTCTCCATCTCCCATGGCCGCCGAGGGGCATCCTGCGGGCGTCGCATGCTGGAGGGTGCGGGTCTCTCCGTCTCCCGTGGTGTGCGAGGGGCATCCTGCGGGCGTCGCAAGTTGGAGGGTCCGGGTCTCTCCATCTCCCATGGCCACCGAGGGGCATCCTGCGGGCGTCGCAAGCTGGAGGGTCCGGGTCTCTCCGTCTCCCGTGGTCTCCGAGGGGCATCCTGCGGGCGCCGCATGCTGGAGGGTCCGGGTCTCTCCGTCTCCCGTGGTGTGCGAGGGGCATCCTGCGGGCGTCGCATGCTGGAGGGTCCGGGTCTCTCCGTCTCCCGTGGCCTCCGAGGGGCATCCTGCGGGCGTCGCATGCTGGAGGGTGCGGGTCTCTCCGTCTCCCGTGGTGTGCGAGGGGCATCCTGCGGGCGTTGCATGCTGGAGGGTGCGGGTTTCTCCCTCTCCCGTGGTGTGCGAGGGGCATCCTGCGGGCGTCGCATGCTGGAGGGTCCGGGTCTCCCCGTCTCCCGTGGCCTCCGAGGGGCATCCTGCGGGCGTCGCATGCCGGAGGGTGCGGGTCTCTCCGTCTCCTGTGATCTCCGAGGGGCATCCTGCGGGCGGTCTGCATCTGCGGGGATGGGTGCCTGGACGTTTGGTCCTGCGATACACAATGAAGCATGCATGGTTAGACATCAGGCAGTGATCAGGTGATATGGGGGAGGGGGATATAGGGGAGGGGGGATATAGGGGACGGGCTGTCGGTGGCTCACTTGCTACTACGCCCCCGACCTCTGCATCAGCAACCTCCCGGTCGTCAGGTCCGCCAGCCAGTTCCAGGGCCCTTTCCTCGTGTTCGGTCAGTGGCCTCTCATCAGCGGGGCCTCCTCCAGTCCTCACATGCTCCCTATTGTTGTGTGCGCGCTTCTCCTGTGGGGGGGGGGGGGTGGCAGGGGTAAAAGGCAACACTGTTAGGCAGGTATATGAATGCACGCCATCGGTTGCGCGTGCATTGCAGAGGTTAAGGTTAGGGCTGGATTCACTTGGGGATATGGGGGATATGGGGGAGGGGGGGGATATGGGGGAGGGGGGGATATGGTGGAGGCTCACCCTGCCTGCTCTGACGAGGTCGTTCACCTTCTTGTGGCACTGGGTGCCTGTCCGTGGTGTCAGGGCCACAGCGGTGACGGCCTCTGCCACTTCCCTCCACAGACGCCGGCTGTGGCGTGGGGCAACTCTGCGGCCGTGCCCGGGATACAGGGCGTCCCTCCTCTGCTCCACCGCGTCCAGGAGCGCCTCCACATCGCGTGACTCAAACCTCGGGGCTGAGCGGCGGCCAGCCATCCGGTCGGGTGTTCCGGTCGGGTGGGGGGAGCAGTCACGCCGTGCAGCGCGTATGACGCTGCACGGCGTGAACCACTGCGCAAGCGCGGATCCCGTTACGTTGCTGCTAGCCCATTTCGGGCCGGAGACTTTCGCCCCATTTTTCCGACGTGACGCGTCGGATTTGCGCCGATCGGCGGACTTTCCACCGATAACGGAGAATTTCGCCCGAGATCTGAGATATTTTAGAACTTTTAAATAAAGAGAAAATGCTGGAAAATCTCAGCAGGTCCGGCAGCACAGTGGTTAACACAATTGCTTCACAGCTCCAGGGTCCCAGGTTCGATTCCGGCTTGGGTCACTGTCTGTGCGGAGTCTGCACATCCTCCCCGTGTGTGCGTGGGTTTCCTCCGGGGGCTCTGGTTTCCTCCCACAGCCCAAAGATGTGCAGGTTAGGTGGATTGTCCATGATAAATTGCCCTTAGTGTCCAAAATTACCCTTAGCGTTGGGTGGGGTTACTGGGTTATGGGGATAGGGTGGAGTGTTGACGTTGGGTAGGGTGCTCTTTCCAAGAGCCAGTGCAGACTCAATGGGCCGAATGGCCTCCTTTTGCACTGTAAATTCTAAATTTGGACATTAAGGTCAATTTATCATCAGTAGAGATACAGTCAGCAACACAGGGTGCTGGGGGAGACGGGTTACTGAGTGACAGTGTGAGGGAGCTGGATTAGCATCAGTAGAGATACAGTCAGTAACACAGGGTGCTGGGGGAGAGGGGTTACTGAGTGACAGTGTGAGGGAGCTGGATTAACATCAGTAGAGATACAGTCAGTAACACAGGGTGCTGGGGGAGAGGGGTTACTGAGTGACAGTGTGAGGGAGCTGGATTAACATCAGTAGAGATACAGTCAGTAACACAGGGTGCTGGGGGAGGAGGGGTTCTGAGTGACAGTGTGAGGGAGCTGGATTAACATCAGTAGAGATACAGTCAGTAATACAGGGTGCTGGGGGAGAGGGGTTACTGAGTGACAGTGTGAGGGAGCTGGATTAACATCAGTAGAGATACAGTCAGTAACACATGGTGCTGGGGGAGAGGGGTTACTGAGTGACAGTGTGAGGGTGCTGGATTAACATCAATACAGATACAGTCAGTAACACAGGGTGCTGGGGGAGAGGGGTTACTGAGTGACAGTGTGAGGGAGCTGGATTAACATCAGTAGAGATACAGTCAGTAACACAGGGTGCTGGGGAGAGGGGTTACTGAGTGACAGTGTGAGGGAGCTGGATTAACATCAGTAGAGATACAGTCAGTAACACATGGTGCTGGGGGAGAGGGGTTACTGAGTGACAGTGTGAGGGAGCTGGATTAACATCAGTAGAGATACAGTCAGTAACACAGGGTGCTGGGGGAGAGGGGTTACTGAGTGACAGTGTGAGGGAGCTGGATTAACATCAGTAGAGATACAGTCAGTAACACATGGTGCTGGGGGAGAGAGGTTACTGAGTGACAGTGTGAGGGAGCTGGATTAACATCAGTAGAGATACAGTCAGTAACACAGGGTGCTGGGGGAGAGGGGTTACTGAGTGACAGTGTGAGGGAGCTGGATTAACATCAGTAGAGATACAGTCAGTAACACATGGTGCTGGGGGAGAGAGGTTACTGAGTGACAGTGTGAGGGAGCTGGATTAACATCAGTAGAGATACAGTCAGTAACGCAGGGTGCTGGGGGAGAGGGGTTACTGAGTGACAGTGTGAGGGAGCTGGATTAACATCAGTAGAGATACAGTCAGTAACACAGGGTGAAGGGGGGAGAGGGGTTACTGATTGAATGTGGGAAATGTAGCAATATGTATATTGTAAAGAAGACAATGGGTTAACAATTTGATGTTAATAGTTCTCACCACCAGATGGTGATAAGGAGCAGTCATATAAATATCATGTGACTCCTGGGAGAAGCTGTTTAGGTATGAGAGAGATTAGTTGCATAATTGAGGGATCTGTAGTTAGAGATATTGTATAGATTTATTTAATAACTTTTACCTTGGAACTTGTTTAAATCTTATTTAAGTAGTGTAAATAAATCAGCTTAGTTCATTTACTGAGCTTGATGTTTTTTGTAAGGGCCACGAAGAATCCAGCACCAGTTTTAAGATACAAAATAATAACGTTTATTTACGAAAACAATATATACATAACAGTAGCAGTAACTTCCCTTGCTACCTTCTCCTTCCTGCTGGTTCCTGAACTGGCCAGCTTATTTATACTTGGAGTTTCTCCGCCCCCCTCATTGGGGAAGTTCATACTCCCATAGGATTGTGGGATAGTCATTAGTCCCCAGCCAATCATAAGTAGGCAGGTTATAACATCCCTCCCCCCCAAAGTCCAAGGAATCCACCGAAGACCCTGGCGAAGGAAGGCGTCGAACTCGTTTGGCCGCAGGCCGGACACCATTTGCACGCGGCGCTGGATCAGGCGGCGTGTAACGAGACGGAGACCGGCGCTTCCGTGATGAACGGCGCGGTTGTACATCCACGGCCTGTGGACCCGAGGATTCCCCCTCTGATTCATCCTGTGTCTCCATCTCGGAGTCAGAGTCTGCTGCCTCCGTCATGTCAGCGTCTCTATCCCCATTCGGTCCCGTAACGACCTGCGCAGGCTTCGAGTGAGGCACCAGTGGAAGATTGTGAGGACTACCTTCCCTTGTCTCTGGTCTTTGCGGCTGTTGAAATGAGCTCCGGGGCGGGGAATCTTTTGAGGGGATGATCTTCTGGACCGGACGTGGTCTACATGTTTTCGCTGGAGACGACCCTGGGCTTGCACTTGGTAAGATATAGGGCCCGTTTGGCGAAAGATTACACCAGGAACCCATTGGGCACCACCAGCAAAATTCCGCACGAATACTGGGTCACCGGGCGCAAACTGCCGAATCGGACGATGCCGAGACAATCCCTGTCCCTGCCGTTCTGGTGTGCGGCGTACTTTTGCGCCAATGTCCGGGAAGACCATACTAAGGCGGGTGCGAAGTCTTCGGCCCATTAGGAGTTCTGCGGGAGCTACCCCAGTCACTGCATGGGGGGTGGTCCTGTACGTAAACAAAAAGCGAGCCAGTCTCGTGTCCATTGATCCGGAAGACTGCTTCTTTAGGCCTCTTTTGAATGTTTGCACTGCACGCTCTGCCAACCCATTTGAAGCCGGGTGGTAAGGGGCAGTGCGGATATGGCGGATGCCGTTCATCTTTGTAAACCTAGCAAACTCCTCACTCGTGAATGGAGTGCCATTATCCGTGACCAGCACCTCGGGGAGGCCATGCGTACTAAATGATAAACGCATCTTTTCAATTGTTGCGCAGGACGTTGTCCCCTGCATCTTATGCACCTCCAGCCATTTGGACTGGGCGTCAATTAGTAGAAGGAACATGGATCCCTGAAAAGGGCCTGCGAAATCTGCATGTAAGCGTGCCGAAGGCCGCCCTGGCCATTTCCAGTGATGTAGGGGCGTGGCCGGCGGAAGCTTCTGATGCTCCTGGCAAATGGAGCAGTTTTGGGCCACCTTCTCAATGTCGGTGTCGAGGCCTGGCCACCAGACATAACTCCGGGCCAACATTTTCATCTTGGTCACGCCCGGATGCCCATTGTGCAAGTCTGATAATATCAGCTCCTGGCCTTTTTCCGGGACAATCACACGCGTCCCCCACAAGAGGATGCCGTCTTCCACGCTGAACTCTGACAGCTTGGAGGAAAATGCCCGCAACTCGCCTAGGAGCTGTCTATGCTGCCCACCATACAGGACTATGTGCCGAACCTTTGACAAGACTGGCTCCGTCTGGGTCCACTCACGGATCTGTGAGGTGTCCATAAAATTTAGGGTTGCAACCACCTCACTGGTCGTGGGGGTCGACATGGGGCCGGTCGATAAAGGCAATCGGCTCAGTGCGTCGGCATTTGCTATCTGCGTACCTGGTTTGTGCTCCAGAGAATACTCATATGCAGCAAGCAACAAAGCCCAGCGCTGGATCCGTGCAGAAGCAATGGGCGGTATTGGCTTATCCTCTCTGAAGAGTCCCAGCAGGGGCTTATGATCAGTCACGATAGTGAAATGGCGGCCGTACACATACTGGTGGAAGCGTTTCACCGCGAAAACCACTGCCAGGCCCTCCTTCTCGATCTGCGCGTACTTTTTCTCCGCTGCAGTCAATGTGCGGGAGGCGAAAGCTATCGGTCGCTCGGCCCCGTTCTCTATCTTGTGGGACAGGACAGCCCCAATACCATACGGGGATGCATCACATGTGACGAGCAAAGGCTTTCCAGGATCATAGTGGGTTAGTAACCCAGACGACGACAATTGTTGCTTTACCCGCCGGAAAGCGGTTTCTTGCGGCTGACCCCAAACCCAGGTGTGATTTTTCTTTAGCAGCAGGTGTAAGGGGGCCAGCGTAGTTGCCAGATTGGGGAGGAACTTCCCGTAATAGTTTACGAGACCGAGAAAAGAACGAAGATGCGAAGTGTCAGTCGGGGTGGGGGCATGTTGAATTGCACGCACCTTCTCTGCGACGGGGTGCAGACCCTCGAGGTCCACCCGATAACCTAGGTAGACTACTTCTTTTGCCTGAAATACGCACTTTGTGCGACGTAAACGGACTCCAGCCTCTGAAAGGCGTCTAAGGACAGCCTCCAGATTTTCCAAATGCTCTTGCTCCGACGTCCCTGTAATCAACACGTCATCTAGGTAGACAGCCACACGTGGTAAACCTCTCAAAATGCCCTCCATAGCACGTTGAAAAATTGCGCAGGCAGAGGATACTCCAAAGGGCAACCGTGTATATTCATACAGGCCCCGGTGTGTGTTAATTGTTACATATGGTCGGGAGGCAGGGTCCAGCTCCAACTGCAGGTAGGCGTGGCTCATATCTAATTTTGTGAATGCGAGTCCACCTGCAAGTTTCGCGTAGAGATCCTCTATGCGAGGCATTGGGTATCGGTCGAGTCGGGAAACTGTATTCCCTGTAAGTTTATAGTCGCCACACAAGCGAACTGTGGCATCTGGCTTCATTACTGGTACAATTGGTGCTGCCCAGTCAGCAAAACGGACGGGCCTGATAATACCCAAACTCTCCAAACGAGTGAGCTCCCCTTCTACCTTCTCGAGCAAAGCATAAGGCACTGGGCGCGCCCGGAAATAGCGCAGCGTGGCTCCTGGTTCAACTTGGATACGGGCTACGGCCCCTTTTATTTTCCCCAAACCATGCTGGAATACCTCTGGGTATCATCTTAGCACCTCAGTCAACCCTCCAGAAACTGTTTGGAGGATGTGCTGCCATTGCAACCGCAAATGGCGCAACCAGTCCCGACCCAACAGGCTGGGCCCATGGCCACGCACTACGATAAGTGGGAAACGCCCCTCCTGGTGTCCATAGACAACAGGGGTCATTGTAGTTCCTGCAATGTCCAGTGGTTCCCCCGTGTAGGTGGCCAACCTGGCCTGTGAGTCAGTTAATGTAAGGGTCTATATACCCTGCTTGATGCGGTCGAATGTCCTCTGGGCGATCACGGAGACCGCTGCGCCAGTATCCAACTCCATCTCCAGCGGGTGGCCATTGACCCGTACTGTCACCTTAATGGGGGCCACACGGGGAGTTGCCATACAATGCAGCTGCAGGCAGACGTCCTCCGTCTCCACGTCCTCAGGAGTGGTCGCCGCAGGTTCATCCACATGGAAGGTACGGCATCTGGGCTGGTCCCAGTTATGGCCCCTGGGCTGGTCCCAGTTTCGGTCGGAACGACGGCGCCTCTGGCGTCCCCAGGACCGCCGTCCGCGACGGGGTCGGCGCCTACAAGTCTGACACGGACATGGCTCCTCATCCATTGGTTCTGGAGAAGGCTCCCTTCGGGGAGGAATGTCCGACGGCCACTGGCGTCGGTCCGGTCGTTGCCTCGCCCAAGGTACCGCAGGAGTGCGGGGGGACGTTTTTGGGCAGAAAGGGTTGCGCCCCAAGACATGCACTTCCATTCCCTGTAGCTCCTGTACTCCTCGCTCTGCGCTCTCTCAGGACAAGACTATTTGTATTGCCTGTTGAAAAGTCAATGTTGGCTCCGCTAACAACTTTCTCTGGGTTGCTGCATTGTTAATACCGCAAACCAAACGGTCGCGTAACATTTCTGACAAGGTCTCACCATAGTCACAGTATTCCGCAATCCCGCATAGCCTGGATAAAAAAATCAGCAAGGGATTCTCCAGGGGTCCTCTCAGCAGTATTAAACCGGTAACGCTGGACTATCGTGGACGGGGTTGGGTTAAAGTGTTGCCCCACTATATTCACAAGTTCGTCAAACGTTTTGGTGTCCGGCGCAGCTGGGTACGTAAGGCTCCTAATCACCCCAAACGTATGCGGCCCGCAGGCGGTGAGCAATATGACCACCTGGCGCTCGTTTTCAGTGATATTGTTTGCCCGGAAATAGTAACGCATCCGTTGTGCGTACTGGTTCCAGCTTTCCAGCGCAGCATCAAAAACATCCAAACGTCCATACAGAGGCATGGTATAATAGAAAACAACTTCCAACCTGTATCCAACAAAAATCCAGGGAGGTGGCTTCAGCAGTGTAGACAGCTATTCACTTTTACCTTCGTCGCCAGTTTTGTAAGGGCCACGAAGAATCCAGCACGAGTTTTAAGGATACAAAATAATAACGTTTATTTACTATAACAATATATACATAACAGTAGCAGTAACTTCCCTTGCTACCTTCTCCTTCCTGCTGGTTCCTGAACTGGCCAGCTTATTTATACCAGGAGTTTCTCCGCCCCCCTCATTGGGGAAGTTCATACTCCCATAGGATTGTGGGATAGTCATTAGTCCCCAGCCAATCGTAAGTAGGCAGGTTATAACAATGTTCTTTGTCCAACACTATGTACTCAAGACATCCTGATTGACACAACAGAGAACATCACAGGAGGGAGCTGGATTAACATACAGATGGCTGTGGTGAGTACTGATGTTGCATTGAGCGGAGAACTAGTTTCAGTAAATTCTCAGTATCGCAGAAAGCACACAGTGTTGCAAGGCTGAATACATTTTATTTTAATACAAAAACTGATATGTAAACATTTAGGAAATGATTTGAATAATAATACAGTGAGGAGCAAAGGAATCTGACCGGAACCTAGCAGTGAACCACACTGATAATGTATTATTGCTTGTTTAATGTTTTGTTTCCACGTGGACCTGTGATGATTATAAGTCTCACTCTGATGTATCTGTACAAGCCTGCGCACTCCACCAGTCTTCAAACACACCTGGAAACTCTTTGTGTCACGTTTCTCCGTTTAGAACTCAGCTCACTAAACCCACTAACCCCCTTGTGCGTCTCAAAATATTGGTGCTGATTAAGCCTTCAGCTGTTTTGTGAATCAGAAAATGGATGGCTGTTGAACTGTTTCTTTTAAATAAATTAAACATCCTGCCCACCAACTGGGCCCACCTCCGCCCCCCCCCCCCCCCCCCCCCCTTGAGCACCCTCACCCACTGAGAGCAAAATGGGGAAATCCTGGTTCCTGCACAGAACCTGCAACTTCAGCCGTGAAGCTGACAGATTTCTCAGCCTGCCAACCCCCTTTCCCCCCCCCTGGGATGTGGGTATCACTGGCATTTGTTGCCCATCCCTAATTGTCCTTGAACTCCGTGGTTTTTGAGACCATTTCAGAGTGAACCACATTGCTGTGGGTCTGGAGCCACATGTAGGCCAGACCAGGTAAGGACGGCTGATTTCCTCCCCTAAAGGACGTCAGTGAACCAGATGGATTCTTGCGGCGATCAACAATGGTGTCATGATCACCATCACTGAGACTACCTTTCAATTCCAAATTTATTAATTCTATTTGCATTCCACCAGCTGGAAGGGTGGGATTAGAACCCTTGTCCCCAGAGCACGTTGGATTACTAGTCCAGTCACATTACCACTGTGCCATTTTTGGATTCGCTTGGACACCAGTTCATTCCCGAATCTTTGACTCTTTTGACAGATTTTACTGGCCTGTTGGGGGAAGAGCTGGGTGAGTGGGGCTAAATGGGCAGCCCGCTGAAAGAACGACCCTGGTACGATGGGCCGGATGGCCTCTTTCCCCCATGGTATGATTCTGTGACACCGAGAAGATAGTGTCGCAACCTCAGGGCTACTGAATTAATTTAGACTCCTCGTGACCAACTATAAATAACTCGACTCTTGAATTCAGGGACCGATGCAGTGATCATTATCCGACCCTAGAAATTGTTAGCAAGCGTTATAAATTGAATGGAATAAACAACTTTTACCAATTACCCTGCAACAACCTGGTGGCAGCAATTGGGATATTGCGGCATCTTTCACAGGATCACTAGGAGAGTTTTGGATGAAGAGATCTTTTCAACCCATTGGTTCAGACCCTTGAGATCTATCAACCCGACCAACTCTCCACGACGGTATCCAATTTCCCTATCCCAGCATGCAAGTCTTCCTTAAAGGAGTGCATCGTCCTCGCCCTCAACCACCTCCATCGGGTGGCTACCTGTTGCTGTTGGGGCGGTTCAGAGGGGAAATGAGTCCATGAAAAGGATAAGACATGCCAGAGGGCAAGTTAAAATACGTTGGGTACATAACCTGAGGTGAGAGTGGCAGAGGCTGGCACTTATATTCTTGGTAGAGAGGTTATGATTCCAATATCCAAAGGTGAGATCCAGGTGTACAGATACAGTTAGTATCAGGTGTCAGACAGGATTGATGGCTGCAGTAAAGGCAGCATGCAGGAAATGCATTGCCTCATTCACTAGCAGGATTTCAAACTGCTTTTGCATAGTTCCCAATCATGTTTATTCTCCAAGCAATAACTGCCTTCATTCATTACCCACCAAAGGACAAACACATTTGAAAACGGTTGCACAGCAGCCAGGGTGACCAATTGTATTTTCTCAATCTAACTTCAAAGGACAGACAGATCGTGGCAGGACTTGGATTTCTGCTTGAAGGCCATCTTCTTGTTGTTCCTGGCCACGATGCGGCCTAGGAAACGCTTAGCCTTCTGCCCGATACTCTCCCGCCTCTTGGCACTCGCCAGCCGCCTCTCGTTGGCCTCCTTGCTGTCTCTGCGTAACCTGACCTGCCGGATGATGCCCTCGAAGAGGTCCCTGACATTGTGGTGGAGAGCGGCAGACGTCTCGATGAATTTGCAGTTGAAAACCACGGCACACGATCTCCCCTCTGCGGAGAGATTGGAGGATTGTGTTAGCATTCGAGGGGCAAGAGAGACTTTCATTCATATAGCACCTTTCATGACTCCAGGATATCCGAAAGTGCTTTACAGCTAATGAAATACGTTTAGAGTTATATCGAAAAGAGGGCGGACAATTTGTGCAGCTAGAGCCCGCAAGCAGAAATGTGGTCATGACTGGATAACCTGTTTTTAATGAGGTTGGGTGTGTCACAATTTGTGGATATTGTAGAGTACATAAAGGATTAATGTAACGTTACTACACTAGTCACTAGATGGTGCTATAGAACAACCATATAAATATCACCTGCCTCCTTGACTTCTGGGAGACACAGGAGAGAGTGGGAGAGAGCAAGAGAACTAGAGACAGAGTAGGTGTGAAATAGCTTAACTGATAGCATAAGTTTAATATTGTAGATGTGTAGTGTAATCTTTCCTTAACTAATTCCTCAGTAATTATGTTCGAATTTAATTGAGTGTAGTGTAATGAATTAGCTTTGTTTGTTAAACACTGCTTGCTGTTCTTTGTCAACACTACAACCTCACCATCCTGAAGAACAAAAACAAAGAACACAGCACGATGAGGGATAAATATTGCCCAGGACACCAGAGAGGACTTTTGGAACCTTATTCATACACCTGAGAAAGTAGACAGAAACTGCGTTTAACTTCTCATCTGACAGACAGCTCTGCTGACAGTGCTGCATTCCCCCATTACTGCACTAGTGCCCAGATTATATTCTCAAATCCCGAAACTGTGTCAGGTGACTGTCGTGACTGTCTGTGGCTTCTAGGAAGAGCTGGAAGCGCTGTTTAAACAGCTTCCAGTTGACGCCGAGATTTCCAGCGATTTGGAGCGGCTGCGGCGGGCTGATGGTGTCCATGGCGCAGGATTGCGGATCTCTGAAGAGGTGCAGGTAGGTCTCACAGTCGCTGGGGAGTTTCCAGTCCTGGTATCATGTTGTGTTGGGTGTTCCGATACACAAACGAACCAACACGGTTGTAGATGGTACAACTCTGTTTTATTGTTCTGTACAATAATAACTGTTAACTTCTGGCTGTGGTTCGTACTTTACCCGTTAACCTGTGGACCCAGCCCTTGCACTATCTTAGTGAGGCACTCAGCACATGGTGTATGTCTGAGTGGCACGCTGTGAGCTCTGTGCTCTGAGCTATCTCCTGGTAGAATGAGCAGGAACTGTGGTGTTCCCTGTTTTATAGTGCGTGTGCTCTCACTGGTGATTGGCTGTGATGTTGCATGTGTGTTGGTTGGTCCATCTACCTGTCCATCAGTCTGTGTGTGTGATTGCACCATGATATGTTAATATGGATATCATGACAGTGACCTACAGAGACATGGCTTTCACGAGGGTGACAGAAAGAAAAAGAGGTGGAGAAAGGGAAGGAAGCGATGGACAGACTTAGAGACACAGAGTAAAAGACCGAAAGAGTGATGGAGACAGACATAAAGAGAGACTCCCAATTATTCATGAGCGGATTCTATGCTCCCAGGGCCTTCCCATTTCGAACTCTTTCAAATTGAGAGTTGACTTTGTTTTGTTGCCAGCTCTGTTTTTGTGAACAGTGAGTGTAATGAGGCGATTCACACATACCTTCCACCGAGACCTCCCTGGACCGAACCAAGTCACTTTTGTTCCCGACCAGGATAATGGGAATGTCCTCCGCCTGTCTCACCCTCCTCAGCTGGATCCTCAGTTCTGAGGCTTTCTCAAAGCTGGCCCTGTCTGTTACTGAGTACACGATGATGTAGGCATCTCCCAGCTTCATACAGTGATCACTGATCCAATTGGTGTCATCCTTAAATGATGAATAAAGATACAGTTTATTCCCCTGATATTGATTAATACATCAGAGCCTTACGAACCGACAGAACTTCAGCGTAACATCTCATCTAAAAGATGACACCTCCGACAGTGCGGCACTCCCTCAGTACTGACCCTCTGACAGTGCAGCACTCCCTCAGTACTGACTCTGACAGTGCGGCACTACCTCAGTACTGACCCTCTGACAGTGCAGCACTCCCTCAGTACTGACCCTCTGACAGTGCAGCACTCCCTCAGTACTGACTCTCTGACAGTGCGGCACTCCCTCAGTACTGACTCTGACAGTGCAGCACTCCCTCAGTACTGACTCTGACAGTGCGGCACTACCTCAGTACTGACCCTCTGACAGTGCATCACTCCCTCAGTACTGACCCTCTGACAGTGCGGCACTCCCCCAGTACTGACCCTCTGACAGTGCGGCACTTTCTCAGTACTGACCCTTTGGCAGGGCAGCACTCCCTCAGTACTGACTCTGACAGTGCAGCACTCCCTCAGTACTGACCCTCTGACAGTGCAGCACTCCCTCAGTACTGACTCTCTGACAGTGCAGCACTCCCTCAGTACTGACCCTCTGACAGTGCGGCACTCCCCCAGTACTGACCCTCTGACAGTGCGGCACTCCCTCAGTACTGACCCTCTGACAGTGCAGCACTCACTCAGTACTGACCCCCTGACAGTGCGGCACTCCCTCAGTACTGACCCCCTGACAGTGCGACACTCCCTCAGTACTGACCCTCTGACAGTGCGGCACTCCCTCAGTACTGACCCCCTGACAGTGCGGCACTCCCTCAGTACTGACCCCCTGACAGTGCGACACTCCCTCAGTACTGACCCTCTGACAGTGCAACACTCCCTCAGTACTGACCCTCTGACAGTGCAACACTCCCTCAGTACTAGGGTTTTGCTGTTAAGTCTCTGGAGTAAAACTTGAACCCATAACCTATCTGACTCCGATGCGGCTGTGCTACCAGTGAGACAATAGCCGACTCTGTGACAAGCCAAGTGAATGGGGTTGCTGAGAGTCTCTCACCCTCCCTTCCATCAGCGTCCCGTGCTCATTATTGTTTTTGCTGTATCTATTTTCTATCAATGGGCAGCACCCCAATTGTGGACCCTAACCTTTGGTTCCAAAGTGTGTGTCTGTGTGTGTGTCTGTGTGTGTGTCGGTGTGGGTGTCTGTGTGGGTGTCTGTGTGTGTGTCTGTGTGTGTGTCGGTGTGGGTGTCTGTGTGTGTGTCTGTGTCGGTGTCTGTGTGTGTGTCTGTGTGTGTGTCTGTGTCGGTGTCTGTGTGTGTGTCTGTGTGTGTGTGTCGGTGTCTGTGTGTGTGTCTGTGTGTGTGTGTCGGTGTCGGTGTCGGCGTGGGTGTCTGTGTGTGTGTCTGTGTCGGTGTCTGTGTGTGTGTCGGTGTCTGTGTCGGTGTCGGTGTCGGTGTCTGTGTGTGTGTCGGTGTGGGTGTGGGTGTGGGTGTGGGTGTCGGTGTCTGTGTGGGTGTCTGTGTGGGTGTCTGTGTCTGTGTCTGTGTGGGTGTCTGTGTCTGTGTCGGTGTCGGTGTCTGTGTCTGTGTCTGTGTGGGTGTGGGTGTGGGTGTGGGTGTGGGTGTCTGTGTCTGTGTCGGTGTGGGTGTCTGTGTCTGTGTCGGTGTCGGTGTCGGTGTGGGTGTCTGTGTGGGTGTGGGTGTGGGTGTGGGTGTGGGTGTCTGTGTCTGTGTCGGTGTGGGTGTCTGTGTCTGTGTCGGTGTCGGTGTCGGTGTGGGTGTGGGTGTGGGTGTCTGTGTGGGTGTGGGTGTGGGTGTGGGTGTCTGTGTGGGTGTGGGTGTCTGTGTCTGTGTCTGTGTCTGTGTCGGTGTGGGTGTGGGTGTGGGTGTGGGTGTGGGTGTCTGTGTCTGTGTGGGTGTCTGGGTGGGTGTGGGTGTGGGTGTGGGTGTCTGTGTCTGTGTGGGTGTCTGGGTGGGTGTGGGTGTGGGTGTCTGTGTCGGTGTCGGTGTCGGTGTCTGTGTCTGTGTGGGTGTCTGGGTGGGTGTGGGTGTGGGTGTGGGTGTCTGTGTCGGTGTGGGTGTCTGTGTCGGTGTCGGTGTCGGTGTGGGTGTCTGTGTGGGTGTGGGTGTGGGTGTGGGTGTGGGTGTGGGTGTCTGTGTCTGTGTCTGTGTCGGTGTGGGTGTCTGTGTCTGTGTCTGTGTCTGTGTCGGTGTCGGTGTCTGTGTCGGTGTCGGTGTCGGTGTGGGTGTGGGTGTGGGTGTCTGTGTGGGTGTGGGTGTGGGTGTGGGTGTGGGTGTGGGTGTCTGTGTGTGTGTCTGTGTCTGTGTCTGTGTCTGTGTCTGTGTCGGTGTCGGTGTCGGTGTCGGTGTCGGTGTCGGTGCGACGCAGGGCCCCAGTCAGGGGTGCAAAAGGGGTGAAATTGGAAAATCACCCGTTTGTACTGAGACCAGAAACAATCATAGCAAAGGACCAACCTGCTCCCAGATATCGAACAGCAAAAGATTAGCTTCCTCCCCATCCACCATGATCGACCTGTCAAATGTGTCTCCTGAAAGGGAAGGTAGGGATCCACAATGAGCTTCATTTATCAAATCTTAGAACTGAAGGAGGCCATTCTGCCCATTGCATCTATACTGGCTCTTTACAAAGCTATCCAATTGGTCCCACTCCCTTCCTCGTCCCCCTTAGCCCTGCAAATTTCTCCTTGTCAAATATTTATCCAATTTGCTTTGGAATGTTCCTATTGAATCTGCTTCCAGCTCGGCCTTCCTGAGCACCAACAACTTGCCGTATTTACCCCCTCTGATTATTTGGATTATTTTAAAATCTGTGTCCTCTGGTTGTCACCTCTTCAGCTCCTGAAAACAGTTTCCCCTTACGCGATCAAAACTTCCCCATCATTTTGAGCATGTTATCTGGCTGAAGTTCTCAAAGACAAAACAAAAACCTTTTGCATCAGTGAAACAACACCAGGTCTGCCTTACATTCTCCGCTGGGAACGCGAGGAGTCACTTTGATTTAGCTCAGTCGATGCAATGAGGTAGAAAGATCCCAAAGGGAGGTCAGGATGAGGGGGGCCATTGGTCATCTTTCTTTTGGAATCCAAAAGGACTCTAAACGTTCTTCCCTCTCCCTCGAAGGTGGAAAGCAGTGGTGTAATCAGACAAAGTCAGCATGGATTCACAAAAGGAAAATCAAGCTTGACAAATCTACTGGAATTCTTTGAGGATGTAACTGGTAGAGTTGACCAGGGAGAACCGGTGGATGTGGTTTATTTAGACTTTCAGAAGGCTTTCGACAAGGTCTTGCATAGCACATTAATATGTAAAGTTAAAGTGCATGGGATTACGGGTAGTGTCTTGAGATGGATAGAAATCTGGTTAGCAGACAGGAAGCAAAGAGTTGGAATAAATGGGTCTTTTTCTGATTGGCAGGCAGTGACTAGTGGGGTACCGCAGGGATCTGTGCTAGGACCCCAACTGTTCACATTATATATTAATGATTTGGATGAGGGAACTAAATATATTATCTCTAAATTTGCAGATGATAGAAAGTTGGGTGGGATGGTGAGCTGTGAGGAGGATGCAGAGATGCTTCAGCGTGATTTTACAGACTGAGCGAGTGGGCATGTTTATGGCAGGTTCAGTGTAATGTGGAGAAATGCGAGATTATCCACTTCGGTAGCAAAAATAGGAAGGCAGATTATTATTTGAATGGATGTAAATTGAGAGAAGTGGATACTCAGCGAGACCTTGATGTCCTTGTGCATCAGTCACTGAAGGTAAGTGTGCAGGTACAGCAGGCAGGAAAGACAAATGGTATGTCGACCTTCGTAGCGAGAGGATTTGAGTATAGGAATAGAGATGATTTACTGCAATTGTATAGGGCAGTGATGAGGTCACACCTGGAGTATTGTGTCCAGTTTTGGTGTCCTTATCTGAGGAAGGATGTTCTTGCTATGGAGGGAGAGCAGCGAAGGTTTACCCGGCTGATTCCTGGGATAGCAGGACTGTCACATGAGGAGAGACAAGTCGGTTAGGATTATAGTCATTGGAGTTTAGAAGAGTGAGAGGGGATCTCATAGAAACTTACAAAATTCTAACAGGATTAGATGGGGTAGATTCAGAAGGAACGTTCCCGATGGGTGGGGGAGTCCAGAACAAGGGGTCATAGTTTGAGGATAAGGGGCAAAACTTTTAGGACTGAGGTGAGGAGAAATTTCTTCACCCAGAGAGCGGTGAACCTGTGGAAATCACTCCCACAGAAAGTAGTTGAGGCCAAAATGTTGTGTCATTTCATAAAGAATTAGATACAGGTCTTGGGGCTAAAGGGATCGGGGGGAGGTGGGATCAGGGTATTGAACTTGATGATCAGCTATGATCATACCGAATGGCGGAGCAGGCTCAAAGGGCCGAATGGCCTCCTCCAGTTTCTATTTGCTATGTTTCTGAAAGATTCCTGGATAACATGCCGATTCCCAGTTGGGAGTCCCTAACTTGCTGAAAGCTGACATCATGTCTTCTGCAGTGCCAGTGTGACGTGCCTCAGGGTGCTGGTTACTGCCAGGGCCTCCTGTGCGACTCAGGCAACGGGATCGAGCTGTTGGCAGCTTTTACAAGTTACTATTCCTGCCAAGTGAGCCTCCAGGGGCCCTTTCAGCCTAATGCATGAGTCTCTACTTTAACAAAATGAAAATCGCTTATTGTCACAAGTAGGCTTCAATGAAGTTACTGTGAAAAGCCCCTAGTCGCCACATTCCGGCGCCTGTTCGGGGAGGCTGTTATGGGAATTGAACTGTGCTGCTGGCCTGCCTTGGTCTGCTTTCAAAGCCAGCGATTTAGCCCTGTGCTAAACCAGCCCTTCTTGGGTGCAACTGAAGAGGTTGTGCTTAATTTTCCATTACTTATTATAGGTTAAGATGACTAATGTTTATCCGACGAGAAGGGAAATCATGATCTCAGGAGGGGGAATCTATTAATACCGTGAGCGAACTTCACAGATTGCTGACACAGGAGTCAGGAAATGGATCTGACACGGCCAATTTTAAACAATCAATAAAGTGTTCCCAATCCCTGACTGGCTGAGGGCAGATAGAAAGAGCTGCAATGGTCTCTGATAACACTGGGAAACTCGGGGAACAACACAATGTGCAGAGTGCTGGATAGTAACGAGATAGCAGAGAGAAGGAACTGACAAAGAAATATTTGCATTTACATAGCACCTTCTGCAACCCCAGGGTGCCCCAAAATGTTTCCCAGCCAACGGACTACATTTAAAGTGTACTCATTTTGTAATGTAGGAAACATAGCAATGTGTGCGCAGCAGGTTCCCACAGAACAGTGCTTCGAGAAATCATCACATGATCGGCTTTAGTGATGTTTATGGAATAATAATATTAGCACTCCCTCGGTACTGACCCTCTGACAGTGCAGCACGCTCTCGGACCTGACCCTCTGACAGTGCAGCACTCCCTCAGTACTGACACTCTGACAGTGCAGCACTCCCTCAGTACTGACCCTCTGACAGTGCAGCACTCCCTCAGTACTGACCCTCTGACAGTGCAGCACTCCCTCAGTACTGACCCTCTGACAGTGCAGCACTCCCTCAGTACTGACCCTCTGACAGTGCAGCACTCCCTCAGTACTGACCCTCTGACAGTGCAGCACTCCCTCAGTACTGACCCTCTGACAGTGCGGCACTCCCTCAGTACTGACACTCTGACAGTGCGGCACTCCCTCAGTACTGACCCTCTGACAGTGCAGCTCTCCCTCAGTACTGACCCTCTGACAGTGCGGCACTCCCTCAGTACTGACCCTCTGACAGTGCGGCACTCCCTCAGTACTGACCCTCTGACAGTGCAGCTCTCCCTCAGTACTGACCCTCTGACAGTGCGGCACTCCCTCAGTACTGACCCTCTGACAGTGCGGCACTCCCTCAGTACTGACCCTCTGACAGTGCAGCACTCCCTCAGGACTGACCCTCTGACAGTGCGGCACGCCCTCAGTACTGACCCTCTGACAGTGCGGCACTCCCTCAGTACTGACCCTCTGACAGTGCGGCACTCCCTCAGTACTGACCCTCTGACAGTGCAGCTCTCCCTCAGTACTGACCCTCTGACAGTGCGGCACTCCCTCAGTACTGACCCTCTAACAGTGCAGCACTCCCTCAGTACTGACCCTCTGACAGTGCAGCACTCCCTCAGGACTGACCCTCTGACAGTGCGGCACTCCCTCAGTACTGACCCTCTGACAGTGCGGCACTCCCTCAGTACTGACCCTCTGACAGTGCGGCACTCCCTCAGTACTGACCCTCTGACAGTGCAGCACTCCCTCAGTACTGACCCTCTGACAGTGCAGCACTCCCTCAGGACTGACCCTCTGACAGTGCAGCACTCCCTCAGTACTGACCCTCTGACAGTGCGGAGCTCCCTCAGTACTGACCCTCTGACAGTGCGGAACTGTAGTGTGAGCCTCGGTTTTATACTCAAGTTCCTGGAATAAAAGTTGAATTCACAAGCTGAGTGACAGCTGACACTTGCATGCAAGATGTAATAACAAACACAGGTTTATAAATCTCCATATTGTACTGTAAACTCTATTGCCAATCTTTTTCTTTCACACACATTCCCTCTATCCCAGTCTTTCAGTCTCAGAACCTCTTTCTCTATCTATCCCAGTCCCACTCTATCTCCCTCTCTGTCTCTCTACCTCCTATCTGCTCTCTGCTTCTCTCTCTCTCTTTATTTATCTATCCCAGTCTCTCTCTCGATCGCACTCTTCATTTGCCACTTCCTCCTTCTCTCCCTCTGCCCTACACAGCAACGGACAAACTCACCTCTTCCTTCAGTTTCATGCGACTCGTTTTCCTCGACCCCTCCGAAAATCCTGGCCAGGCTGGATTTCCCGACGCGGCGCTCCCCGAGGAGGACCACCTTGTACAGGCTGCTGTCAGAGCCGGTGGAGGTGACCGAGTCCGAGGAGCCGGAGGCCGAGCTGTCCCGCCGGGGCTGACCCGAGTTGTAGGAGGTGCAGCGCACCAGGTTGGACAGGGTCCCGGCCTGGAAGGAGGCGCACAGCTCCCGCTCATCCACAGGCATACTCCGGCGATGGAACTGCTGGTGAAGGTGCAGCGGCGTACTCCCCCGTCTCCTCTCCAAGGCCCTGGTCTTATCAGTCTTGTTCAGAGTCATCTTACCCCCTAGGACAGAGAGAGACAGGGAGAAAGAGACCGAGGGAAAGAGAGAGGAGACAGGGAAAGTTTATTGAAAAGGGACGTAAATAATAGAGAAAACATTGTCTTGGTCAATTCCTTTTGCTGAGACAGGCTTGGGAAAAGGGAGCTCAGACAGGAATTCTCCCGGGGGAAATATGCACCTGTGAACTCTCTTGATTTGGGTGTGCGGTTTGGGGTCAGTGGAGCAGACGTGAAGGGAAAATAAGGAAAACGGCAAAGAAAAAGACATCAGTGTCATCCTCACACAATCAGTCCTGAGGGAGTGCTGCACTGTCAGAGGGTCAGTACTGAGGGAGTGCCGCACTGTCAGAGGGTCAGTACTGAGGGAGTGCCGCACTGTCAGAGGGTCAGTACTGAGGGAGTGCTGCACTGTCAGAGGGTCAGTACTGAGGGAATGCTGCACTGTCAGAGGGTCAGTACTGAGGGAGTGCCGCACTGTCAGAGGGTCAGTACTGAGCGAGCGCCGCACTGTCAGTGGGTCAGTGCTGAGGGAGTGCTACACTGTCAGAGGGTCAGTACTGAGGGAGTGCCGCACTGTCAGAGGGTCAGTACTGAGGGAGTGCTGCACTGTCAGAGGGTCAGTACTGAGGGAGTGCTGCACTGTCAGAGGGTCAGTACTGAGGGAGCGCCGCACTGTCAGTGGGTCAGTACTGAGGGAGTGCTGCACTGTCAGAGGGTCAGTACTGAGGTAGTGCCGCACTGTCAGAGGGTCAGTACTGAGCGAGCGCCGCACTGTCAGTGGGTCAGTGCTGAGGGAGTGCTACACTGTCAGAGGGTCAGTACTGAGGTAGTGCTGCACTGTTAGAGGGTCAGTACTGAGGGAGTGCTGCACTGTGGGAGGGTCAGTACTGAGGGAATGCTGCACTGTCAGAGGGTCAGTACTGAGGGAGAGCTGCACTGTCAGAGGGTCAGTACTGAGGGAGTGCCGCACTGTCAGAGGGTCAGTACTGAGGGAGTGCTGCACTGTCAGAGGGTCAGTACTGAGGGAGTGCTGCACTGTCAGAGGGTCAGTACTGAGGGAGTGCCGCACTGTCAGAGGGTCAGTACTGAGGGAGTGCTGCACTGTCAGAGGGTCAGTACTGAGGGAGTGCTGCACTGTCAGAGGGTCAGTACTGAGGGAGTGCTGCACTGTCAAAGGGTCAGTACTGAGGAAGTGCTGCACTGTCAGAGGGTCAGTACTGAGGGAGTGCTGCACTGTCAGAGGGTCAGTACTGAGGGAGTGCTGCACTGTCAGAGGGTCAGTACTAAGGGAGTGCCGCATTGTCACGGGGTCAGTACTGAGGGAGTGCTGCACTGTCAGAGGGTCAGTACTGAGGGAGTGCTGCACTGTCAGAGGGTCAGTACTGAGGGAGTGCTGCATTGTCAGAGGGTCAGTACTGAGGGAGTGCCGCACTGTTAGAGGTCAGTACTGAGGGAGTGCCGCACTGTCAGAGGGTCAGTACTGAGGGAGTGCTGCACTGTCAGAGGGTCAGTACTAATGGAGTGCTGCACTGTCAGAGGGTCAGTACTGAGGGAGTGCTGCACTGTCAGAGGGTCAGTACTGAGGGAGTGCTGCACTGTCAGAGGGTCGGTACTGAGGGAGTGCTGCATTGTCAGAGGGTCAGTACTGAGGGAGTGCCGCACTGTTAGAGGTCAGTACTGAGGGAGTGCCGCACTGTCAGAGGGTCAGTACTGAGGGAGTGCTGCACTGTCAGAGGGTCAGTACTGAGGGACTGCTGCACTGTCAGAGGGTCAGTACTAATGGAGTGCTGCACTGTCAGAGGGTCAGTACTGAGGGAGCGCCGCACTGTCAGAGGGTCAGTACTGAGGGAGTGCTGCACTGTCAGAGGGTCAGTACTGAGGGAGTGCCGCACTGTCAGAGGGTCAGTAGTGAGGGAGTGCCGCACTTTCAGAGGGTCAGCACTGAGGGAGAGCTGCACTGTCAGAGAGTCAGTACTGAGGGAGTGCTGCACTGTCAGAGGGTCAGTACTGATGGAGTGCTGCACTGTCAGAGGGTCAGTACTGAGGGAGCGCCGCACTGTCAGAGGGTCAGCACTGAGGGAGAGCTGCACTGTCAGAGAGTCAGTACTGAGGGAGTGCTGCACTGTCAGAGGGTCAGTACTGATGGAGTGCTGCACTGTCAGAGGGTCAGTACTGAGGGAGCGCCGCACTGTCAGAGCGTCAGTACTGAGGGAGTGCTGCACTGTCAGAGGGTCAGTACTGAGGGAGTGCCGCACTGTCAGAGGATCAGTACTGAGGGAGTGCTGCACTGTCAGAGGGTCAGCACTGAGGGAGTGCTGCACTGTCAGAGGGTCAGTACTGAGGGAGCGCTGCACTGTCAGAGGGTCAGTACTGAGGGAGTGCTGCACTGTCAGAGGGTCAGTACTGAGGGAGTGCCGCACTGTCAGAGGATCAGTACTGAGGGAGTGCTGCACTGTCAGAGGGTCAGCACTGAGGGAGTGCTGCACTGTCAGAGGGTCAGTACTGAGGGAGCGCTGCACTGTCAGAGGGTCAGTACTGAGGGAGTGCTGCACTGTCAGAGGGTCAGTACTGAGGGAGCGCTGCACTGTCAGAGGGTCAGTACAGTGGGAGAGCTGCACTGTCAGAGGGTCAGTACTGAGGGAGCACTGCACTGTCAGAGGGTCAGTACTGAGGGAGAGCTGCACTGTCAGAGGGTCAGTACTGAGGGAGTGCTGCACTGTCAGAGGGTCAGTACTGAGGACTGTCAGAGGGTCAGTACTGAGGGAGTGTCGCACTGTCAGAGGGTCAGTACTGAGGGAGTGCTGCACTGTCAGAGGGTCAGTACTGAGGGAGTGCTGCACTGTCAGAGGGTCAGTACTGAGGGAGTGCTGCACTGTCAGAGGGTCAGTACTGAGGGAGTGCTGCACTGTCAGAGGGTCAGTACTGAGGGAGTGCCGCACTGTCAGAGCAGCACTGAGGGAGTGCTGCACTGTCAGAGGGTCAGTACTGAGGGAGTGTCGCACTGTCAGACGGTCAGTACTGAGGGAGTGTCGCACTGTCAGAGGGTCAGTACTGAGGGAGTGCTGCACTGTCAGAGGGTCAGTACTGAGGGAGTGCTGCACTGTCAGAGGGTCAGTACTGAGGGAGTGCCGCACTGTCAGAGCAGCACTGAGGGAGTGCTGCACTGTCAGAGGGTCAGTACTGAGGGAGTGTCGCACTGTCAGAGGGTCAGTACTGAGGGAGTGTCGCACTGTCAGAGGGTCAGTACTGAGGGAGTGCTGCACGGTCAGAGGGTCAGTACTGAGGGAGTGCTGCACTGTCAGAGGGTCAGTACTGAGGGAGTGTCGCACTGTCAGAGGGTCAGTACTGAGGGAGTGCTGCACGGTCAGAGGGTCAGTACTGAGGGAGTGCTGCACTGTCAGAGGGTCAGTACTGAGGGAGTGCTGCTCTGTCAGAGGGTCAGTACTGAGGGAGTGCTGCACTGTCAGAGGGTCAGTACTGAGGGAGTGCTGCACTGTCAGAGAGTCAGTACTGAGGGAGTGCTGCTCTGTCAGAGGGTCAGTACTGAGGGAGTGCTGCTCTGTCAGAGGGTCAGTACTGAGGGAGTGCTGCACTGTCAGAGGGTCAGTACTGAGGGAGTGCTGCACTGTCAGAGGGTCAGTACTGAGGGAGTGCAGCACTGTCAGAGGGTCAGTACTGAGGGAGTGCCGCACTGTCAGAGCAGCACTGAGGGAGTGCTGCACTGTCAGAGGGTCAGTACTGAGGGAGTGTCGCACTGTCAGAGGGTCAGTACTGAGGGAGTGCTGCACTGTCAGAGGGTCAGTACTGAGGGAGTGCTGCACTGTCAGAGGGTCAGCACATTTCCAGCACCATCACAAAGTGAGGGTGAGGCTGTGTAATAAAAACTCTGCAACATTTTCAATCAGTGTGTCTCCAATTGCAGATTGGAACAATAAATGTGTTCATCACATTCTCCAAAATAAAATAAAGATTGGGGATTGGTGAAGGTCTGAGAGCGAGTTTGCCGAAGATGTTTCGGGTTTCGGGCAAGACTCAGCTTGAAGTGAAATGTAGTCACCGTCCCGGACAGTCAGTTCCCTCCGTCCCGGTTCTCACTTTGTCCCGCTCAACGGGGGACGTGGTTCGAGACACAAGGCTGCACAGAACGATCCCAGTAATTCTCCTGCTGGCCATGATTCCTGAAGCAGTGCCTCCCTTTCCCCTGCCCTCCCCAATCGCTGCCCCTGCCCCCCGGACATTGCCCACTCACCCTGCCAGGGTAAAGGCAGCGGAGCCTGTGCTGAAAATCCCTACCTTGTGTGCTGCTGCAGGTAGACAGTGCTGCCTGTGGACGGTGCTCTGTGTCCTCTCTCCTCTGCGCTCTCTGTGGACGGTGCTCTCTGTCCTCTCTCCTCTGTGTCCTCTCTCCTCTGCGCTCTCTGTGGACGGTGCTCTGTGTCCTCTCTCCTCTGCGCTCTCTGTGGACGGTGCTCTCTGTCCTCTCTCCTCTGTGTCCTCTCTCCTCTGCGCTCTCTGTGGACGGTCCTCTCTCCTCTGTGTCCTCTCTCCTCTGCGCTCTCTGTGGACGGTGCTCTCTGTCCTCTCTCCTCTCTGTCCTCTCCTCTCTCTGCTCTCTCCCTCTCTCTGCTTTGACTGTGTGCTGGCCCCTCGCTCCAGCCTCTATTTATAATCCACTCTCAGTTAAATCAGTCCCTGACATCACCCAAATTGGATTACAATCCAAACCCAGGATAGTTTTCATTCAGCAGCTGAGCGTGACTGAGACACGGCGCAGAGTTTGGGAGCAGTCTCTCTGCCCCCCCCCCCCCCCCGCCCCCAATCTCCTTATTTCACCCAAAGTTGTCCTTTACACAACATTTGTGACATTTCTGAATAAACCTCCACCTGGGTCCCGGGCCAGACTCCAGCTAGCTGCTGGGATTGTCTGGCTGTCTCTGACTGGCTGTCTGGCTGACTGTCTGTCTGGCTACCTGACTGCTTGGCTATCTGTCTAGCTGTCTGTCTGTCTGGCTGTCTGGCTACCTGACTGCTTGGCTGTCTGGCTGTCTGTCTGGCTACCTGACTGTCTGGCTGTCTGTCTGTCTGTCTGGCTGGCTGTCTGTCTGTCTGGCTACCTGACTGCTTGGCTGTCTGTCTGGCTACCTGACTATCTGACTGCTTGGCTGCCTGTCTGTCTGGCTAGTCAAATGTCCACAGAGCCCCGTATAACCTCACAACACCCCCAAGCATTTTCCAGCCAGTTCAATACTTTTGGTCACTGTTGCAACGCAGGAAATACAGTCGTCAAATTGTGCACAGCAAGCTCCCCCCCCCCCCCCCCCCCCACACACACACACACACACACAGCGAGTGTTTTACTTTCTTGTTTCAAATGTTTTAATTGAAGTTTTTCCTTTTAAACACTACACCATAAACAAAGCTTTGTGGATCCCATACAATTTACAATGGGTTAACATTGGGATTACCCCCCCCCCTCCTCCCTTGCCCCCCCCCCCCCCTTTTGTTATTTGAAAACATTTTATTGGAATCCATCTTTTACAAGAGGTGATTGTCATTTATTTACATATATATATATATAGCTCTTTCCCACCCCCTTCCTCGTTTTCGCCAAGGTTGGTATCGTGACCAGTACAGGCTTGGAGGGCCGAAGGGCCTGTTCCTGTTCTTTGTCCTTTGATTCCCCCCCCCCCCAAAATGATTTGGGTGGGTCTTGTTCTATTTTGTTTTCTTTGCTTGTGCCCGTCCCGGCCAGGCTACAGGTCCAGTAGCTGGTTTTGTTGGTCTGGCAGTTGCCAGTTGGTATGGGCTTTTCCGCACATAGGGGTGGGGGGGGGGGGGGGGGGGGAGCGGCGGGGTTGGTGTCCCTCCCAGTACCGGCCAGTTCGGCCATGGCCAGCCCCATTTTTTCCTGGGGCCCTCGGTCTCTGGCGGAGGACCCTGTCTTTGTTATCCAATCCGGCCATTCCCCAGTTCCCTCCTCTACCTCCCCTCCTCTCCCTCCCCTCCTCTACCTCCCCTCCTCTCCCTCCCCTCCTCTCCCTCCCCTCCTCTCCCTCCCCTCCTCTCCCTCCCCTCCTCTACCTCCCCTCCTCTCCCTCCCCTCCTCTCCCTCCCCTCCTCTCCCTCCCCTCCTCTCCCTCCCCTCCTCTCCCTCCCCTCCTCTACCTCCCCACCTCTACCACCCCGCCTCTACCTCCCCTCCTCTCCCTCCCCTCCTCTACCTCCCCTCCTCTCCCTCCCCTCCTCTCCTCTCCCTCCCCTCCTCTACCTCCTCTCCTCTACCTCCTCTCCTCTACCTCCCCTCCTCTACCTCCCCTCTCTTCTCTACCTCCCCTCTCTTCTCTACCTCCCCTCTCTTCTCTACCTCCTCTACCTCCCCTCCTCTACCTCCCCTCCTCTACCTCCCCTCCTCTACCTCCCCTCCTCTTCCTCCCCTCCTCTCCCTCCCCTCCTCTACCTCCCCTCTTCTACCTCCCCTCCTTACTTCCCCTCCTCTACCTCCCCTCCTCTACCTCCTCTACCTCCCCTACCTCCCCTCTCTACTTTACCTCCTCTATCTCCCTTCCTCTACCTCCGCTCCTCTACCTCCCCTCCTCTACCTCCTCTCCCTCCCATCCTCTCCCTCCTCTACCTCCCCACCTCTACCACCCCGCCTCTACCTCCCCTCCTCTCCCTCCCCTCCTCTACCTCCCCTCCTCTACCTCCCCTCCCTCCCATCCTCTCCCTCCTCTACCTCCCTTCCTCTACCTCCCCTCCTCTACCTCCCCTCCTCTACCTCCCCTCCCCTCCTTTACCTCCTGTCCCTCCTCTACCTCCCCTCCTCTACCTCCCCTCCTCTCCCTCCCCTCCCCTCCTTTACCTCTTGTCCCTCCTCTACCTCCCCTCCTCTACCTCCCCTCCTCTACCTTCCCTCCTCTACCTCCCCTCCTCTATCTTCCCTCCTCTACCTCCCCTCCTCTACCTCCCCTCCTCTACCTCCCTTCCTCTACCTCCCCTCCTCTACCTCCCCTCCTATCCCTCCCCTCCTCTCCCTCTCCTCTCTACCTCCCCTCCTTTATCGCCCCTCCTCTACCTCCCCTCCTTTATCTCCCCTCTCCTCCTCTACCTCCCCTCCTCTACCTCCCCTCCTCTACCTTCCCTCCTCTACCTCCCTTCCTCTACCTCCCCTCCTCTACCTCCCCTCCTATCCCTCCCCTCCTCTCCCTCCCCTCCTCTCCCTCCCCTCCTCTACCTGTTCCCGGGTGGCTTGTCGGCTCCTGTGTGTGTGCCCCTCACCCCCTCGCTCTATTGGCTGTTGGCTTCAAACAGGTCCTGGAGTAAGTTGGCGAATGGCCTCCAAGTTTCGTGGAGTCCTTCCTCTGTCCCTCAGAGGTGAATTTGATGTTCTCCAGGTGGAGAAGTTCCGACAGGTCTGCCAGCCAGTCCGGAGTCACAATGTTTTAATCATTTTTGACAAAGAGTCACCTGGACTCGAAACGTTCGCTCTTTTCTCTCCCTACAGATGCTGCCAGACCTGCTGAGATTTTCCAGCATTTTCTCTTTGGTTTCAGATTCCAGCATCCGCAGCAATTTGCTTTTATCCAATGTTTTAACAATGTTCTGTTTTGTGATGATGATTGGTCAGAAGCTGAACTGTACCAGCTAAATACTGCGGCTACAAGAGGAGGTCAGAGGCTACAAATCCTGCAGCAATTAACTCACCTCCTGACTCCCTAAAGCCTGTCCATCATCTACACGGCACAAGTCAGGAGTGTAATGGAATTCTCCCCACTTGCCTGGATGAGTGCAGCTCCAATGTTCAAGAAACACAACACCATCCAGGACAACGCAGCCCTGCTTGATTGCTCCCCCTTCCATAAACATTAACTCCTTCCACCACCAATGCACATTAGCAGCCGTGTGTACCAGCTGCAAGATGCACTGCAGGAACTCACCAAGGCTCCTTCGACAACACCTTCTGTGGCAGTATCCACCTATATTAAAAGCTGATCAGAGCTGATTTTATATTAAATCATGTATTTAACCCTATATTAAAAACTGATGACTGATGAAGTCATTTATCGCTTGCAAACCTTTACTTATCGCAATAATGTTTTTCAACAAGTATTACAGACATTATCTTTGTCAGAGTTCAGATGCTGTGAACTCATTAAGTCTAGTGGCCTTGTCTGGAGATAAGCTCTGCCAACTAAGGGAGGATATTGCTTGTCTAGTGACCTTGCCAACTAGGGAGGCTACTGTTTGGCAAGAGTGTACTTTACCTGAATGCTCGTAGTATTCGGAATAAGGTAAATGAGTTGATGGCGCAAATCATCGTGAATGACTATGATTTAGTGGTTATTACTGAAACATGGTTAAAGGATGGTCACGACTGGGAGTTAAATATCCGAGGGTATCAACTATTCGGAAGGACAGAGTGGATGGTAAGGGAGGTGGTGTAGCTCTGTTAGGATGACATCCGGGCAATAGTAAGGGATGACATCAGTGCTATGGAGGATAAGGTTGAATCCATTTGGGTGGAAATCAGGAATAGTAAGGTGAAAAAGTCACTGATAGGAGTAGTCTATAGGCCCCCAAATAGTAACATTATGGTGGGGCAGGCAATAAACAAAGAAATAACGGATGCATGTAGAAATGGTACAGCAGTTATCATGGGGGATTTTAATCTACATGTCGATTGGTTTAACCAGGTCGGTCAAGTCAGCCTTGAGGAGGAGTTTATAGAATGTATCCACGATAGTTTCCTCGAACAGTATGTAATAGAACATCGAACATAGAATATTACAGCGCAGTACAGGCCCTTCGGCCCTCGATGGTGCGCCGACCTGTGAAACCACTCTAAAGCCCATCTACACTATTCCCTTATCATCCATAGAACATAGATAATGGAACCTACGAGGGAACAAGCGGTCCTTGATCTGGTCCTGTGTAATGAGACAGGATTGATTCATGATCTCATAGTTAGGGATCCTCTCGGAAGGACCGATCACAATATGGTGGAATTTAAAATACAGATGGAGGGTGAGAAGGTAAAATCAAGCACTAGTGTTTTGTGCTTAAACAAAGGAGATTACAATGGGATGAGAGAAGAACTAGCTAAGGTAGACTGGGAGCAAAGACTTTATGGTGAAACAGTTGAGGAACAGTGGAGAACCTTCCAAGTGATTTTCCACAGTGCTCAGCAAAGATTTATACCAACAAAAAGGAAGGGCGGTAGAAAGAGGGAAAATTGACCGTGGATATCTAAGGAAATAAGGGAGAGTATCAAATTGAAGGAAAAAGCATACAAAGTGGCAAACTTAGTAGGAGACTAGAGGACTGGGAAATCTTTAGGGGGCAACAGAAAGCTACTAAAAAAGCTGTAAAGAAGAGTAAGCTAGATTATGAGAGTAAACTTGCTCAGAATATAAAAACAGATAGTAAAAGTTTCTACAAATATATAAAACAAAAAAGAGTGGCTAAGGTAAATATTGGTCCTTTAGAGGATGAGAAGGGAGATTTAATAATGGGAGATGAGGAAATGGCTGAGGAACTGAACAGGTTTTTTGGATCGGTCTTCACAGTGGAAGACACAAATAACATGCCAGTGACTGATGGAAATGAGGCTATGACAGGTGAGGACCTTGAGAGGATTGTTATCACCAAGGAGGTAGTGATGGGCAAGCTAATGGGGCTAAAGGTAGACAAGTCTCCTGGCCCTGTTGGAATGCATCCCAGAGTGCTCAAAGAGATGGCTAGGGAAATTGCAAATGCACTAGTGATAATTTACCAAAATTCACTAGACTCTGGGGTGGTCCCGGCGGATTGGAAATTAGCAAACGTGACACCACTGTTTAAAAAGGAGGTAGGCAGAAAGCGGGTAATTATAGGCCAGTGAGCTTAACTTCGGTAGTAGGGAAGATGCTGGAATCTATCATCAAGGAAGAAATAGCGAGGCATCAGGATGGAAATTGTCCCATTGGGCAGACGCAACATTGGTTCATAAAGGGCAGGTCGTGCCTAACTAATTTAGTGGAATTGTTTGAGGACATTACCAGTGCGGTAGATAACGGGGAGCCAATGGATGTGGTATATCTGGATTTTCAGAAAGCCTTTGACAAGGTGCCACACAAAAGGTTGCTGCATAAGACAAAGAGGCATGGCATTAAGGGGAAAGTAGTAGCATGGATGGAGGATTGGTTAATTAATAGAAAGCAAAGATGGGGATTAATGGGTGTTTCTCTGGTTGGCAATCAGTAGCCAGTGGTGTCCCTCAGGGATCAGTGTCGTGACCACAATTGTTCACAATTTACATAGATGATTTGGAGTTGGGGACCAAGGGCAATGTGTCCAAGTTTGCAGATGACACTAAGATAAGTGGTAAAGTAAAAAGTGCAGAGGATACTGGAAGTTTGCAGAGGGATTTGGATAGGCTAAGTGAATGGGCTAGGGTCAGGCAGATGGAAACAATGTTGACAAATGTGAGGTTATCCATTTTGGTAGGAATAACAGCAAAAGGGATTATTATTTAAATGATATTATATTAAACGGGCTGGTTTAGCACACTGGGCTAAATCGCTGCTTTTAAAGCAGACCAAGGCAGGCCAGCAGCACGGTTCAATTCCCGTACCAGCCTCCCGAACAGGCGCCGGAATGTGGCGACTAGGGGCTTTTCACAGTAACTTCATTGAAGCCTACTCGTGACAATAAGCGATTTTCATTTCATTTTCATTTCAAAACATGCTGCTGTGCAGAGAGACCTGGGTGTGCTAGTGCATGGGTCGCAAAAAGTTAGTTTACAGGTGCAATAGGTGATTAAGAAGGCGAATGGAATTTTGTCCTTCATTGCGAGAAGGATGGAGTTTAAGACTAGGGAGGTTATGCTGCAATTGTATAAGGTATTAGTGAGGCCACACCTGGAGTATTGTGTTCAGTTTTGGTCTCCTTACTTGAGAAAAGACGTACTGGCACTGGAGGGTGTGCAGAAGAGATTCACTAGGTTAATCCCAGAGCTGAAGGGGTTGGATTACAAGGAGAGGTTGAGTAGACTGGGACTGTACGCGTTGGAATTTAGAAGGATGAGGGGGGATCTTATAGAAACATATAAAATTATGACGGGAATAGATAGGATAGATGCGGGCAGGTTGTTTCCACTGGCGGGTGAAAGCAGAACTAGGGGGCATAGCCTCAAAATAAGGGGAAGTAGATTTAGGACTGAGTTTAGGAGGAACCTCTTCACCCAAAGGGTTGTAAATCTATGGAATTCCTTGCCCAGTGAAGCAGCAGAGGCTCCTTCATTAAATGTTTTTAAGATAAAGATAGATAGTTTTTTGAAGAATAAGGGGGATTAAGGATTATGGTGTTCGGGACGGAAAGTGGAGTTGAGTCCACAAAACATCAGCCATGATCTCAGTGAATGGTGGAGCAGGCTCGAGGGGCCAGATGGCCTACTCCTGCTCCTGGTTCTTATGTTCTTATTAAGAGTCCATGCCAAGAAGGGAGGTTGGTGTTTTTCTGGAGATAGCTACCAGAGGTATCAACCTCGTATCTTTAGGAACAAGTGCCCTGCTGGACCTCCCTAGAAACCAAGGTCTTGCCGACCAAGAGAGAGACTGTTCTTTGTCTCCAAATAACTGGGGAGTCAATCTATTTTTCAGAAGCTGATGCTCTGTAAAATACTCCCTAGAACTCCCTCAGTAAAAAAAGGATATAAATGTTTAAGCACAGGCTGCGAAGGTTAGAGTTTCACTTGGAGAGCTGTTTAGGAGATTGCTGGTGTTTATTTGACCAAGCTGCTATCTCGACTCGTAGAGTTCTGCTCATTGATTGAGTATCGCACTCTGAGGCTACTAGTCGATGTAAGTATGAGATGTTTATAGCTTAAGCAAATATGTAGTTAAGAAGCTCACAGGCTAGCTCATCATATATCCTGTATTTGTCAAACTGCATCATTTACCAAAAATACTTGTATTACCCTTTTCTTTAAATAAATTGCATATATATTTTACCATACAGATATGTGTCTGTTTTAATAAATAAGAGTGACATTTAACTAAGGCTCATCATATTCTCACCCTTTGAGGCTATCTGAAGGGTCACTTACCCATGTCTGGCTCTCAAGAATTAGAAATATTTAGTTGAAGGTAAGGAAAAGATAGCAATTTAAGTCACAGTCTATCCTGTACACTGAAGGTAGTGGAAGCAAGGCACATTGTGGATACTATAATTAGAACTCCCAAATACTTTACTTTAGATATTCACAAGACCTTGTCTGGTAGCTCGGGAAGATCTTAGATAGAATACTCCTCAACTGTCACACTTCCAACCCCACGATCACTACCATCTAGAAGGACAAGGGCAGCAGATACCTGGGAACCCCAACATCTGGAGGTTCCCCTCCAAGTCACTCACCACCCTGACTTGGAAATATATTGGATGTTCCTTCACTGTCGCTGGGTCAAAATCCTGGAACTCCCTCCCGAACAACACAGTGGGTGTACCTACACCTAAGGGACCACAGCGGTTCAAGAAGGCAGCTCACCACCACCTTCTCATTAGGGATGGATCAGAAACACTGGCCCAGCCAGCAATATCCACATCCTGTGCAATAATAAATAAAAATTGGGGAATAAATATTGACCAGGACACTGAGGAGAACTCTGCCACACTATGAAATAAATAGTGCTTTGGGATCTTTTATATCTACCTGAAGATACTGGCTGGGTTAAAGTTCCATCTGAAAGATGCACTGTACTGGACTGGGTGCCTCGGTTATTTTGTTCAAGTCATGGAGTCAGACTTGAATCCATAATCTCCTGATACAGAGATGAATGTGCGACTCACTGAGCCATTGGCCAATGGCAATGCAGCCATTAAGATCGGGTGTGAACAGGAGCCCAAAACTGCAGGAGTGCGGTAATCCTCGGAGACTGCAGGAAGTGACAGAGGCTCTGGGCTGTGATGGCCAGGATGGGACTTGAAAGCACAGGTGAGAATTTTCAAATCAAGATGTTGCCTGAGGTGTACGTCAGTGAGCACAGAGGTGATGGGCAGGTGGGATTTAGCACAAATGAAGAGACGGACTGACGGGTTATCGATGAGCTGACCTAGGTAAGGTAGGAGGCTAGACAGGAGGACAATGGATTAGTCAAGGCTGGAGGTAACAACCTATCACAGCCTGAATGGGTCCCAAAGCACTTTATTTACCAGTCACAGATTGAGCAGTGAGTTAACTGGTTGGAGTTATAGGTTTAAGTTATTACTATGCTACTGATAGTAGCCGGTGCAGACCTGATGGGCCGAATAGCCTCCTTCTGCACTGTAAATTCTATGAGACTATGATAATGGAAGCCACTAATCCACATGAAGTGTTGTCAATGTGTGAGTTTAATGCACTGAATACGTTTTCTCTTGCGCCCAACGCATGGCACAGTGACGTGCCAACTGTAGGTTAAGGAGGTGATGCGAGCAGGTGATTCCAGCTGCTCCATTTTGTTTGTGCAGAGGGTTATTAACCCTGGACAAGGAGCATCTCAAAGCAAGGTCAGAGAGTCTAGACACATGCAAAGCCATTATCATATCTTGCGATTTACATTGGTATTCCATTGGCAGAGCTACCACATTAGCTGGCTTGCTGTGGATTAGACTTGGAAATATATCTCTGTGACTTGGCACTGAATTTGAGTGGAGGGAATTTACATGATGTCAGGTGACTACTCAGACCAGGGCATCCGATGCAGTTATCTGAAATGATGGTATGATTTGGTAAATACGTCACACCAGCCCAGTGTACTCCTATGTGGGAAAATCTTCAACATCCTTACCATGCTAACATTTTCACTAAAATTGCTGATAAAACCATTAAGACTAAATCCCCTCAGGGTTTCACTCTGCTGAGTTGGGTTCAGCTGTGTCTCAGTGGGTAATTATCTCACCATTGAGTCAGAGGCTTGTGGGTTTAAGTCATACTTTGTAATGTGTGTTGACACTTCTGCTGGGACTGAAGGAGTGTTGGAAGTACAAAACTATCAGATAAGGTGTTAAAAGGAAGGTCCCATCTGCCCTCTTTTATAGATGTGACAAATCTTTATCTGTCAATAAAACCGATCACCTGCTCTGCCATTGTCAAATCTCCATTGTAGGAGCTTGCTGTGTTCCGACATTACAACAGTGAATATTCTTCGAACCTGCCGTTTTGTTCTGCTTTGGGCGCCTTAGGTTTAAGAAGGGTGCATCATAAATGCAAGGTATTTTGTTCACTTTGTGTTGGTCACACAATAAGTGTCTGCACATGTCTGCCCATGCATGTACTGTACATGCAAATCTTTCTGTGCATGTACATGTCTGTGCAACCTTATGTACAAGGAACAGAAGATGAAATTTAATGTGAATGTGCAGCATCATGGAAGTTAAAACAGGCAACGACTGTATTTAATGAATAATATTGAAATAGCGCCAATTGAAAGGAACAAATCAAGAGGTTTTACTAGAAATATTGAAATTTTGAACATGTTTGAAACAATGCAGTACAGATCCAGAGGAATATACACACAAACTATACAGAACCTGAGTCAGACCTACCTTGACACTGATCAAGCTCTGGTCAGTCCCCACCTTGAGCAGTGGGTCCATATCCAGTCACCAAGACACAGCTGACAGATTCCAATGATGCAGGCAGAGACTAGCGGAGAATAGCCACCGGACTAGTCCTGAGTGCCAGGTCTCCGAGAAGGTTAGGTAATCTTCCAGCCTTGCTTCAAATCCTCTCTAATTTGGTCTTTTCAATCTGAGCGTGAGCTGCCACCTGTATTCCTGTGTGGTGAACCATAGAGATGTCCCTCTAGCTAGCTGCTCCCTCTCTCCCAGATCCGGGCAGACTACCTGTCTATAAGTTTCAGGATGTGTTAGAAACCTGTCCTTTCTTACAGCTCAACTTCATGGTGAATTACATGGGCCTTGTATACAGGAAGAGATGCTGATAAACTATCCTTTAGACCTCAACTCTCTTTTATCTTGGAATTAAATGGACAATTTAAGTATAACCATTTGCAATCCAACATTCTCAATAACGTCCTGGAACTTTGGAGACTAGCAGTCCAACCACTGTAAACACAAATGCTGCTGCCTGTCTCCAAGTATGAACACTTTACACACTTTCCCAAGAAAAACAACCTGAACTTCCCTTTAATCTTCAACAGCTGCATCACCCAGACCTGTTGTTAGGCACTTTTCAGAACAGGTCACATGATCCCCTTCATTCTACCCGAATCTTTATTCATTTATAGGATGCGGGCGTTGCTGGCTAGGCCAGCCCTTGAGAAAATGGTGAGCTGCCTTCGTGAACCACTGTGACGGTATGGACACAGCGCTGTTGGACAGAGAATTCCAAGATTTTGACCCACTGCAGTGAAGGAACGGTGAAATATTTCTAAGTCAGGATGGCAAGTAACTTGGAGGGGAACATCCATCCAGGTGGTGGGGTTCCCAGGTATCTGCTGTTATTGTCCTTCTAGATGGTAGTGGTCATGTGTTTGGAAGATGCTGCCTAAGGAACCGTGGCAAATTCCTGCAGTGCATCTTGTAGATGGTACACACGGCTGCCACTGTTCGTCAGTGGTGGAGGGTTTGAATGCTTGTGGAAGGGGTAGAAATCAAGTGGACTACTTTGTCCTGAATGGTGTCAAGCTTCTTGAGTGTTGTTGAAGCTGCAGTCTGTTGCTAAGCTCCTCTTATGAATTTCACTCATGTTCTCCCACCAAGTCTGCCCTATACTTCCGGGACCTGAGTCGTCATTATTACAGAAACCGCTCCACACGGGCCATCCTTTGCCCTGCAGAAATTTCCGAATTTCCACTTCCCAAATGGGACACTGTCCCACTTTAATGCTGCTGATCGGTGCGACCGCAAATTCTTCGGGGTTCATGAGGCGTTGCATTGCCTGCATGGCCATCTCTCTTATCTGCTTGCTTAGTTCGAATTTGGAACAGGGGGCTAAGGTGGTGTCGTAGATGCGGGTACGGCTTGCACTAATTTCCGAAAATACCAACTTCCGACAGTTTTGACGCAACAGAATCTATCAGTTTTACCTTATAACCCTGTTAGTTACGCATGCATACACACACTTCCGAATTGTGAATTATTAACCAGACCCGCTTGAACACTTGTGGTTTTTTTTTTTTTGTTACCAATTGGATTCTATTCAAATTTCTGGGGTTCTCCCGGAGTGGTTTTCCACTTCTATGTCGGGTCCCGGCGGAGTCGCCAATTCTGTTGCTCTTATTAGCCTTAGTTTCATTAGCTCTGATTATGTCACCTTTGCTCACGAGTCGCCAGGTATCTTTCTGATACTGCCACGTGGTTCAAGCTCGAGTTATGATTAATAAGTCAGCACACCGCTTAGTAAGATTGAAATCAACGGTCATTTATTATGTACAACAATAATTACTTACACAATAATCCTACTGTTTATATAAAAACCTACCGCTACTGGCCAATACTTAACTTTAGGAATGGCCCACCAGATCAGGGAAACAAATGGCTTATCCAATCGGATCTGGCCTGCGGGATTCAAAAGGCTGATACAGGTCATGGCTAGGAGTCTCTATCGGGTATCGATCGCTGGAGTCAAACTTACAGTTTCTGGTCGGTGTTCTTGCGAAGGTTGCGAGCAGGAGAAGAAGGGAGAGAGAGCGAGATCTGAACTTGGCCCCTCAATTTATAGGGCCCCGGGGCTTCCAGCCTCCCGGGGCGGCCCTTGACCCTGAGTCCCAAGTGATTGGACTTGCTCCCAATCACTGGGTTCGATATGCTCCAATAATGGGGCGATTCCTCGATCGGGGGGTGGTCGTTCACCTGTCTTTGTCTCGGCCACTGCTGGCGCCGAGAGGTCTGGCCCGGCATTCAATTGCTAATATGTTGCAATTGTTCCCGGGGATAGCCGATTAAACTGCAGATGTCTGGGTTGATGTGCTGCTAATGGTCGCAGGTATCGATCTGGGCCGACTTCCCCAGAGCCGATACGCTATTCTGTCTGCAGCTGTCCGTTTGTGTCCTGTTGGCTGCTTTTCCCATCAGCCTTTTCGGTTAGCCATTTTATATCGGGTTTTGGCCAAATTAATCGGGAATCAGCCATTTTAGGTGGCTACAACTCATCCAGGCAAGTGGGGAGTATTCCATCACACTCCAACTTAGTGCCTTATAGGTGGTGGACAGGCTTTGGGGGGGGTCAGGAGGTGAGTTACTCAGCGCAGGATTTCGAACCTTTGACCTGTTCTGGTAGCCACAATATTTCTATGGTTAGTGTAGTTCGGTTTCTGATCAGTGGTAACCCCCAGGATGTTGATAATGGGGGATTCAGCGACGGTAATGCCATTGAATGTCAAATCAAATACATAAAAACAGCAGTCTTACTAAACTTTGCATTTGTAATGAAACTTTTCTTGAATCACTTCTTGATTAACAAGGGGATCTGGGGTTATGGGGAGAAGGCAGGAGAATGGGGATGAGAAAAATGTCAGCCATGATTGAATGGCGGAGCAGACTCGATGGGCCGAGTGGCCTATTTCTTCTCATAGAATCATAGAATCAGAGAAGTTTACAGCATGGAAACAGGCCCTTCGGCCCAACCAGTCCATGCCGCCCAGTTTTTACCATTAAGCTAGTCCCAGTTGCCCGCACTTGGCCCATAACCCTCTATACCCATCTTACCCATGTAACCATCTAAATGCTTTTTAAAAGACACAATTGTACCTGCCTCTACTACTACCTCTGGCAGCCCATTCCAGACACTCACTACCCTCTGAGTGAAGAAATTGCCCCTCTGGGCCCTTCTGAATCTCTCCCCTCTCACCTTAAACCTATGCCCTCTAGTTTTAGACTCCCCTACCTTTGGGAAAAGATGTTGACTATCTACCTTATCTATGCCCCTCATTATTTTATAGACCTCTATAAGATCACCCCTAAGCCTCCTACGCTCCAGGGAAAAAAGTGCCAGTCTATCCAGCCTCTCCTTATAACTCAAACCATCAAGTCCCGGCAACATCCTAGTAAATCTTTTCTGCACTCTTTCCAGTTTAATAATATCCTTTCTATAATAGGGTGACCAGAACTGCACACAGTATTCCAAGTGTGGCCGTACCAATGTCTTGTACAACTTCAACAAGACGTCCCAACTCCTGTATTCAATGTTCTGACCAATGAAACCAAGCATGCCGAATGCCTTCTTCACCACCCTGTCCACCTGCGACTCCACCTTCAATGAGCTATGAACCTGTACTCCTGGATCGCTTTGTTCTATAACTCTCCCCAACTCCATACCATTAACTGAGTAGGTCCTGGTCTGATTCGATCTGCCAAAATGCATCACCTCACATTTATCTAAATTAAACTCCATCTGCCATTCGTCGGCCCACTGGCCTAATTGATCAAGATCCCGTTGCAATCCTAGATAACCTTCTTCACTATCCACTGTGCCACCAATCTTGGTGTCATCTGCAAACTTACTAACCATGCCTCCTAAATTCTCATCCAAATCATTAATATAAATCACAAATAACAGTGGACCCAGCACCGATCCCTGAGGCACACCACTGGTCACAGGCTTCCAGTTTGAAAAACAACCCTCTACAACCACCCTCTGCCTTGGTCTTATGTCTTATGAAGCCATTTGAGAACCAATCGGACTCTACAATGAGGAGACTATGGTGTCCTTCTTGGAGGCTCAATTAGATATGGGTTGAATGGTCTTCATCATTCCTGTCTATTTTGAAACCTTGGGGCTTAGACTCTACACAAAGTTGGAGAGGTTGATGTGTGACTCCAATACACTACTGCGCCAGTATTAACAAAGGGGTTTCTGCCATTTCCTGGCAGTCAATGGCGAAGAAAAGAGAATGGGAAAACACCATCAAGTTCCTGCCAGCATTCCTGCCTCCCTTTTATCAGCCAACTCTCCACACCCATCGTATCAACAGTGTCAACAACTGCTTAGAGCCTGTGGTATGTCTCAACCAAGCTTGAAAGATGTGGATAGAGGAGCTGGCCATTTTAATGGCTCTTCCACTCACTCGATATTTTTGCGTGGAATAGTTGGCATCGGGCCACTCTTGGCACTGCCGCACGGGGCCTGGCTGTTGTTGTCTGTCAGATTGTTGCTGGGAATTAGGGACTGGGGAGGAGGGGGGGGGGGGGTTGCAGCCTGTAATCTCCATTGTCAGACCCGTGACACACAGCAGGACTGTAACAAACGACTGCAGGTCCACTCAAATACACTCAGCAAACGCTCCAGCCACATGTCTACTCAACTCGCCCTTCTGGGAAGATGTGTGATTTATTTTCCGAAACCAATCACAGTCAGATGCTTTATTCAGAGTGAGGTGTCATATTTGCAAGACGTCCAGTTAATGTTGCTTTCCTGGGTTTGCTGGGAAGTCGCTCTCGCACTCCAAACACCTGGGTGACAGCTCACCCTTCACTGAAATATTCTGCCTCTCCTCTTGAGCCTTGATTGAAAATGCCTCTCTCTCTTTAAAGAGGTCACATCATCACTGTTCCATTTGTCCCGACGCTCACCGTCCCTCTTTAAAGAGGCCGGAGAAAGAGAGAATTGTACATTGCTGAAAAGAGAGACATGTTGCTGAAGCTTTCCAACTCGCACTCATCAGGCCAATCCCAATTTCAAACAGTCACAAGTTATACTACAGGAGAAAAGGGTGTTGATTAGTTGGCTACTCGACTCTGATTGGCCAAGGCGTTGCCATGGAGTAAACAACAGGAAACTATAGGCTCCACAAGCTCCCGGTTAATTGGAATAAGGAAAATATTGCATTTATGTGGCGCCTTTCATTGCTTGTCCCAAATGCTTTACAGTCACTGAAATATGTCTGAAGGATAATGACTGCTGTAATGTAAGGAACAAGGCATAAAGCATGCTTCATTCATTGGTCGGGGCATTGAGTTTAAAAATTGGCAAGTTATGTTGTAGCTTTATGGAACCTTAGTTAGGCCACACTTGGAGTATAGTGTTCAATTCTGGTCGGCACATTACCAGAAGGATGTGGAGGCTTTGGAGAGGGTGCAGAAGAGGTTTCCCGGGATGTTGCCTGGTATGGAGGGCATTAGTTATGTGGAGAAACTTGGTTTGTTCTCACTGGAACGATGGAGGTTGAGGGGGCCACCTGATGGAAGTCTACAAGATTATAAGATGCATGGACAGAGTGGATATTCAGAAGATTTTCCCAAGGGTGGAGGGGTCAATTACTAGGGGACATAGGTTTAAGGTGCGAGGGGCAAGGTTTAGAGGAGATGTATAAGGCAATCATTTTGCACAGCAGGTAGTGGGAGCCTGGAACTTGCTGCCGGAGGAGGTGGTGGAAGCAGGGACAATAGTGACTTTTAAGGGGCGTCTTGACAGATACAGGAATCGGGTGGGAATAGAGGCATATGGTCCCCGGAAGAGTAGGGGCTTTTAGTTCAGATGGGCAGCATTGTCGGTGCAGGCTTGGAGGGCCGAAGGGCCTGTTCCTGTGCTGTAAGTTTCTTGGTTCTACGGCAGCTAATTTGCACACAGATAGATGGCAGAAACAGTGCCGTGGATGCTGGGATAGTGAGTGAATTTAAGGAGGAGTTAGACAGATTTTTAATTGGTAATGGGTTGAAGGGTTTTGGAGAACGGGCAGGATGGTGGAGTTGAGGCCAGGATAGGATCAGCCATGATCACATTGAGGGTGTTACTCTCGGGAGGCTAAATTGCCGACTCCCACATGTGTTCCAGGGAGGAGGTGCGCTGGCTGATTTCACAAGCCAGCTTTTGGTCTGTAACATTGTGGGTAGCAGATGAGGAACATATCTGGCGGAGCAGATTTGATGGGCTGAATGGCCTAATTCTGCTCTTATATCTTATAAACTTATGAGTAATAAATATTTGGCAGGACATTGGGGAAAAGTCCTGTCCTCTTGTTTGGGACAATGACCATGGATCTTTTACATCCGACTGAGGGTAGACGAAGCCTCGTTTTAACATTTCATGTAATAAACAGCACCTTTGACAGTGCAGCACTCTCGCTGTACTGCACAGGAGATTTCAGACAGGATTATGTGCTCAAGGGCTGAATTCTCCTCTGCCCACCACCGGTAGCAGAGTTTATGATGCAGCAGCTCCGATCTGCTTCCGGTGCTCCGGTCGTCCTAGAACCGGGATTGAGACTCGCGCTCCGTGCCGGTGGGAGGATGCAATTAGCTCATTTAGACATAGTAACGGGCCGGGCTCCATATTCGCTGGGCCCTCGTGATTCCACAGTCCTCTGGGCCGGAGTCAGAAGCGTGTACCTGACGTGGACCTTGCAGTGTGCCAAGGGGGTAACTCTGGAAGGGAGTTGCCCCCAAAGTCATCAGAGGCCCATCCACCCCACAACACCCCCCATCCCACTCCCATCAGTCCCCCACACTCCCCTAAGAGACTCCCTAATTACAGAGACCACGGACCCAGTAAATAAAGAGACCCCCATAGCGACCCCCGAGACCCCCACAGCGATCCCCTAAATAAAGAGACTCCTCTCCCCGAGACCGCCGATATAAAGAGATCCCCCAGAAGAGAGACCACTGACAGGAAGCTCCCCGGAATATAGACCGGTGTCTGGAAGCCGCCCAGAGAGAGAGATCCCTGTCAGTAACCCCCAACCATCCCCCACCCCACCCCACAGAAGAGGGGTGCTTCTGTTAGTTGCACTGTTGACTACTTCAAAGTCACTCAAGCCTGAAGGGAGATTAATAGAAAGCACTTAACTCTGTTTGATGCAGTCAATCAAAGCTTGATGTTTATAAACATTGCCATTAGTTTCAAAGCTGACCACTTCAAAGTCACTCAACCTTGAAAGGATATGAATGGAACAATGCTGACAGCTGGGCTTGTGTGGAAGCTGTCAATCAAAGAACAAACAAAGAACAAAGAAAAGTACAGCACAGGAACAGGCCCTTCGGCCCTCCAAGCCTGTGCCGAGCATGCTGCCCGTCTAAACTAAAATCTTCTACACATCCTGAGTCCGTATCCCTCTATTCCCATCCTATTCATGTATTTGTCAAAGATGCCCCTTAAACGTCACTATCGTCCCTGCTTCCACCACCTCCTCCGGCAGCGAGTTCCAGGTACCCACTACCCTCTGTGTAAAAAAACTTACCTCATATATCTCCTCTAACCCTTGCCCCTCACACCTTAAACCTATGCCCCCTAGTAATTGACCCCTCTACCCTGGGAAAAAGTCTCTGACTATCCACTCTGTCTATGCCCCTCATAATTTTGTAGACCTCTATCAAGTCGCCCCTTAAGAAGGCAAATGGAATTTTGTCCTTCATTGCTAGAGGGATGGAGTTTAAGACTAGGGAGGTTATGCTGCAATTGTATAAGGTGTTAGTGAGGCCACACCTGGAGTATTGTGTTCAGTTTTGGTCTCCTTACTTGAGAAAGGACGTACTGGCACTGGAGGGTGTGCTGAGGAGATTCACTAGGTTAATCCCAGAGCTGAAGGGGTTGGATTACGAGGAGAGGTTGAGTAGACTGGGACTGTACTCGTTGGAATTTAGAAGGATGTGGGGGGATCTTATAGAAACATATAAAATTATGAAGGGAATCGATAGGATAGATGCGGGCAGGTTGTTTCCACTGGCGGGTGAAAGCAGAACTAGGGGGCATAGCCTCAAAATAAGGGGAAGTAGATTTAGGACTGAGTTTAGGAGGAACTTCTTCACCCAAAGGGTTGTGAATCTATGGAATTCCTTGCCCAGTGAAGCAGTAGAGGCTCCTTCATTAAATGTTTTTAAGATAAAGATAGATAGTTTTTTGAAGAATAAAGGGATTAAGGGTTATGGTGTTCGGGCCGGAAAGTGGAGCTGAGTCCACAAAAGATCAGCCATGATCTCATTGAATGGCGGAGCAGGCTCGAGGGGCCAGATGGCCTACTCCTGCTCCTAGTTCTTATGTTCTTATGTTCTTATTATGTTCTTAACCTCCTTCGTTCCAGTGAGAACAAACCGAGTTTATTCAACCGCTCCTCATAGCTAATGCCCTCCATACCAGGCACCATCCTGGTAAATCTCTTCTGCACCCTCTCTAAAGCCTCCACATCCTTCTGGTAGTGTGAAGGCCAGAATTGAACACTATACTCCAAGTGTGGCCTAACTAAGGTTCTATACAGCTGCAACATGACTTGCCAATTTTTATACTCAATGTCAATTTTTATACTCAATGCCCCGGCCAATGAATGTAAGCATGCCGTATACCTTCTTGACCACCTTCTCCACCTGTGTTGCCCCTTTCAGTGACCTGTGGACCTGTACACCTAGATCTCTCTGACTGTCAATACTCTTGAGGGTTCTACCATTCACTGTATATTCCCTACCTGCATTAGACCTTCCAAAATGCATTACTTCACATTTGTCTGGATTAAACACCATCTGCCATCTCTCCGCCCAAGTCTCCAAACGATCTAAATCCTGCTGTATCCTCTGATAGTCCTCATCGCTATCCGCAATTCCACCAACCTTTGTGTCGTCCGCAAATTTACTAATCACAGCCTAGTAAAATCAATATCAAAGAGAAATGAATGAAAGGCTTGCAAATCAAAGACACATATTCCTTTCCTTAGGATGGTATTCAAGGGTAGAAGCTGACTGGTTTTCTCTTTCCATGAATTCACAGGTGTTGCTTCCTCTGCCTGGGCCAGCAGGTGTATTTCTCAGGTGAGTGTTAAAACAGTGATTTTGTTTCACTGCCTCTGCCTGGACTGCTCTCTAGCTTCCTGACGGGGTATCTCTCTTCATGAGGCTTCCAGGTGGGGGTCTCTCTTCTGGTGGTCTCTCTGGGGTGGGGGTGTCTCTTTTTATTTAGGGCCTCTCTGCTGGGGGGTTGGGAGCGGGGTGGGGGAGGAGGAGTGGGGGTGACCCAGAGAATACCCGGTGGGGTGGGATGGGGGGGGCTCAATTGCAGGAAGGCCTAGCCGCAGGAACTCTCTATCTGGACGCCCACTCAAAATGGCGGCCTGATGGCGGGACTCCCTCGCAATCCTCACACTGCATAAATTTGCATGGCTAAGGATTGGGAATCGCTGTCGGATTTGCGCTCCCAGTGTGAGCGCAGATCAAATGCAATTCAGCTCCGGGGGGGAGAGAACATAGTCCACCATGTCGTGTTAGGTACACTGGTCTAACACTGGCTGCAACTGGATGCAGTTAGAACAGAAAGATACTCCAGACCTTGAAGTTAGTTCAATCAGGTTTATTGAACTAATAGCACAGTTGGCACAGTTCTCTGTGAGTTCGACTCTCTGCTAACTTAAGTGTGGCTACTCTGTCTGACTGAACCAGACTAGCTCTTAGCCACGTGGTGGGGGGGGGTGAGATTGTGACAACACCCTTGACTGACTCTCTCGATGTTCATCAGTGGAAAGAGGCCGAGTGCGAGAGCCTCGTGTCTTTTATAGTCAGATCCCACCTGAGTGTCCTGCCTGCTTATTGGTCATGTCCTGTTCTCTGTATCCATTAGCTGCTTGTCTGTATATCATTGTGTGGGTGTCTGCACATCATGACAGCCCAAACGGAGAATCTCGCCCAAAGTCTCTGGAACGTGGCTTGAACCCGTGGTCTGTTCAGTGAAAGTGCTGCCACTGAGCAGCGGGGCAACATGGTGGCATTCGGGAACCCCAAGCATGAGGGTGCCCCTGACACCCCAGAATGGAATGGCAGGTTAATCTTTGCCTGACCTGGTTTCCGCCCTCGCAGCTCACTCACTGGATACCCTGACCTCTGGGTTCTACACAACGTATCAGATTTCCCTTCCCTCCGATGTGTGGGCATGTTCCGTTCGGAAGCCTCAGCGCAGGAGTTCGGATTGCGGGTGAATCATCCGTTTTGATGGGAACCTAACACGCAGGGCGTTCTGACTTTGCAATGTCTAACATCTGAGATGTGCATCTCTTTTAATGATGATTGTGTGAGGCTAAAGTTTTGTTCTTACAATCCTTTTTATTTTAGCCCTGTTATAACTGGACAATGAATGCCATACTTAGCATTATGCAATTGGCCTCTGCATCAAGTTACACTACGTTATGTGTTGATATTTTTAGACAGTGAATAACCTGGTATTTTGTATAGTGTTACAGCAAAATACACGGCTTCCAAATGCTGTTAACCCTTAATGCAGCATGAGTGCCCTCCCACAATAAACCTCGGAGCATCAACACAAATATGTGGGAAGGTACGACCCATATTCCCTTCCTTAGGATGGTATTCAAGGGTAGAATTCTCATTGACTTCTTTGCCAAGAGAAATGTCTTTGTTCCCCTTTCCTGGGATTGTATCCCAGTCCCTCTTTTCCAGTAATCCATAATCATGCTCCTTTCCTGGGAATATATTCCAGTACCTCTTTCCTGGGATGGCTTTCATGTCCTTTTCCGGCTATTTCAGTTATTCCTCTGTGTCCAACCTAGAATAATATTTCAGTGCCCATTTCCTGGTATCCATGTCTCTTTCCTGGGTTTGGATCCAAGTTCACCTTGCCTGGTTTTCCAGGTTAACCCCATGTTTCTTTCCGAAAATTCTATTCCAGGCTCCCTTTCTTCATATTCCTTGTACTCCTAGTATTCCAATGTTTCTTTCCTGGTATTCCAGTTCCCCTTTCCTGGTATTTCAGTGTCCTCCCTCCTTGTATTCCTTGTCTTCCAAGGTCCTTTGCTGATAAGAATGGCATTCCAATGTTTTTTTCCTGGTTTTCCAGTCCCCCTTTCCAGGTATTCCTGTTCCCCTTATACTCCTGGTATTCCATGTCCCTTTCCTGTATTCCAATGTTTATTTCCCGGTTCCCCAGTGCCCCTTTGCCCTTCGGCAAATTTGCACAGAGCAAGGTCCCATAGCTGGAAAAGGCACAACTATGCTGCTGGGTGAGGTCAAGGCACCCCCGTCCCCACCTAGCTCTGCTTATTGTTTTATCTTTATCTGTCCTATTGCTGCCAGTAACCCTGTGGACACCACAGGGAGTGCTTGAGGCAAACAGGATTTAAACAAAGCCAGACAAGGACATGAAGGAAAAAGGGATAGGATTAATATTGATTAGGTTAGATGACAGGAAGTAGGAAGGCGCTCTTGTGGAGCGGAAAGACCATCATTGAGTTGAGCAGAATGGCCTCCTTTTGTGCTGTACATACAATGTGATTCCGGGGAGTGATTTTTCACCCTCCCAAATCCATACGTCTGTCCTACAATTCCTTTTAGGAATTTCGCTGAGCAGAACTCTGCCTCTTCCAGAGCAACAAACCAGCGAATTCAAAAGCACAAGAGCCATTGTCTCCTTCACTATTCAACCTCCTCCAACCTCTCTGAAGTCTCTGAGCCAGCCAAATGCACCATCCTACCCTAACACCTCTCCTCCACTGTGCAGGTGAGAGGGACTGCCCTCGGCTCATTCCACTCGTACACCTTTCCAAAATTTGTTCTTTAATGGGATGTCGCTGGGCGTTTAGCGCCCATTCCTAATGGCCTTTGAGAAGGTGGTGATGAGCTGCATTCCTGAACCGCTGCGGTCCTTGAGGTGTAGGTACACCCACAGTGCTGTTAGGGAGGGAGTTCCTGGATGTTGCCCCAGCGACAGTGAAGGAACGGCGATATATTTCCAAGTCAGGGTGGTGAGTTACTTGGAGGGGAACCTCCAGGTGGTGGGGTTCCCAGGTATCTGCTGCCCTTGTCCTTCTAGATGGTAGTGGTCGTGGGTTTGGAAGGTGCTGTCAAAGGAACCTTTGTGACTTCCTGCAGTGCAGCTTGTAGATGGTACACATGGCCGCTATTGTGCGTCAGTGGTGGAGGGAGTGAATGTTGAGGTGAAAGATCGAGTGCAAATCCAGCAGGTGAGACTTTGCCTTGTTCAATTAAATACACAGCATCTCCAAAAACCCCATTGAATCTATCCCCAGCCTAGCCTTAAAGTAGCATTAAAGTGTGGCCTTGGCAAATGTTCCACGTTGAGGCCCCGGTTTGCAACAGAATCCCGTTCAGTAGCGTGGTCTTTCTCACCGCTGCGAGCTGCGGGAAACAACCAGTTAAATGTGCTCGACACGGCACTCTGTTGCAATTCGGTTAGATCGCGTCCAAAGCTGAACAGGACAAGGATCCGGTGGAGTGTGGGTCGTACAGGCCCAGATCTCTGTTGAATGTGGATGCCGAGATACTGACGAAGGTGGTGGCGCTTAGATTGGAGGTGTGCCTTCCGAAGGTGATCGGGGACGATCAGACGGGATTCGTTGAGGGCAGGCAGTTGTCGTCAAACATGTGGCAGCTGTTGAATGTGATGCTTTCTGCGGCAGAAGGGAGTTGGAGATGGTGGTGGAGCTGGAAGCAGAGGAGTTTGATCGGGCGGAGTGGAGCTATCTGTTTGCGGTGTGTTGGAGAAGTTTGGATTGGGCCTATGTTTGTGGCGTGGGTGATTGTTGGATTGGGATCCTCCGTTGGTATGTGCGCGAACAAATAACATTAATTCAGGGTATTTTCCGTTGCACAGGGGAACGAGGCAAGGGTGCCCCATGTCCCCCCTTCTGTTTGCACTGGCTATAGAGCCGTGGTCAAAGCATTGAGGGGCTCGGATAAATGGATGGGGAAAGTGAGGGGGTGGGTGGAGCACAGGGTGTCCCTGTATGCTGATGATCTGTTGCTGTATATTTTGGACCCGAGCTCTTCTGTGGGGGATATAATGGGACTGCTTAGGAGATTTGGGGCATTTTGTTGTCGGTATTGGGGTTGGATGGGGGGTGTCGTCTTGGCAATTTATGGGATGGTTTTTGAAGAAGGTAAGGGGTCTGTGGAGGGGGTCAAGGCCAAGTAGGAGGAGGAGTTTGGGATGGCGCTGGAAGAGGGATTTTGGTGCGAGGTGCTGCGGAGGGTGAATGCCTCAACATCATGTGCGAGACTGGGGTTGATACAGCTAAAGGTGGTACGCAGGGTGCCCGACGAAGTCAAGGATAAGCCTGCTGTTTGAGTGAGTAGTGGACATTTGTGAGTGTGGAAGGGGCCCAACTAATCATGTACGCATGTTGTGGTGCCGCCCAAAGTTGGAGACACTTTGGAGTTCATTCTTCAGCACCATGTCGGCAGTCTTGCATGTGGACGGAGCCTGGGCCCCTGGAACCATATTTGGGGTGTCAGACCTGCCGGAATGCAGGAGGGAGCGGGGGCAAATGTTTTAGCCTTCGCCTCGTTGATCATTCGCAGGCGGGTCCTGTTGGGGTGGAGATCAGCTTCTCCACCCTGTGCTTCGGCGTGGTGGGGGGATCTAATGGAGATCCTGCATTTAGCGAAGGTGAAGTTTGCCGAAGAGGGGCAAATGAGGGGTTCCACAAGAGACGGGGTTACTTTATTCTGCATTTCGGGGAGCTAATTACTGTCAACTGTTGGGGCGGTGGTTGATTAGGGGGACGGTGAGGAGTGGGGTGGGATGTTCTGTTGGGTTTATTTTATTTTGTGTTGTAAGTGTTAAAAACGTAAATAAAAATACTTGAAACAAAGATTGCGACCAACGTCCATATGACTCTTCTTCAAAGAAGATCCATCTGAGAGGGAATACTGGGCTCGTTCAACATCTTGTCTGAAAGATCGATGCTCAACAAACTAGAATTCAAAGAGTATAGCAATCTCAGAGAGCTGCAGAGGAGTTGACAGAGATAAACAGGGATAGTAAAGATTTGAACACAGGCGGGGAAATTTAAACTCAGCAGACTGAAGGAGCCAATGTACATCAGCAAGCACGGGGCAATGGGTCTTGGTATTAATTCTGTGACAGACAGCCAAGATTTGGATATGCTCAACTTTGTACGCATCTGGGAGTACTTAAGTCTTGGATTTTCCCACCCACCTTAACTCTCAGGGCTCAAAAAATGAAAGAAAAGGCAAAAGAAAGAACCTTTAAGGCAACGCTGGCATTTGTTGCCTATCCCCAATTAGCCTTGAACGGAGTGACTTGTTTGGCCATTTCAGAGGGCAGTTAAGAGTCAACCACATGTAGGCCAGACCGGGTAAGATTGGCAGATTTCCTTCCCCAAGGGACATCAGTAAACCGCATGGGTTCACTGACAATGGTTGAATACTTTTTGTTCCAGGTTTTATTGATTAACTGAATTTAAATTCCCCCAGCTGCTGCTGTGGGATTTGGATTGAGGCCTCGGGAGCATTAATCCTGGCCCTTGGGAGCATTGATCCTGGCCCTTGGGAGCATTAATCCTTGCTCTTGGGAGCATTAATCCTGGCCTTTGTGAGAATTAATCACTGGCCTTTGGGAGCATTAATCCTGGCCTTTGGGAGCATTAAACCTGGCCTTTGGGAGCATTAATCCTGGCCTTTGGGAGCGCTAGCAGACCTGAGCTGAACGCCTCATCACACGGAGGGTGGGCCAGATCCAGCAGCGGGTTTGGGAGAGGATTGAGGAAGAATGAAACTTTCTGATATCTTAGTCCACTCTATGCTTGTTGCCCCCCCCGCATTCGGTCTGGTTTGATTCCATTTGTCCAAGTAGCGTCAAAAAGGAAAACAGCGCAGCCTATCTGGTGAATTGGGGCAGCACGGTAGCACAGTGGTTAGCACAAGCCCCAGGGTCCCAGGTTCGATTCTCCGCTGGGTGACTGTCTGTGCGGAGTCTGCATGTTCTCCCCGTGTCTGCGTGGGTTTCCTCCGGGTGCTCCGGTTTCCTCCCACAGTCCAAAGATGTGCAGGTTAGGTGGATTGGCCATGATAAATTGCCCTTAGTATCCAAAATTGCCCTTAGTGTTGGGTGGGGTTACTGGGTTATGGGGATAGGGTGGAGGTGTTGACCTTGGGTAGGGTGCTCTTTTCAATAGCCGGTGCAGACCCGATGGGCCGAATGGCCTCCTTCTGCACTGTAAATTCTATGATCTGACCAGGGTAGGTACTGCCTCAAACCGCTCGGTTCCAGATAGTTGTACCACAGCACCACCTCCTGGTCACAGAGATGGTATCAATGCCCAGGAAATGAGCTGGGAATTGCGAGAACTCTGAAATAAAAACAGGAAATGCTCTTTGGGTCAGGCAACATGGCGGAGAGAAAAGTAGAGTTAATGTTTCAGGTCGCCGGTCCTCAGTCAGAACCAAGGTGGTAGGAAAATATTATAAAATAATAATAATCTTTATTATTGTCACAAGTAGGCTTACACTAACTTGGCAATGAAGTTACTGTGGAAATTCCCTAGTCGCCACACTCCGGCGCCTGTTCGGATACACAGAGCGGGAATTCTGAATGTCCAAATTACCTAACAGCACATCTTTCGGGACTTGTGGGAGGAAACCGGAGCACCCGGAGGAAACCCACGCAGACACGGGGAGAAAGTGCAGACTCCGCACAGTGACTCAGCCGGGAATCGAACCCGGGTCCCTGCCGCTGTGAAGCAACAGTGCTAACTACTGTGCTACCGTGCCACCCAAAGACTTTCATTTATATTGCACCTTTCATGACTGCATCCCAGAGCCCTTTCCAGCCAATGAAGTGTAGTCACTGTTGTAATGTAGGGCACGCGGCAGCCAACGTACACGCAGCAAGTTCCCGGAAACAGCAATGCGATAATGACCAGATAGTCCACGTTTGTGAAGTTGATGGAGAGATAACTACTGGCCTGGACACCCTGCTCATCTTCAAAATGGTGGCATGGGATATTTTATGCTCACCTGAGAAGGCAAACCGGGCCTCAGTTTTTAACGACTCATCCAAGAAAAAGGCACCTTTCACAGTGCGGCACTCCCTCCCAACAGCACAGTCCTGTCAGCCTGGAAGTTGCACTCAACTTCCTGACATAATAATTGAATTCACAACTTTCTGACTCGGTCCTCAAGTGGGACTTAAACCTTATGGCCAGAGGCAAGGGCACGAATACAAGGTCACAGACATGAAGCATTAACTCTGTTTCTCTCTCTATAGATGCCAGATCAGACCTGTACAAACTATGTACAGCAGCACAAACATTTCACAAAGCACTAAAGTGAGTCTTGAAACAGAGAGGCAGTGGCGTTAATCAACTCGAAGCATGATTAAAGTCCTGCCAAAACCTTTCACGAAGAGGTAGAAAGAGAGGTCGAGAGAAAAAGCTTTTGGTGGCAAAAGATTAGGAACAAAGTGACCATGTGAACAGCTTCAAACAGTGGAGTAGAAGGAACTGGACAGTGAGCCAGAGGACATTCCCAGCCACGAGGAAAGATTGTTTACACTGGAACTGGGGAGATCGATGGGAGATTCAATCAAGGTGATTCAAAATGTGTGGGGACCAGATAGAGTGGATGCGATGGCCCTATTTTCGAGGGCAGTAAGGTCAATAACCAGGACAGAGGAGATATGTAATTGGTATAAAGCCCAGGAGTGAGTTGAGGAGAAATGTTTCTACGCAGTGGATGGTGGAGGACTCAGGGTGACCGACATCCCAGATTTTCCAGGACCGTCCTGTAATTTGGCCTCTTGTCCCGCGTCCGGGGTCAGGCTTGCGTTTGATCCGGGAATCCTTCTGCCCTGGATTTCTACAGCAGGCACTGTTCCTGTGCGTGTGTTGGGCATGGTGTCTATTCTATTCAGGCTGTCCCATGCTGGGTGAGTGGCGGGGCCCAAGCTGGCAGCATCAGAATGGGAGCGGGTGGCATGGCTGCGGGTCAGTCCCCTCCAGGCCCATCCTTGGGAGGAGGCACCAGCATTCCCACAGCCCCCCCACCACTCCCAGGGGCTGCCTGCACGCACCCCTCATGGTGATGGTGCACCTTATTGATCCACCCAGGGTTGCTCACCTTGGGAGGACTAGAAGTAACTGCCTGGAAGGACAGGCAGAAACCTGAATCATATTTAAAATCCACTGCCACAGGCACTTGGTGCCACAAGCTGCAGGAATAGAGGAGCTGGGGTCCCGCCTGGGGTCCCGGCTGGGCCTGGGCTGGGCTGGGAGGATGGACTGAATGGCCTCCACTGTTTCTATGGAGACGCAGAAGCCCCGCCCCATACTAGACCCCGCCCCTCTGTGTCACCGGGTGTTCGCGCCCTCTGACCCGGAGCCGGAAGTAAGTGCGGTCCGTGGGTGTCATGGCGGCTGGGGCCCGGCTGGAAAACGCCAACCCGCTGATTTACGGGCGGAGCTCGGAGCGGCCGCTCACCGCCCGCGAGCAGGAGGAGGAGGCGGTGGACCCGATCGACACCAGGGAGATCTTCGATATCCGGCAGCGGGAAACCCGCAGGGTGCAATGTGGGGGTGGGGGTGGGGGTGGGGGTGGGGTGGGGGGGGGGGGGTGAGGGAGGGAGGGATGGATGGGGTGGGGGGGGGGGTGAGGGAGGGAGGGATGGATGGGGGGGGGGGTGAGGGAGGGAGGGATGGATGGGGTGGGGGGGGTGAGGGAGGGAGGGAGGGATGGATGGGGTGGGGGGGGTGAGGGAGGGATGGATGGGGTGGGGGGGGTGAGGGAGGGATGGATGGGGTGGGGGGGGTGAGGGAGGGATGGATGGGGTGGGGGGGGTGAGGGAGGGAGGGATGGGGTGGGGGGAGTGAGGGAGGGAGGGAGGGATGGATGGGGTGGGGGGGGTGAGGGAGGGAGGGAGGGATGGATGGGGTGGGGGGGGTGAGGGAGGGAGGGATGGGGTGGGGGGAGTGAGGGAGGGAGGGAGGGATGGATGGGGTGGGGGGGGTGAGGGAGGGAGGGAGGGATGGATGGGGTGGGGGGGGTGAGGGAGGGATGGATGGGGTGGGGGGGGTGAGGGAGGGATGGATGGGGTGGGGGGGGTGAGGGAGGGATGGATGGGGTGGGGGGGGTGAGGGAGGGAGGGAGGGATGGATGGGGTGGGGGGGGTGAGGGAGGGATGGATGGGGTGGGGGGGGTGAGGGAGGGAGGGAGGGATGGATGGGGTGGGGGGGGTGAGGGAGGGAGGGATGGATGGGGTGGGGGGGTGAGGGAGGGAGGGATGGATGGGGTGGGGGGGTGAGGGAGGGAGGGATGGATGGGGTGGGGGGGGTGAGGGAGGGAGGGATGGATGGGGTGGGGGGGGTGAGGGATGGATGGGGTGGGGGGGGTGAGGGAGGGAGGGATGGATGGGGTGAGGGAGGGAGGGATGGATGGGGTGGGGGGGGTGAGGGAGGGAGGGATGGATGGGGTGGGGGGGGTGAGGGAGGGAGGGATGGATGGGGTGAGGGAGGGAGGGATGGGTGGGGTGGGGGGGGTGAGGGAGGGAGGGATGGATGGGGTGGGGGGGGTGAGGGAGGGAGGGATGGATGGGGTGGGGGGGGTGAGGGAGGGAGGGATGGATGGGGTGGGGGGGGTGAGGGAGGGAGGGATGGATGGGGTGGGGGGGGTGAGGGAGGGAGGGATGGATGGGGTGGGGGGGGTGAGGGAGGGAGGGATGGATGGGGTGGGGGGGGTGAGGGAGGGAGGGATGGATGGGGTGGGGGGGTGAGGGAGGGAGGGATGGATGGGGTGGGGGGGGTGAGGGAGGGAGGGATGGATGGGGTGGGGGGGGTGAGGGAGGGATGGATGGGTTGGGGGGGGTGAGGGAGGGAGGGATGGATGGGGTGGGGGGGGTGAGGGAGGGAGGGATGGATGGGGTGGGGGGGTGAGGGAGGGAGGGATGGATGGGGTGGGGGGGGTGAGGGAGGGAGGGATGGATGGGGTGGGGGGGGGTGAGGGAGGGAGGGATGGATGGGGTGGGGGGGGGTGAGGGAGGGAGGGATGGATGGGGTGGGGGGGGTGAGGGAGGGAGGGATGGATGGGGTGGGGGGGGTGAGGGAGGGAGGGATGGATGGGGTGGGGGGGGAGAGGGAGGGAGGGATGGATGGGGTGGGGGGAGAGGGAGGGAGGGATGGATGGGGTGGGGGGAGAGGGAGGGAGGGATGGATGGGGTGGGGGGAGAGGGAGGGAGGGATGGATGGGGTGGGGGGAGAGGGAGGGAGGGATGGATGGGGTGGGGGGAGAGGGAGGGAGGGATGGATGGGGTGGGGGGAGAGGGAGGGAGGGATGGATGGGGTGGGGGGAGAGGGAGGGAGGGATGGGGTGGGGGGAGAGGGAGGGATGGATGGGGTGGGGGGAGAGGGAGGGATGGATGGGGTGGGGGGAGAGGGAGGGATGGATGGGGGTGGGGGGAGAGGGAGGGATGGGGGGGGGGAGAGGGAGGGATGGAGGGAGGGATGGGGGGGGTGGGAGGGATGGTGGTGAGGGAGGGATGGGGGGGGAAGAGGGAGGGATGGGGTGGGGTGAGAGGGAGGGATGGATGGGGTGGGGGGAGAGGGAGGGATGGATGGGGTGGGGGGAGAGGGAGGGATGGATGGGGTGGGGGGAGAGGGAGGGATGGATGGGGTGGGGGGAGAGGGAGGGATGGGGGGGGGGAGAGGGAGGGATGGGGGGGGGGAGAGGGAGGGATGGGGGGGGGGAGAGGGAGGGATGGAGGGGGGGAGAGGGAGGGATGGAGGGGGGGAGAGGGAGGGATGGAGGGGGGGGAGAGGGAGGGATGGGGGGGTGAGAGGGCGGGAAGGTGGGGGGGAGAGGGAGGGATGGGGGGGGGTGGGAGGGATGGGGGGGGTGGGAGGGATGGTGGTGAGGGAGGGATGGGGGGGGAAGAGGGAGGGATGGGGGGGTGAGAGGGAGGGATGGGGGGTGGAAGAGGGAGGGATTGGGGGGGGGGGAGAGGGAGTGATGGGGGGGGGGGAGAGATGGGGGGGGAGAGGGAGGGATGGGGGGGGGAGGGAGGGATGGGGGGGAGAGGGAGTGATGGGGGGGGGGAGAGAGGGGGGGGGTGAGGGAGGGATGTGGGAGGGGGTGAGGGAGGGATGGGGGGTGAGAGGGTGGGAAGGTGGTGGGGGAGAGGGAGGGAGGGGGGGTGAGAGGGTGGGAAGGTGGTGGGGGAGAGGGAGGGATGGTGGTGGGGGAGAGGGAGGGATGGTGGTGAGGGAGGGATGGGGGGGGTGAGAGGGAGGGATGGTGGTGGGGGAGAGGGAGGGATGGTGGTGGGGGAGAGGGAGGGATGGTGGTGGGGGAGAGGGAGGGGTGGTGGGGGAGAGGGAGGGAGGGGTGGTGGGGGAGAGGGAGGGAGGGGTGGTGGGGGAGTGGGAGGGTGGTGGTGAGGTGGGGGGGGGGGTGAGGTACGTTCAATTGGACAAAGACGAACAGAGCAAAGATTGTGTTGAGGGCTTTGATGACGGTGGCAGACGTCATGTCGGGGCATGGGATGGCAAAGGGGAATCTGGAGTATTCGTCGACCACACTGAGAAAATGTGTGACGGTCGGTGGAGGGGAGGGGGCCTTTGAAGTCCACGCTGAGGCGTTCAAAGGGGCGGGAAGCCTTCACCAGGCGCGCACGGTCCGGCCGGTAGAAGTGCGGCATGCACTCCGCACAGACCTGGCCGATCCTGGTGATTGTCCTTAGTTCCTCGACGGAGTAGGGCAGATTTTGTGCCTTAATGAAGTGGTACAACCGTGTGACTCCTGGGTGACAAAGGCTGTCGTGCAGGGCCCGGAGTCGGTCTACCTGTGCGCTGGCACATGTACCTCGTGATAGGGCTCCTGGGGGCTCGTTGAGTTTGCCGGGGCGACACATGATCTCGTAAATGTAGGTGGAGAGCTCGATTCTCCACCTCAAGATTTTATCGTTCTTGATCTTGCCCCGCTGCGTGTTGTTGAACATGAAGGCTACCGACCGTTGGTCAGTGAGGAGAGTGAGTCTCCTGCCGGCCAGGTAATGCCTCTAATGCCACACAGCTTCAATGATAGCTTGGTCCTCCTTTCCGACGGATGAGTGCCGAATTTTTGAGGCTTGAAGGGTGCGGGAAACGAGTGCCACGGGCCTGCCTGCCTGATTGAGGGTGGCGGCAAGGGTGACATCTAATGCGTCGCTTTCTACTTGGAAGGGCAGTGTCTCATCTACAGCGTGCATTGTGGCCTTGTATGAAGCTTTCGGTGCTCCCGGAGTCCAGCAGGCAGGAGGTTATGTGTCCGTCGACTTTCACGCTGGTGGATGCGTTGGTCAGGTTATGCGGACGAGACTGGTCGATTGACATGGAGGTGAGTCTTGGATTGGTCGTCGCTGGTGTCGGATCATGGGCGGCTGGTGAGCCCGTGTCCTGGAACGCTGGTGGTGCTATGGGTAGACAAGATGGCGGCGCCCGAAGATCTTGAGGGTTACAAAATGGCGGCGCCCATGGAACGCACGTTGCGGGGGTGGAACAAGATGGCGGCGCCCATGGAACGCATGTGTTGCGCGGAGGGGAGGATGGCGGCGCCCATTGTCCTTGACCGAGGAGGGTGGGGGCAAGAGCGGCCACTGAACGGGCCTGGCACACCGCGGCGAAGTGGCCCTTCTTCCCGCAGGCTTTACAAAGGGCAGCGCGGGCCGGGCAGCGTTGGCGGGGGTGCTTCTGTTGGCCGCAAAACTAGCATCGGGAGCCCTCGAGCTTCGCTGGCTGACGTGCAGCACAGGTGTACTGGGTGGGCAGCGTCCCCACTGGGGCAACTGTCTGTGGGGTCCATGAAGCGTAGGAGGGGTGGGCCGCGCGGCTGGGGGTGTAGGACTGGACGTTGCGCGGGGCGACCGTCATGGATAGCGCTAGCGTTTTAGTCTCTGCAAAGTAGCATTTGGTCCCTTCTAGGAGTCTCTGGCGTATGAGATCTGACCCAATTCCAGTCACAAAAGCGTCCCGCATAAGGAGGTCTGAGTGATCTGTGGCCGTAACGGCTTGACCGTCACAGTCCTGGACTAGTGGGATTAGGGCCCGCCAGAAGTCTTCCATGGACTCACCAGGGAGTTGAGAACAGTGGCGAGCGCGTGCCTGGCGAAGAGCGTGTTCGTTTTCTGTGCGTAGTTGTCCTTGAGTCGAGTCATGGCTTCGGCGTAGTTCGGCGCGTCCTGGATTAACGGAAAGACTTCGGAGCTCAACCTGGAATATAAAATTTGAATCTTCTGAGTCTCCAGAACAGGGGTTGGTGCCGCGTTGATATATGCCTCGAAGCAAGCTAGCCAGTGCAGGAAGGTCTTTCTTGCGTCGCTTGAGTGCGGATCCAGCTGCAGGCGATCCGGTTTGATACGGAGGTCCATCCTTAGAAACTGATAGCAATAAATTGAGGCACGATCAATTGGACAAAGATGATAGTTGAATCCAACTGAGGCTTTATTGCTATCAGATGTGTGGCCTCCCACAGCAGCTGACGAAATGGCTGCTGGCTGGAGGACACGCATATTTATACCCCGCCTGCTGGGCGGAGCCAGCAGGCAGGGACTACCGGCCAACCTGTGGTACAGATCATACCGTACACCACCTAATACAGGTGCAACAGTGGTTTACCACAGGGGGGAGGGATGGTGGTGAGGGAGGGGGGAGGTGGTGGTGGACGGAGGTGAGGGGGGGGCGTGTGGAGGGAGGGGAAGCAATTGTGGAGGATCATAGAATCTTCAGTGTAGAAGGTCTGCACTGGCCCTTGGAAAGAGCACCCTATGCCAGTAACCCCACCCAACCTTTTTGGACACCAAGGGCAATTTAGCATGGCCAGTCCACCTAACCTGCACATCTATGGACTGTGGGAGGAAACCGGAGCACCCGGAGGAAACCCATGCAGACACGGGGAGGGGGAGAACGAGGATGGGGGGAGGGGGGGGAAAACACATGGGTAATGGGTGTGGTGAGGGAAGGGGAGAACCAGGAACATGTTTTGTGAAGGTGATTTTACTTGTCTTGTTTTTGGTCATTCACCTGAAAATCAGACTCGTGTCCGCCCCACTCGCCACTGAGAGCCTGAGTTTAATAAAGGGGCAGCTTTTCCCCAGGAGTGCACATCCCCCGAGTGAATGTTGCTCACATGCTGCTGTAGAAGGTTTCCTTAACGTATTTACATCTGATCAGATCGATCAACGACCCTGAGCATCCATTAAGTCTGGAGGAGTTAAATGTTGTGGAACAACTTCGAGTTAACGTAAGTATTCTTTAATGGTCATTGTTCTAAACTAAGATTGCATTATATTTTCAGGTGTTGGGAGTAAGTTATAAAGACAGCTTTGCACAACTAAACTTCACTGAGAGTGTGTCTGCCAACCTTCTAAAGTGTAAGCTGTGGAGCAGGGGTTGACCTTCAAAATCCTGAACGCTTCATTGAGATAGTGTGGGGCCTCTTATTTTACCTTTCAATAAGAATCGGTAGTCCGGTTGGTTGGAGGTGTCAAAAATACGACTTTATTGCTAATTATTCACTGGTGTATATATTTGAATAAGAACTGTATAAAAACTTAGAAACAAAATATCAAACAATATATTAAAAAGTCAAGCACATGATAAAAAGTATAAGTGCAGAAAGAAATCACTTTAAACACAAACAAATATATGATTTAAGAATTCAGAAACAAGACCTCGGCCACAAAATCCTACCTTTTATTTTATAAATTTAGAGTACCCAATTCATTTTTTCCAATTAAGGGGCAATTTAGCGTGGCCAATCCACCTAGCCTGCACATCTTTGGGCTGTGGGGGCGAAACCCACGCAGACACGGGGAGAATGTGCAAACTCCACATGGACAGTGACCCAGAGCCGGGATCGAACCTGGGACCTCGGCACCGTGAGGCAGCGATGCTAACCACTGTGCCACCGTGCTGCCCACTATTTACTGTCCTAATTGTTTACTGTACATGCATTCTAAATTGTGTTTCTGTACAAATACGCCCAAGGCAGGGTACTCTTTCAGTCGGCCTGTACAGACTCGGTCCGAATGGCCTGCACTGTGGGGATTCTCTGGATTCTAACACAACGTCCGTATTTATAAGTTTCATGCTTTTAAATGATATTCTGCTTTTCTGTTCTTACGACCAAAATGAATAACACCTCGCTTCCCTATTATATTTCATCTGCCACCTACTTACCCCCTCATGTAACCTGTCTAAATCCCCATGCAACCACTTTGTGTCTTCCTTGCAGCTTACATTCCCGCGTACCAGGGGAGGTCATTAAGCCTGCTGTGTCTGTGCTGATTCTGTACGAGCACCCACCCAATGCCATCCCTAACCCTTTGCCTGCAGCCATGCAGTTTTTCTTTTTCAGTTAACGATCCAGTTCCGTTTTCCAGTTTCAGTTTAAAGTCTCAATTGAAGGTTGCCTTCACCACAGCCTCAGGCAGTGCATTCAAGATGCAAACCACTTCCTGTATGAAAAGGTTTTTCCCTCATTTGCTAATTACCTTAAATCTGTGCCCCCTGGTCCTAACTATGTATTGTTACCAAACTTCACCCTGCTACCCGGACCAATATTTAGCTTAAACCCAATGACATTCAAATAGATTACGTAGAATTTACAGTGCAGAAGGAGGCCATTCAGTCCATCGAGCCTGCACCGGCCCCTGGAAAGAGCACCCCCATTTTAAGCCCATAACCCAGAAACCCCACCCAACCCCTTTGGACACTAAGGGCAATTTAGCATGGCCAATCCACCTAACCTGCACGTCTTTGGACTGTGGGAGGAAACCAGAGCACCCGGAGGAAACCCGCGCACACACGGGGAGGACGTGCAGACTCCGCACAGACAGTGACCCAAGCCGGGAATCGAACCTGGGACCCTGGAGCTGTGAAGCGACAATGCTAACCACTGTGCTACCGTGGCGCCCTATCATATCGTGGGCAGCACGGCAGCACAGTGGTTAGCACAGTTGCTTCACAGCGCCGGGGTCCCAGGTTCGATTCCTAGCTGGGTCACTGTCTGTGTGGAGTCTGCACGTTCTCCCCGTGTCTGCGTGGGTTTCCTCCGGGTGCTCCGGTTTCCTCCCACAGTCCAAAGATGTGTAGGTTAGGTGAATTGGCCATGATAAATCTCCCTTGATGTCCACAAACATTAAGTGGGGTTACTGGGTTGCAAGGATAGGGTGCAGGCATTGGCTTAAGTAGGGTGCCCTTTCCAAGGGCTGGTGCAGACTAATGGGCCAAATGGCCGCCTCCTGCATGGCAGATTCTATGATCTATGTGGGAGATTCCTGTGCACAAATTGACTACATTTGCTGCTTCAAAAAGTACTTCAGCTGTGAAGAGCTTCGGGACATGTATTACATTTACAAATTGAGGTGTTGGCAAGATGGATGTAAACAGTATTTAAACTGAACAACTTTACTTGTGTTGAGTGATTGATCCAAGTGTAAGTGGGCCATGTCTGCGATATATAAATTGGCATTGTTGCAAATTGTGCAATATTTTTCTCCTGTACATTTTGAATTTAACGAGGGAGAGTGGGTGTACTGGAACTGCAGTCAGAGGTTCTGAAATCACGAAACCGCTCTCGCCAGGGCTCAACCTAACCTCTGCTGCCTATATGAAAATGAAAATCGCTTATTGTCACAAGTAGGCTTCAAATGAAGTTACTGTGGAAAGCCCCTAGTCGCCACATTCCGGCGCCTGTTCGGGGAGGCTGGAACGGGAATCGAACCGTGCTGCTGGCCTGCCTGGGTCTGCTTTCAAAGCCAGCGATTTAGCCCAGTGTGCTAAACCAGCCCCTATTATCCTTATTCGCACCAAATCCTGCCCATCCATGATCCCTGTTCTCACTAACCTACATTGAATCCTGATTCAGCATCATTAACATTTTTAAAATTCTCATCCTCAATATCAAATCCCTCCTTGGTGTGCCACTCCCAATCTCTGTAACCTCTTCCAGCCCTCCCATATCTGCACTCCGTCAATTCTGGAACATTTCCTGATTTTAATCGTTCGTCTGTTGATAGTCTTCAGCTCCTGGACCCTGAGCTCTGAAACTCCCTGTCTAAACTTGTCGATCTCACTCTTCCTCTGAGACTCTCAGTGGGCTTGACCTGTGAAAGGTGTTCCCAGTTTACTGGACTGAACTTGATTTTTTCTGTCTGTACCAGGTGACTGATCATGAGAACAGTGTGTCTGTGGCCTTCACTCCCACAATCCCTCACTGTAGTATGGCTACACTGATTGGTTTATCCATTAAAGTCAAGTTGCTACGCTCGCTGCCTGCACGCTTCAAGGTGAGAGTTAATTACCTGGTAATCCGTGTGTGTTAGGGACAGAGAAGTTAAATACCTTGCATTAGTCTTCACGGTGGAAGACACCAGATAGAAGGAAAACTCTGTGTTATGTTAATATACGCAAAAGGTATTTTGAGAGAGAAGGAAAGGACGAGGTGGTGTTTCTCATAACTCGGGGAGAAGAGATAAATCCAGATGATGCTGAATTTGACATTCCTCAAATTGGATTGGATGATGAAGTGATAAAAAATTGGAATAAATTACTGAGTTCGCTTCTGGAGGAAAATCAAAGTGACCTCCGAGTTATTCCAGTCACATTAGAGCTGTATGTGAGAATAAATTGGGAAAGTAATTATACATGATGTAGACGTAGAAAATACTGCTCCAATTAAGCAACATTGATGCAGGCTCAATTCACTCGGGTTAGCACAGGTACAAAAGGAGATTGAAAGCATGCTCAAGAATGATATCATCAGAGTGAGTTGCAGCGATTGGAGCTTCCCTATTGTGATGATACCAAAAGCGGATAGAGCAGAATGATTGTGTGTGGACTATAGAAAAGTCAAAGCAGTTACGAAATCAAAGTTGCTTTCTATTCTCCATTTGGAAGACTGTTGAAAAGGTGGGACAAGCGGATTTTATGACCTAACTTGACTTACATTAAAGGATAAAGAACAAAGAAGTCCAAAGAAAATTAGTGCACAGAAACAGGCCCTTCGGCCCTCCCAGCCTGTGCCAATCCAGATCTTTTATCTAAACCTGTCTTCGATTTTCCAAGGATCTACTTCCCTCTGTTCCCCGCCCGTTCATATATCTGTCTAGATGCATCTTAAATGATGCTATCGTGCCCGCCTCTACCACCTCCGCTGGCAAAGCGTTCCAGGCACCCACCACCCTCTGCGTAAAAAAACTTTCCACGCACATCTCCCTTAAACTTTCCCCCTCTCACCTTGAAATCGTAACCCCTTGTAATTGACACCCCCACTCTTGGAAAAAGCTTGTTGCTATCCACCCTGTCCATACCTCTCATAATTTTGTAGACCTCAATCAGGTCCCCCCTCAACCTCCGTCTTTCCAACTAAAACAATCCTAATCTACTCAACCTTTCTTCATAGCTAGCACCCTCCGTACCAGGCAACATCCTGGTGAACCTCCTCTGCACCCTCTCTAAAGCATCCACATCCTTCTGGTAATGTGATGACCAGAACTGCACGCAGTATTCCAAATGTGGCCTAACCAAAGTCCTATACAACTGTAACATGATCTGCCGACTCTTGTACTAAATACCCCGTCCGATGAAGGCAGGCATGTTGTGTGCCTTCTTGACCACTCTATCGACCGCCGCTGCCACCTTCAGGGTACAATGGACCTGAACACCCAGATCTCGCTGTACATCAATTTTCCCCAGGACTCTTCCATTGACCGTATAGTCCGCTATTGAATTAGATCTTCCAAAATTCATCACCTCGCATTTGCCTGGATTGAACTCCATCTGCCATTTCTCTGCCCAACTCTCCAATCTATCTATATTTTGCTGTATTCTCTGACAGTCCTCCTCACTATCTGCAACTCCACAAATCTTAGTATCATCTGCAAACTTGCTAATCAGGGGCAGGATTCTCCCCACCCCGGTGGGGCGGGGGGTTCCGGCGTAATGGAGTGGCGGCAACCGCTCCGGCGTCGGGCCGCACCAAAGGTGCGGAATAGGGGCCAAACCCTCACCTTGAGGGGCTAGGCCCACGCCGGAGTGGTTTGCGCTCTGGCGGGAAAGGCCTTTGGCGCCACGTCAGCCGGGGCCGAATGGTCTTGCCGGGTGACGCGGATCGGCGCATGCGCGGGAGCGTCAGCGGCTGCTGACGTCATCCCTGCGCAGGGGAGGGGGGTCTCTTCCGCCTCCGCCATAGTGAAGACCATGGCGAAGGCGGAAAAAAAGAGTGCCCCCCAGGGCACAGGCCCGCCTGCGGATCGGTGGGCCCCGATCGCGGGTCAGACCACCGTGGGGGCACCCCCCCCCCCCCTCCGGGGCCAGATCGCCCCGCGGCCCACCCCCCCAGGACCCCGGAGCCTGCCCGCGCCGCCTTGTCCCGCCATTCAAAAGGTGGTTTAATCCACGCTGGTGGGACAGGCATTCCAGCAGCGGGACTTCGGCACATCGCGGGCCGGAGAATCGGCGGGGGTGGGACCGGCGCGGTGCGTTTCACGCCAGCCCCCGGCGATTCTCCGACCCGGCGTGAGGTCGGAGAATTCCGCCCCAGACCACCTATACCTTCGTCCAGATCATTTATGTATATCACAAACAACAGTGGTCCAAGCACTGATCCCTGTGAAACGCCACTAATCACCTCTCTCCATTTTGAGACACTCCCTTCCACCACTACTCTCTGTCTCCTGTTGCCCAGCCAGTTCTTTATCCATCTAGCTAGTACACCCTGAACCCCATACGACTTCACTTTCTCCATCAACCTGCCATGGGAAACTTTATCAAATGCCTTACTGAAGTCCATGTATATGACATCTACAGCCCTTCGCTCATCAATTAACTTTGTCACTTCCTCAAAGAATTCTAATAGGTTTGTAAGACATGACCTTCCCTGCACAAAACCATGCTGCCTATCACTGAAAGTCTATTTTCTTCCAAATGTGAATAGATCCTATCCCTCAGTATCTTCTCAACAGTTTGCCTACCACTGACGTCAAGCTCACAGGTCTATAATTCCCTGGATTATCCCTGCTACGCTTCTTAAACAAGGGGACAACATTAGCAATTCTCCAGTCCGGGACTTCACCCGTGCTCAAGGATGCTGCAAAAATATCTGTTAAGGCCCCAGCTATTTCGTCCCTCGCTTCCCTCAGTAACCTGGGATAGATCCCATCCGGACCTGGGGACTTATCCACCTTAATGCCTTTTAGAATACCCAAAACTTCCCCCTTATGCCGACTTGACCGAGCGTATTTAAACATCCATCCTAGCCTCAACATCCGTCATGTCCCTCTCCTTGGTGAATACCGATGCAAAGAACTCATTAAGAATCTCACCCATTTTCTCTGACTCCACGCATAAATTCCCTCTTTTGTCTTTGAGTGGGCCAATCCTTTCTCTAGTTACCCTCTTGCTCCTTATATACGAATAAAAGGCTTTGGGATTTTCCTTAACCCTGTTAGCCAAAGATATTTCATGACCCCTTTTAGCCCTCTTTATTGTGCATTTGAGATTTGTCCTACTTTCCCGATATTCCTCCAAAGCTTCATCAGTTTTAAGTCGCCTAGATATTATGTATGCTTCCTTTTTCATCTTAGCTAGTCTCACAATTCCACCCGTCATCCATGGTTCCCTAATCTTGCCATTTCTATCCCTCATTTTCACAGGGACATGTCTGTCCTGCACTCTAATCAACCTTTCCTTAAAAGATTCCCACATTTCAAATGTGGATTTACCCTTAAACAGCTGCTCCCAATCCACATTCCCTTGCTCCTGCCGAATTTTGTTATACTTGGCCTTTCCCCAATTTAGCACTCTTCCTTTAGGACCACTCTCGTCTTTGTCCATGAGTATTCTAAAATTTACGGAATTGTGATCGCTATTCCCAAAGTAATCACCGACTGAAACTTCAACCACCTGGCCGGGGTCATTCCCCAATACCAGGTCCAGTATGGCCGCTTCCCGAGTTGGACGATTTACATACTGCTGTAAAAAACTCTCCTGGATGCTCCTTACAAATTCTGCTCCATCTACACCTCCAACACTACATGAGTCCCATTCAATGTAAGGGAAATTAAAATCTCCCATCACAACCACTCTATTGCTCCTACAGTTTTCTATGATCTGTCTACATATTTGTACCTCTACTTCACGCTCGCTTTTGGGAGGCCTGTAGTAAAGTCACAACAATGTTAGTGCACCCTTCCTATCTCTTAGCTCTACCCATATTGCCTCAGTGCTCGAATCCTCCATCGTGCCCTCCTTAATCACAGCTGTGATATCATCTCTGTCCAGTAATCCAACTCCTCCACCCCTTTTACCTCCCTCTCTATCCCTCCTGAAGCATCTATACCCTGGGATATTTAGTTGCCAGTCTTGCCCTTCCCTCAACCAAGTCTCCGTAATACCAATAACATCATATTCCCAGGTACTAATCCAAGCCCTGAGTTCATCTGCCTTACCTGCTACCCTTCTCGCATTGAAACAAATGCACCTCAGACCACCTGTCCCTTTGCGTTCATCATCTCTTCCCTGTCTACTCTTCCCCTTAGTCACATTGAGTTTATTATCTAGTACCTTACTGGCTTTAGTTGCTGCCTCTTTACTGACCTCTAACTTCCTAATCTGGTTCCCATCCCCCTGCCACATTAGTTTAAAACCTCCACAACAGTGTTAGCAAAAGCATCCCCTCGGACATTGGTTCCAGTCCTGCCCAGGTGTAGACCATCCGATTTGTAGTGGTCCCACCACCCCCAGAACCGGTTCCAATGTCCCAAAAATCTGAACCCCTCCCTCCTGCATCATCTCTCAAGCCACGTATTAATTCTGACTATTCTTGAATTTCTACTCTGACTGTCTCGTGGCACTGGTAGCAATCCTGAGATTACTACCTTTGAGGTCCTACTTTTTAACTTATCTCCTAACTCCCTAAATTCTGATTGTAGGATCTCATCCCGGTTTTGACCTATATCGTTGGTGCCTATATGCACCACGACAACTGGCTGTTCACCCTCCCCCTTCAGTATGTCCTGCAGCCGATCTGAGACATTCCTGACCCGTGCACCCGGGAGGCAACATACCATTCGGGAGTATCGTTTTCGACCACAGAAATGCCTGTCTACTCTCCTTACGATTGAATCCCCTATGACTATAGCCCTGCCAGTCTTTTTCCCGCCCTTCTGTGCAGCAGAGCCAGCCACGGTGCCATGAGCCTGGCTACTACTGCCTTCTCCTGGTGAGTCATCTCCCCCAACAGTATCCAAAACGGTATACCTGTTTTGGAGGGAGATGACCGCAGGGGACACCTGCACTGCCTTGCTGCTCTTTCTCTGCCTTTTGGTCACCCATTCCCTGTCTCCCTCACCAATCCTAATCTGCAGTGTGACCAACTCACTGAAAGTGCTATCCACGATCTCCTCAGCACCGCGGATGCTCCAAAGTGAGTCCATCCGCAGCTCCAGAGCCGTCATGCGGTCTAACAGGAGCTGCAGCTGGACACACTTCCCGCACATGAAGGAGTCAGGAGCATTGGCAGCGTCCCTGAACTCCCACATTGAGCACGAGGAGCATAACATGGGTCAGGGATCTCCTGCCATTTTTACACTTTACCTTAACTGATTACAAATATAATATCAAATAATGAATAAGCGAAAGGAATAAAGATTTTACTTACCAATCACAATACTTATCAACACACAAAGAGTTAAATTTCTCCCAGCTACTGCTAATTGGAGCACTTTCCTTACCAGCCAATCAGGTCATTTCTTTGCTGTGATGTCACTCTTCAAGGCAGGTTTTTGAAGAGGAAAACTTACCTTCCCGACAGACCCCTGGCCACTGCTCCCGCCGAAAATCTGAAGGCCGCTTCTCCGGCAGCTGTGTCTCTGCCGCTCTCCTCGCGCTCTTGTCCTGTGTCCCCGCCGCTCTCCTCGCGCTCTTTTATCCTGGGTCCCCGCCACTCTCCTCGCGCTCTTTTATCCTGGGTCCCCGCCGCTCCCCTCGCGCTCTTTTATCCTGTGTCCCCGCCGCTCTCCTCGCGCTCTTTCACTGAGTCTCCGCCGCTCTCCTTGCGCTCTTTTATCCTGTGTCCCCACCGCTCTCCTTGCGCTCTTTTATCCTGTGTCCCCGCAGCTCTCCTCGGGCTCTTTTATCCTGTGTCCCCGCCGCTCTCGCGCTCTTTCACTGAGTCTCCGCCGCTCTCCTCGCGCTCTTTCACTGAGTCTCCGCCGCTCTTCTCGCGCTCTTTTATCCTGTGTCCCCGCCGCTCTCCTCGCGCTCTTTCACTGTCTCCGCCGCTCTCCTCGCGCTCTTTCACTGTGTCCCCGCCGCTCTCCTCGCGCTCTTTCACTGAGTCTCCGCCGCTCTCCTCGCGCTCTTTCACTGAGCCTCCGCCGCTCTCCTCGCGCTCTTTCACTGAGCCTCCGCCGCTCTCCTCGCACTCTTTCACTGAGTCTCCGCCACTCTCCTCGCGCTCTTTCACTGAGTCTCCGCCGCTCTTCTCGCGCTCTTTTATCCTGTGTCCCCGCAGCTCTCCTCGCGCTCTTTTATCCTGTGTCCCCGCAGCTCTCCTCGGGCTCTTTTATCCTGTGTCCCCGCCGCTCTCGCACTCTTTCACTGTGTCCCCGCCGCTCTCCTCGCGCTCTTTCACTGTGTCCCCATCACTCTCCTCGCGCTCTTTCACTGTGTCCCCGTCACTCTCCTCGCGCTCTTTCACTGAGTCTCCGCCGCTCTCCTCGCCCTCTTTCACTGAGTCCCCGCCGCTCTCCTCCCGCTCTTTCACTGAGTCTCCGCCGCTCTCCTCGCGCTCTTTCACTGTGCCCCCGTCACTCTCCTCGCGCTCTTTCACTGAGTCTCCGCCGCTCTTCTCGCGCTCTTTCACTGAGTCTCCGCCGCTCTCCTCGCCCTCTTTCACTGAGTCCCCGCCACTCTCCTCCCGCTCTTTCACTGAGTCTCCGCCGCTCTCCTCGCGCTCTTTCACTGAGTCTCCACCGCTATCGCGCACTTTCACTGAGTCTCCACCGCTCTCCTCGTGCTCTTTCACTGAGTGTACGCCGCTCTCCTCGCGCTCTTTTATCCTGTGTCCCCGCCGCTCTCCTCGCGCTCTTTTATCCTGTGTCCCCGCCGCTCTCCTCGCGCTCTTTTATCCTGTGTCCCCGCCGCTCTCCTCGCGCTCTTTCACTGCAGGCTGTGACGTCACGGTTCAACTTCTTTCTACTTCTACCTGCACTCGAGTCTCCCTCTTGATCTTTGCTCGGCTGGGATCCTTACAGTGATTGTCTTTTTTTTTTAATGGTTAGTGGGGGAGGTAGGGAGGGAAACACCAGAAGTGTTTCGGGGTTAACTGTCACTTGACAACAGCTCCTCCACAAACCACCTTCAAGATACGGTGACCGCAATGCACTGATGCAAATTTTCCCTGCAACAGCCAATCAGCAGCTCCGCTCTACTGCCCTCTGCTGGAAAAGTACCTTTAACAGACAGGGTGAAGGAAGTTTCGGCTTTTGGTCCGCATCAGTTTAAAGTTGTGCCATTTGGAATGAAGAATGCACCAGCAACATTCCAAAGATTAACCATCAAGGTCATTTCTGGACGAAACAATTGTGCGGTGTACATTGACGATTTAATGGTGTTCGGTCAGATGTGGAAGGAGCATTTGGAATACTTAAAGGAATTATTCAATCAGTTACAGGAGGGTAGTAACCTTGGTTAAAAGTGAATTTGCAAAAGCTCCAGTCGCGTTCTTAGGCCATACAATTGGACAGGGTCAGATGGAGTCACGGAACGTGAAAACGGAAGCTATCGGGGTGTTTCCAATACCATCAACAAGGAGAGAGGTTCTGACATTTCTGAGTAATTCTACTGCAGATTCTAACCAAATTTTAGCCGTGTGGCTGCTCCACTGACTGAACTTCTGAAAAAGCGCAGGAGATTTCAGTGACGTCAGAATCTCTAGAATTCCCATCGCTTCTCGGTCATTTGGCTAGGATCAAGTGTCAGATCAAGCCCAAGGTGAGATGCAATGCCTTTTCTTGTCAGCTTGGATCTTGTATGTCTCTCTTCTGGAGACCATGAACTGGCTTCAATTTGCATTTGAATTGGTTTTTGGAACAAGCAATGAGATGGTTTAAGGGTTTGCCCTGTCCACTCTGTGCTTTGGCTTTGTAACTTTAAGGATGGGATTTTTAAAATCTCGAAAAAGAATCATCAAATCCCTACAGGCATGATGGTGATGAATGGCGGAGCAGGCTCGAAGGGCTAAAAGGCCTCCTCCTGCTCCTATCTTCTATGTATCTATGAGGCCATTCAGCCCATCAGGTCTGCACCGAATCTTCGAAAGAGCACCCTACTTATGCCCATGCTCCTCCCTATTCCTGTAACCCCACCTAACCCTTTGGACACGAAGGGCAATTGATCATGGCCAATCCACAAAACCTGCACATCTTTGGACTGTGGGAGGAAACCTGAGCACCCGGAGGAAACCCACACAGACACTGAGCAAGGAGGACTCGCCTTCCATAGGAGGACTCGCCTTCCCTGTTCTGGGAGGCGTTAAAGGCGGTAATTTGGGGAGAGCTGATCTCGATTAAGACTCAACGATCAGGCGGGAAGGATGGAGAGACAGAGGCTGGTAGGCGCTATTCTGGCGGTGGACTAGCAATACTTGGCTACCCCAAAGGAGGAATTGTTGAGTGAGAGGAAGAAGCACCAGATGGAGTTTGAATTGGTATCGACGGGCAAGGCGGTTGGTCAGCTTTCTCATGTACGAGGGGTGTTCAATGAGCATGGGGAGAAGGCCAGTAGGTTACTGGCTCACGACAGGCAGCCTCCTGGGAGATAGTGCAAATTAAGAACCGGGGGGGAGGGGGGTTCGGTTCTGATCCAGGGACGGTGAATGGGGTATTTGAAACCTCTTACTGGGAGTTGTACATGTCAGAGCCCCTGGAGAGTGGCTCTGATATGTTGCAATTCTTGGATGGTTTAGATTTCCCGGTGGTGGAGACGGAGAAAATGCAGGGGTTGGAGGAGGTGCATTGTAATATAATAATCTTTATTGTCACAAGTAGGCTGACATCAACACTGCAATGAAGTTACTGTGAAAATCCCCAGTCGCCACATTCCGGCGCCTGTTCGGGTACACAGGGAGAATTCAGAATGTCCAATTCACCTAACAGCACGTCTTTCAGGACTTGTGGGAGGAAACCGGAGCACCCGGAGGAAACCCACGCAGACACGGGGAGAACGTGCAGACTCCGCACAGACAGTGGCCCGAGCCGGGAATCAAACCCGGGACCCTGGTGCTGTGAAGCAACAGTGCTAACCACTGTGCTACCGTGCTAGGCAGTCTGAGAAAGCTTATGGACTTCTGTCTCTCTGATCCTGAAGAACAATAAGGGTCCAGAGGAGTGTGGCTCATGTCGGCCTACATATCTGTTTAACGCCGATGCAAAATTATTGGCAAATGTGCTGGTATCTCGCTTGGAGGATTGTTATCAGGTGGGATTTGTGAAGGGCTGACAATTGTCGGCCAATAAAAGAGGGGTTTTGAATGTGGTGATGTCACCCCCAGCGGTTTCGGAATTGGACGTAATAACCACCATGGACACAGAGAAAGTACTCGATTGAGTAGAATGGGAGTATGAGATACTGGGGCGGTTTGGGTTTAGACCTAGGATCTTCTCTTGCATCAGATTGTTGTATAAGGCCCCCTGTCATGTGAGAATACCTTTAAGACATGGATGTTTAAGCAATGTACCTTCAAGAAAACGGTGATGTCAGAGAGTGGGTGGGGCTGGGCTTTAGGTCAACCATTTTGCAGGTTTTTAGTTTCAGTTTAAAAAGCTGTGTGTTTGTGTGTTTCCAGAGAGCTGCAAGGTTTGAAAAGAGCTGGGTGTGTGTCTGTGTTTTGCAGTGAGCTGGATCTCTGACATGAAAGACTATCTCTGGATCATTTGGGTGATTTAAACTCATAATAGTAAAGCCTTTAACCTGATGTGATTTTGTTTAAAGGTGTTAAGTCTCTTGGAAGTTTGAAGGAACATTTTAAGGAGTTATTTACTGTTGCAATATTTTCTGAGTTATCTTTGAAGTAAGGGGTGTTAAGAGATCCAATGTTTATTTAAGATGTTAAGTTGAGTTCATGGAATAAACCTTGTTTTGTGTTTAAAAACCCACGTATCCATAGTTGTAATCCCACCCCTAGGGAACAAGCCGCGTGCTAGGAAAAGCAACAAATCCATTAAAGGGAGAGGTCGGTTGAACTCCATGATACATTTTGGGGTTCTGAAAACGCCGCGCCCATAACACCCCACTACAAGTGTTTGTATCAACGCATTAAGCTCTGGGTACTTTAGATTGTATAGGGGAACAAGGCAGTGTTGTCCACTCTCCCCATTACTATCTACAAGTTTGCTGACGATACGACCATAGTGAGCCGGATCTCGAATAACGATGAGTCCGAATACAGGTGGGAGATAGAGAACCTAGTGGAGTGGTGTAGCGACAACAATCTCTCCCTCAATGCCAGCAAAACTAAAGAGCTGGTCATTGACTTCAGGAAGCAAAGTACTGTACACACCCCTGTCAGCATCAACGGGGCCGAGGTGGAGATGGTTAGCAGTTTCAAATTCCTAGGGGAGCACATCTCCAAAAATCTGTCCTGGTCCACCCACGTCGACGCTACCACTAAGAAAGCACAACAGCGCCTATACTTCCTCAGGAAACTAAGGAAATTTGGCATGTCCACATTAACCCTTACCAACTTTTACAGATGCACCATAGAAAGCATCCTATCGGGCTGCATCACAGCCTGGTATGGCAACTGCTCGGCCCAGGACTGTAAGAAACTTCAGAGAGTCGTGAACACCACCCAGTCCATCACACAAACCTGCACCCATCCATTGACTCCATCTACACTTCCCGCTGCCTGGGGAAAGCGGGCAGCATAATCAAAGATCCCTCCCACCCGGCTTACTTACTCTTCCAACTTCTTCCATCGGGCAGGAGATACAGAAGTCTGAGAACACGCACGAACAGACTCAAAAACAGCCTCCCCACAGTCACCAGACTCCTAAATGACCCTCTTATGGACTGACCTCATTAACACTACACCCTATATGCTTCATGCGAAGCCAATGCTTATGTAGTTACATTGTATATGTTGTGTTGCCCTATTATGTATTTTCTTTTATTCCCTTTTCTTCCCATGTACTTAATGATCTGTTGAGCTGCTCGCAGAAAAATACTTTTCACTGCACCTCGGTACACGTGACAGTAAACAAATCCAATCCAATACTTTGTGCATTGGCAATTGAACCTCTGGCTATTGCACTGAGGTCGTCAAGAGATTGAAAGGGTATAGAGTGGGGAGGTGTGGAGCATCACGTATCCCTTCACTTATTGTTGTATGTAACAGACCTTCTCTCCAGTGTGGGAAGATTATGGAGATATTGAGCAAGTTTGGGTCATTTTTGGGTTTTAAGTTCAGTGCGGAGAAGAGTGAGGTGTTCCCGGTGAACCTTCAGGGACAGGGGATGGGTCTGGAGAAATTGCCTTTTTGACTGGCCAGGTTGAATTTTAGATATTTTGGAATATAGGTGCCCCAGGACTGGGCATTGCAGCGTTTGCTAAATCCTGCTGGTCTGGTGGAAGGGGTGAAGGGGGATTGGAAAAGGTGGGATACTCCCTCTCGTTATCATTGGCAGGAAGGGTTTAAACTGTGAAAATGACGGTCCTTCCAAAATTCTTATTTATATTCGAGAGTCTCCCAATCTTGGGGCAGCTGGAGGACGCCTCCTGTACAAGGTGGTGTTTGAGGCCAGGTACTCTATCAACACGGTGATAATAGCCTCCTGAAGAGTTTGGAACCAGTTTAGGCAACATTTTAAGCTGGAGTCGATGCCATAAAGGGCGTCGATATGTGGGAACCATAACTTTGTCCCGGCAGGATTGGACTCGTCGTACAAGGCCTGGGAGAATGTAGAGAGGGTTAGGGATTTATCCATGGAGGGTAGGTTTGTGGGGCTGGAGGAACTGGTGGACTGGTTTCAGCTTCTGGGGCTTTTTAGAGGTGAGGAACTTTGATCAGAAGGAGCTTTCTACATTTCCTCAGTTGCCACCCCTCTCACTAACGGATAAGGTAGTGTCTTTGGATGAGACAGGGGAGGGGAAGATCTCCAATATCGATGAGCAGTTGATGGAGAGGGAAAGAACTTCGTGGGAGGAGATAAAGAGAAAATGGGAGGAAGAGTTGGGTTGTGCATTTGAGAGGGGGGGGGTATATGGAGTGAGGCCTTAACACAGGGTAAACTCTATCTCGTGTGTGAAAGTGAGCCTGATCATGTTTGAAGTGGTGCACAGAGAGCACGTGACTGGTGGAGGGCCGATGTGAGCATTGTTCAAGGGGGTCAGCCAACCACACTCGTATGTTTTGGTCCTGCCCTAAATTAGGGACGTTCTGGGAGCCCTTTTTTGGCACTGTCAGAGATTTGGGGGATAAAGGCGGCACCGTGCTCGTGGGTGGCGATATTTGGGATGTCGGATGAACTGGGGCTGCAAGAAGGGAAAAGGACCGACGTGTTGGCCTTTGCCTCCCTGATAACCCCGAGGCGGATTCTGCTGGGGTGGCAGGCCCCAGAGGCGCCACGGGCAGTGACTTGGGTGGCGGCGAGAAAATTAAGTCCGCGAGGGGGGCCCGAAGAATGGTTCTATTCGAGGTGGCAGCTGTTCATCTCCTTTAAGAATTGGTAGTCTTCAGCAAATGGGAGTGCGGTTAGCAGAAAAGAGGGGAAATAGGATGGCGTTGTTTGTGAGAAAAATCGTATAAAGTTGAGTGTTCTGGACACTGTAAAATGTCCTGAATAGAAATATTTTCTAGAAAGAATTACCGAATGTTTTTGGGTAAATATACAAGGTGGGAACTTCTCTGGGGATTTAGTGGGAAGCTGCATTACTGCTGCAGAAATGGTGCAGGGAATCGGTGAAGTTCAAGGTTCAATCACTAATCTGAGGTGAATCTGGGCAGGGAGTGAGCAGCAAAACCACATTTCGCTGGGCGCCATTCTGCTGGTTACCATTCTGTTTCTAAGGCAGGAAGATGTTTACAGATTTCAGACACCTCTATTCACTGTCATTTCAGTGACAGCTGGAAATCCAGTCCCCCATGCCTCCTGCCTTATACTTTCCACGATTGTGCATGGGTTTGAATTTCTAACATTCAACTATTCTTCTGCAGGTAGACGTCCACATCACTCCCGGAACCCATGCTTCTGAACAGGCAGGTGAGCTGCGTGTGCGTGGAGACAGTGTGTGTGAGTGCGCGTTGACGCTGTGTGCGTGTAGACCTGTGTGTGCGCACGAGTAGATGCTGTGTGTGCACGCGTAGACGGTGTGTGTGTGCGTGCATGTAGACGCTGTGAGCGTGCGCAGAAAATAGTGGATCAGTCCTTGTAATCTATAACATTTCAGACTGCAATGTCTCCACACGTGACATGCAACTGTGCTGGGAGGTGGGGAACTAATTGAGGATCTTCATCCCCAGTTTCTTTAGCTGAACTCCTTGTTCAGGATAAAGCATTCATTAATCCAGAATCTCCAATTTAGACTGAGCACCGAGATGGAGGGGGGGAATGTGGGATACAGAACGAGTACCCGGCAGGGAGGCGTGTCCGTGAAGTGGACATGGAGTTCTTGCATTGCGCTGAATAAAATCTTCTCCTTTTCCCAGTGAACAAGCAGTTGGCTGATAAGGAACGCGTGGCAGCCGCTCTGGAGAACTCGCACCTACTGGAGGTTGTTAACCAGTGTCTGTCCGAGAGATTGTGACCAAATCACAGTGAGACTCGCCTGAAAAAAGACACTTGCAGCTGTAAACAATGACAACAGTTGTGATCCCTGACCCTATCTGAGGGTCTCTGCTGACTTGCTGTGGTTTCCAAGATGCCTGGAGTTCCTGAACATGACACAACCCCAAAACAGGGCTTCCTCATCTGTAAGTCAATTCACCAGCTGTGCCATTGTGTAGGTGGAGAATGAGTCATTAAAGAATACACAAATCGATGGTCTCTCACTCCTCACTTCACCTGGAATGTTTTCTGCTTGTTTTTTTGCCCATCTGCAGGTCACTTAATGAAGGAGGGGAAAGAAGAGGCCGTTTCAGCAAGCCCTGGATTTGCGGGGGGGGGGGGGTTCTTAATAATCGCCTCTGCTTAACCCTTCCCTGTAGTTGGATGACTGCAGTCAGGCAGGAGTGGTGCAGTTTGGGAGTTTTGGGTGCTTTAAATATGAACCCTCTTGCCAAAATTCCCTGGCACGTATATCACCCCTTCTCTCACGCACCCAGTTCTACTCATTGATTGACACACCATCCTCTTGCACATCCGCACATACACTTGCACTTAAACACACACTCAGACCCCACACCCGCACTTAAACACACACTCAGACCCCACACCCGCACTTAAACACACACTCAGACCCCACACCCATGTGTGAGAAACATTGGGACAAGTGACATTGTCTGAATGAGCTGATATCACGCTATGTTTTTCTGTTTCGACTGAGTTTGTTCCCTGAAAGAAACATTCCACCCCGCCTCGTCATTTTAATTTCGGTAAAACCCACGGTAAGCTCAATACAGTAAAAGTCAAGCGATTTGAGCGAGCTCCGCTTTTTTGCAGCATTTATGATCTGGGTATTTTGGGTGGAGGGGGAGTTTTTCATTTTTTTTAAAATCCTGCTCCCACAGTTTTCCTGTTAAGTCGGGTATTCCCAGGTTGTTCCCACTAGGTGGTGCCGCTGTGATTAAGATGCCAAATGTGTACATCTATGTCTTACTCCTGTGAGTGAATGTGTGAAACCTGACTCAATAAAAGCTTAGCTGAGATGATTAAGTTGCATTTTGCTCCTTGTTTTTTTCCTGGATCCTGCTGTGCTGCAGTCAACATCCGCTTCCCACTCTGTGAGGTCCATACTGCCTGCCTCTGCATTGATTGCTGCATCTCCTGCTTCAGGAAATCAATGTGCAACACCTCACCGTCCTGCGCCCCAGCTCCACTACCTCCTTTTTTAAACCCCACTCCCACCCTTTGCTGACATCTTAACTATTTTGAAAGAAGTCGATGAACCATTGCCATCTCCACAGACCCTCTCGAGGTGAACTTTATCTTCTCCAGCCGGAGGAATTCTGCTAGATCGTTCACCCAAACCCCCGGTTACGGTGGCCCCGGGTCCCACCACTATCAATAAGATCCGTCTACGGGCTACCAGGGACGCAGAGGCCAAAACGCCAGCCCTTTCTCACTCCCTCGACTCCCTGGTCTTCTAACACTCCAGGATCGGGACCACCTTCACCCCCCCCCCCCCCCCCCCCCCCCCCCCCCCACACAGAGCCCAGCTTTCCAGCAGCTAGTGCAATAAAAAAAGGGGGGGGGGGTCCGTTGAGCTCGCTGATGTTGCACCCTGCTGTGACCTTCAGAGACTTTTTCCACTGCTTGTGCCAAGCAACCCCAGCCAGGGGACTGAGTTTTCCAGAACTGGTCAGTGAGATTTAAACTCTTGTAATCCCAGCGAATGGGGACTTTCCATCGCCTGTAGGAAGCCCTATCGGGCGGCACGATAGCACTGTGGTTAGCACTGTTGCTTCACAGCGCCAGGGCCCCGGGTTCGATTCCCGGCTTGGGTCACTGTCTGTGTGGAGTCTGCACGTTCTCCCCGTGTCTGCGTGGGTTTCCTCCGGGTGCTCCGGTTTCCTCCCACAAGTCCCGAAAGACGTGCTGTTAGGTGAATTGGACATTCTGAATTCTCCCTCCGTGTAGCCGAACAGGCGCCGGAATGTGGCGACTAGGGGATTTTCACAGTAACTTCATTGCAGTGTTAATGTAAGCCTACTTCTGACAATAAAGATTGTAATATATTAGCATTTTGTGAACAATCTGAGCTTTACAACTCCATGGCTATACCTGCACCTCCGAGACTGCAGCGGCTCCTCACCACTTTCCCAAGGGTAACGAGGGATGGGCAAACCAGCCTCACCCACGTCTTGTAAAATGAATTGCTGCTTTTAACCATATAATCGCCAATTAGCCAGATTTGTGTAGCTATTCAGCGAATTTGATCATCCAATGAAATGTCGAACCTATGTACCTTCCAAGTTCCAGGAAATACAACCATAGTTTGTGTAACGCCTCCTCGTTATTGAACCATTGGAATCCAGGCACCATCCTGGTAAATCTGCACTGCACTGCAGGCTGGGATTTACTTCCGAAGATGTGGTGCCCAGATCTATTCTCAGTGCTCCAGGTGTGAAGCGTGACTTCTACCTCCGTTATTCTAGTCCCCCAGATGTGACGGTTAAAGTGCAATTTGCCCGTCTGATTAGTTTCTGTACTGCTCATGACATTTTAATGATCTGTGCTCCTGGAACCCTCGTCTCTTTAGACCTCTTCTGTTCCTAGATGTGTTTTCCCCACATCTTACTGCACAGTCTGTCCTCCCAGGTGAAAGATCCAGTTCACTCTGCACTGCAGATGCAGTGGCCGTATCCTCGCAAGCCTCCCGACAGACGTTTCACATCGTTTCCCGGACCCCCCCCCACCCCCACCCCCGCCCCTGAAAGCCTCGACGAACCCTGGTTTGAGAACCACTGCTTTCAGAGACCCTGCAGAATATTGGGGAGTTTTAGGTTCTTCGTCAGCACTGCTATAAAATATTTGTCCCTCGGCGAGATCGAGTGAGGGCGACATCATCATGCCTTGACACAGGATTCAGCACAGAAACAATGCATTTGGCCCATTGGGGCTGGTTTAGCACAGTGAGATAAATAGCTGGCTTCTAATGCAGAACAAGGCCAGCAGCGCGGGTTCAATTTCCCGTACCGGCCTCCCCGAACAGGCGCCGGAATGTGGCGACTCAGGGCTTTTCACAATAACTTCATTGTGACAAGCGACTATTATTATTATAAGTACCCAGTGTATTCGACACACTAGCCTCCTCCCACTTCCTCTCCACCTATCAACATATCCCTTCAGTTCCTTTCTCCCTCATGTTTATCTGGCTTCAAGGTAGCTGTGCTGTTCTGATCAGGTGAGGAGAGAGAGACAGAATGCTCCCCTCTTCACAGCAGGGATTTTGAAATGGTTGTGGGTAAGGCTATTCAATGAATGTTTAACTGTTTCATGTGACTGTGAAAGAGAGACAGACCGGTTTTCTTGTAAGCTTTTAAAAAACCAATAGCACTTATTGTACTTAACACCTGATTTAAATAAAAAAATGCACTGAATCTCTCTCTCTCACACACACAATTGGTTAATCCAAAAGAAGTGCACACTGACAAACACACAAGGGCGGCACAGTGCCAGGGACCCAGGTTTAATTTGGCCTCTGGTTTTCCCCAGGGTAGAGGGTCAATTACTAGGGGGCATAGGTTTAAGGTGCGAGGGGCAAGGTTTAGAGTAGGTGTACGAGGCAAGTTTTTTTACACAGAGGGTAGTGGGTGCCTGGAACTCCCTACCGGAGGAGGTGGTGGAAGCAGGGGCGATACAGGGACAAATACATGAATAGGATAGGAATAGAGGGATACGGACCCAGGGAAGTGTAGAAGATTGTAGTTTAGTCGGGCAGCATGGTTGGCACGGGCTTGGAGGGCCGAAGGGCCTGTTCCTGTGCAGTACTTTTCTTTGTTCTTTGACTGTCTGTGTGGAATCTGCATGTTCTCCCTGTGTCTGCGTGGGTTTCCTCTGGGTGCTCGGTGTCCTCCCACAGTACAAAAAGGTGTGCCGGTTAGGTGATTGGTCATGCTAAATTGTCCGCTCGTGTCCAAAAGGTTAATTGGGGTTACTGGGATATGGTGGAGGCGTGTGCTCTTTCCAAGAGCTGGTACAGGCTCGATGGGCCGAATGGCCTGTACTGTAAATCCTATGATAAGTACATTTTTAAAATCCGATTAAAGTCAGTGGTATACAACAGAAGTTACAGCAAAGCAGGACTTTCGATGGTGACATTTGATGGTTCCCGCTCAAGGTGGATCTTTTTGATCCTATTCCCTGCCTGAATGGCGAAGCACTTGATTGCAAGTGGTGCACTGGGGAAGGGTTTACTCCTCTGATGTAGCTGCTGGATGGATCCACTGGCTAGGAGTGGGGCAAGAAGGAAAGAGCTGCTGGAGCAGGTGTGTCTTCGTGGTGAACCACAGGAAAAGATAGCGGAGGGTAAAGGAGATGCCCTCCCTGCCTGGTGGTCAATGGAGCAGCTGGTAAAGTTCCGTAATGGAAAGTTTTGCCAGCAGAAGAAAGAGGCCTTGGAAGACCTAGCCAAGGTGCTGGAACCGATTAAGTCTGGGCTCGAGAGAGAGAGTGGAGCAGAGGCTGGAGTCCCAGGGTTGGGCGTTCCAGAAAGAGGGGGAGGACGAGGAATAGTTGGCCTCGATGGTGGCTGAGGTGGTGGGAATGATGCAGGAGACCCAGAATAGGCTGAACGAGAAGGAGGAGGTTCTGGGGAATTGCTCCAGACGACAAAAGCTTAGGATGCCCGAAGGTGCAAAGGCCAGCGTGTACGTGACCAAGATGCTGGAGAAGCTGTTGGCTGAGGGGGTCTTTGGCCGGCTCCTGGAGGTTGACCAAGCGCACGGTGTTGGTGAGCAGGCTGCAGGCGGGCGAGCTGTTGCGGTTGCACAGCTTTCTGGACAAGAAGGTTCTTTGATGGGCGAGGCGGACTAGGAAACGCACCTGGGAAGAGAACGCGCTGCGGGTGTATCAAGACCTGGGAGCAGAACTGGCGAAGAGGAAGGCCGGGTTCAACCAGGTCCAGGCTGCCCTGTTTAAAAGGTGGGGTGATGTTTGGGGTATTGTACCCGGCCCGCGTGGATGACTTTCCAGAAGCGAGAGTATTATTTCGGCCCGCCAGAGGTGGCGATGGGGTTTATGAGAGACAATGGACTGGGAGGACAGTGATGACATTTAACTTTGGAGGAGTTTGTGTGTTTTTGTTGAGAGTTTTTGATGGCGGGTTTGCTGGAGGGCAGGTTTTTTCATGGGGGAACATTGAGGGGGAGTGCACCTTTTATTACTCTTTTGGGGGGTAGGGGAGGGGTGCTGGGACAGGTTGGAGGCATTGGATGGGAGCCACCATGCTAGCTGGATGGGCTCGTTAATGTGAGTGAAGTGGGGGGGGGGGGCAGTTTTGTTTTTTATAAAAACTCAGAGCGAGAGGGATACAAGTGCAAGAAGGATATTTGACCTTCCCAAGCCTCCATTCCATATTATAAAAAGATTTGGAAGCACTCACTCCCTTACCCCCCACCCCCGGTAACATGACGAGTATTTCTTTGTGGGGGTTGGTTAGCTCAGTTGGCTGGATGACTGGGGCGGCATAGACAGGGTTCAATTCCGGGTTCAATTCCCGTACCGGCTGACGTTATTCATGAAGGCCCCACCTTCTCCCCCTCGCCTGAGTGTGTGCCTCAGGTTGAATCACCACCGCTCAGCTCTCAAAGGAGAATGCAGTTCCTGATCCTCTGGGCGACTTTCATTTTTTTTCTGTTTAAAGATTAGCTATAAATTAAGCACATCTAATCACTGTTCATCTTGTGAAACCAACATCAGCAGGTCCTATCCTGCGTTTTGTGGGTTTAGTTAGGCCACACTTGGAGTATAGTGTTCAATTCTGGTCGCCACACTACCAGAAGGATGTGGAGGCTTTAGAGAGGGTGCAGAAGAGATTTACCAGAATGTTGCCTGGTATGGAGGGCATTAGCTATGAGGAGCGGTTGAATAAACTCGGTTTGTTCTCACTGGAACGAAGGAGGTTGAGGGGTGACCTGATAGAGGTCTACAAAATAATGAGGGGCATAGACAGAGTGGATAGTCAGAGGCTTTTCCCCGGGGTAGAGGGGTCAATTACTAGGGGGCATAGGTTTAAGGTGCGAGGGGCAAGGTTTAGAGAAGATGTACGAGGCAAGTTTTTTACACAGAGGGTAGTGGGTGCCTGGAACTCGCTGCAGGAGGAGGTGGTGGAAGCAGGGACGATAGTGACATTTAAGGGGCATCTTGACAAATACATGAATAGGATGGGATTAGAGGGATACGGACCCAGGAAGTGTAGAAGATTGTAGTTTAGTCGGGCAGCATGGCCGGCACGGGCTTGGAGGGCCGAAGGGCCTGTTCCTGTGCTGTACATTTCTTTGTTCTTTGAAACTTAACTGCTGGGCTGAGCAACAGTTCTGTCAAGACGTGAAGGTGCAGTCCAGGCCTTTGGGTGCCTAATCCAGTAACCTAACCGCTCTGCCACCCTCCCCATCATGGACAGGAAACAGATATTTATTTCACTTACCCTCACAACAGTCTTTCTAAATGTGACTACAATGGTTTGAACTGTGCTGTTTCTGAGCAACTGAAACTCAAATTAAACCTTCAGCAATTTAAAACTCTGGAGAGTTTCCAACTTTGCAGTTAATCAGGAAATAACTCATTAAAACCTCTTCAATTATGGCAAGACTGAACAAGACTCTTAAAACCTGTTGGGTAGGTACCTGCACAAAACGGACAAGAGTATGTACCTGAGGCTGGAAATTCGAAACCAATCCACAAAACGCAGGATAGGACCTGCTGATGTTGGGCAGTGGCTGTGAAAGTACGCGAGTCCTGGGCGACACAGTGGTTTCACAGCGCCACGGACCTGGGTTCGACCACAGAAAGCACTGCCTGGGGCAGCAGAGACCCAGAGCAGGGCCTCCAACTGTAAGGACACCTGCTGCTTACATGCACCACCTTTTTTTTTTATAGTCGAGGGCTGCCTCAACCGAGGTTGAGCATAAGCGACTTCCCCTTTCAACTCTTCATCCCCTCCGCCTCCCTTTACACTTTGGCCAGGCTGGCTATTAGGCTGAGGTGCCTGTTTGAGCCTTTCTAAAGGTTTCTGTCTCCCTAATTCTTTCTCAATGTGACTTTCCCATTCAATTGTCCCCATCCTTTTAAATCCACTCACAAAGTTCTTCGCTGTTACACCCGACTGGAGAGTCTGCAACATCTCAGAATGAAGTGACGGCCATTTAGGACTGAGAGGAGGGGAACACCACAGATTTGTGACAGTGCAGAAGGAGGCTGATTGACTCACTGCCTCTCTGATATATCATCCTCTCGCTGTCTCCCTGTAACTCTGCACATTCTTCCTTTTCCGACAACAGTCTAATTCCCTTTCCAAGCAGTGCATTCCAGACCTTAAACCTCTCACTGCTCGAATACGTTTTTCCTCATCTTGCATTTGCTTCTTTTATTCATTATGTTAAGCCTGTGTCCTCTTGTTCTCGATTCTTTCATGAATGGGAATAATTTCTCTCTATCAACATCATCCAGACCCTTCATGATCTTGAATACCTCAATCACATCTCTCAGCCTTCTCTTCCCCAAGGAAAACGGGTTTTCCAATCTATCCTCACAACTCAACTTCCTCATTCCAGGAACCATTAGAGTAGAATCAGGGCAAGGTTACAGCACAGGAGGCCTTTCAGCCCACCTTGTCCATGCCAACCCGAGGACACCCAGATGGCCATTATGGGCGGCAGGGAAGCACAGTGGTTAGCACTGTTGCTTCAGAGCACCAGAGACCCGGGTTCGATTCCCGGCTTGGGTCACTGTCTGTGCGGAGTCTGCACGTTCTCCCCGTGTCTGCGTGGGTTTCCTCCGGGTGCTCCGGTTTCCTCCCACAAGTCCTGAAAGACGTGCTGTTCGGTGAATTGGACATTCTGAATTCTCCCTCTGTGTACCCAAACAGGCGCCGGAGTGTGGCGATGAGGGGATTTTCACAGTAACTTCATTGCAGTGGTAATGTAAGCCTACTTGTGACACTAATAAAGATTATTATAATCCCACCTTGTTGCACCCAGCCCATAGCCCTGTATCTTACAGCACTTAAGGTGCAGATTCAGGTACATTTTTTAAGAGTTTAGGGTCTCTGCTTCCATCACCAGCTCGGGCAGCGAATTCCACACTCCCACTGTGACGTTCCTTGTATTGTTTCCCAAGATAGCTAAAAGTCCTAGTGTTTACAAAGAACACCAAGCTATGTATTTAAAACAAAGCTAGTTTATTTTACACTACTTTAAATGGTTCGCGCACTCTGAGTAATAGCTAACAACATAACAGTATTGAATCTATGTTACAGTAGTCTATTATGTCTCTCTAATACAACCAACACTCCAACTCAACCTCGCACTGCCCTTCTCCATAAACTTCTCCCAGAATGCTTAGAGACACAGCCTTTTATAAGATTACTCAGTGATGCCATCTAGTGTTGAGATACATGAACATCATCTTGTTAACCCTTTACTCTCCTTAAATTATACATATCATTGCACCCACTACCCTCTGTGTAAAAAGGTTCTTCCTCACGTCCCCTCTACACCTTCTGCCACTTATCTTGAATCTATGTCCCCGGTTCTAGAATTCTCCACCAAGGGAAACAATTCTATCCTGTCCACTCTATCTTTTTCCCTCATAATTTTGTACACCTCAATTAAGTCACCCCTCAGCCTTCTTTGTTTCAAGGACAATAACCCCGACCTATCCAATCTCTCCTCGTCGCTACACTTTTCTAGCCCTGGCAACATTCTTGTAAACCTCCTCTTCACTCTTCACCATTCTCATGAATCTTTTCTGCACTCTCTCCAATACCGTCACATCATTCCCACAGTGTGGTGTCCAGACTGGACACATTACTCCAGCGGTGGCCATACGAGTGCCTTACACAAATTCAATATAATCTCCTTGTTTTTGTATTCTACACCCCTATTACTAAAGCCTAGGATACTTTCTGCTTTAGTTACCGCTGTCTCAATCTGTCCTGCCACCTGCAATGACTTGTGCTCATGGCACCCAGCTCCCTCTGCAGATTGTCCCTCCACGTTCACCCTACCAAAATGAATCACTTCATATTGCTCCGCATTGAAACTTATCCGCCACTGGTCTGCCCATTCGATCAAATTGATAGATTTTGAACACCAATTGATATGGGGATATGGTGGCATCGCAGAGTTACGGTAGATCAGCCAGTGGAGCAGGTTTGAGAGGCACATGGCCTACTTCTGCTTTTACTTTGTGTACCTCTTCCCTTCCCATCACCCAAGGCCACAAACAGTCCCCCCAGGTGAGACAGTAGCTTACCTGTACTTCTTTCAATTTAGTATTCGCTGTTCACAATGTTGTCCGGGGAGACCAAACACGGTTATGTGACTGTTTTGCAGGGGTTTTTCACAGCAACTTCATTGCAGTGTTAATGTAACCTACCTGTGACAATAAAGATTATTATTGTAATACTCGCCCTCTCGCTGACCACGCTGCCCTTAGTCTCCTACACTGAACCTCAGCAGAAGCTTGAAGAACAGCATCTCATCTCTCTCTTAAGGGATTTACAACCTTCCAGGCTCGAGACAGAGTTCAACAATGTCAGGTCATTGACACTGCTCTGCTCCCATAGTTGTTCAGGCAGCAAGCAGATCTAATTGTTGATGTGGGCGTCGCTGGCTGACGCAACATTTATTGCCCATCCCCAATTGCCTCCTTGAAGGGGCAGTTAAGATTCAACCACATTGCTGTGGATTTGGAGTTGCATGTAGCCAGGCCAGGCAAAGGCAGCAGATTTCCTTTGCATTAGTGAATCAGGTGGGTTTTTACAACAATTGACAATGTTTCATGGTCATCATTAGAAAATATTTAATTCCAGATTTTTAATTTCAAATTTCTTCATCTGCCGTGATGGGATTCAAACCCGGATTCCCAGAGCATTACCCTGGGTCTCTGAATTACTAGTCCGGTGACAATATCACTCTGCCACTGCCTCCCCCCCATCCTCCTTAGGCCTATCTTTTCTTTCTTTACTTGTCCCGTTAACACCATCATCCCTTTTGTCATTTAATCTCCCCGGCTTTCGCCCTATTAAGCCCCTTTTGACTTGTGGCAGACAGGAGGCCTTTCGGCCCATTCTGCTGTGCTAGCTCAAGAAAGTGCTATCTGGCTAATCATGCCTTATAGATCATAGATCATAGAATTTACAGTGCAGAAGGAGGCCATTCGGCCCATCGAGTCTGCACCGGCTCTTGGAAAGAGCACCCTACCCAAGGTCAACACCGCCACCCTATCCCCATAACCCAGTAACCCCACCCAACACTAAGGGCAATTTTGGACACTAAGGGCAATTTATCATGGCCAATCCACCTAACCTGCGCATCTTTGGACTGTGGGAGGAAACCGGAGCACCCGGAGGAAACCCACGCACACACGGGGAGCATGTGCAGACTCCGCACAGACAGTGACCCATGGCACCAGTGCCATGGCCTTCTTGGTCCACAGTGTCACAATATGTGGATATTGTAAAGCACATAAAGGATTAATGTAATGTTACTTCTCTAGTCACCAGATGGTGCTATAGAGCAACCATATAAATATCACTTGACTTCTGGGAGAGGGTGGAAGGGAGCCAGACAGAGTAGGTGTAAAATAGCTCAGCTGATAGAATAACTTAGTATTGTAGAAGTGTAGTGTAATCTTTACTTATCTAATTCCTTAATAATATGTTTGAATCTAATTCAGTGTAGTGTAATAAATTAGCTTTGTTTGGTAAACACTGTTTGCTGTTCTTTGTCAACACTACAACCTTCACCGCCCTGAAGAACAATACAAAGAACACAACACATAGGTTATGGCACTTCAAGTGCATTTCATAAATGAGATGAAGATTTATGCGTGTCCCACCCTCTCAGGCAGCAAGTTCCAGGCATCCACCATTCTCTGTGAGTGAAAAAATGTCTCCTCCGCTTCTCTTAACTCCATGGTGCAGACAAACCTGCTGAATATTTCTGTTGATTTTTTGTTTTAGTTGTTTTCTTTCCAGTTGTGGGCAATTTAGCGTGGCCAATCCCCCTACCCTGCACATCTTTGGGTTCTGGGGGTGAGACGCACACAGACACGGGGAGAATGTGCAAACTCCACACGGACAGTGACCCGGGGCCGGGATCGAACCCTGGTCCTCGGTTATGTGAGGCAGCAGTGCTAACCCCTGCGCCACCGTGTCGCCCTTCTGTTCATTATTTCCTAGCAGTGACGTGAACGCATTTTTTTTAAAAAAGAAATACATTGCGGATGTGGGAAATCGGAAAAAGGAAATGCTGGAAATACTTAGTGGAAACAGAGCTAGCGTTTCGAGTCAGGATGACTTCTCCTCAGCACGGAACCTTTTGTGATTTATGCACTAGAACACCTAGTGTATAAATCACCTCAGAACAATGCACCTCCGAATTCTGCGGCTGTTTGTTCCCAGCTTAAGTAATACTCTCCTTTATCTTTCCTGCCAAAGTGAGCAACTTCACACTTTCCCACATTATATCTGCCAGACTTTTGCCCAGTCAACCCATCTGTATCCGTATGCAAACTACCTTATGTCCTCTTCACAACATACTTTCCTACCTATCCTTTTGTCATCTGCAAATTTAACTACCATACCTTCACTCACCTCACCTAAACCGTTGATATAAATTGAACAAAGTTAAGGCCACAGCACCGAACTCCTGAAGGACCTCACTTATCACATCCTGCCATTAATGCAGATCCTCTCAGGCAGGGGGTTCCAGGCATCCACCGTTCTCAGCGAGTGAAAAGATTTCTCCTCAGCTTCCATTTAACTCCACGGCGCTGACAGACTTGCTGAATATTTCTGTTTGTTATTTCCTAGCAGTGACGCGAGCTCATTAAAAAAGAATACATTGCGGATGTGGGAAATCGGAAAAAGGAAATGCTGGAAATACTTAGTGGGTCACACAGCTCGTGTGGAGAGAGAAACAGAGCTAGCGTTTCGGGTCAGGACGACCTCTCCTCGGCACAGGACAGTTTCTTTTACAGATTTAGAGTATCCAATTAATTTTTTTTCCAATTAAGGGGCAATTTAGCGTGGCCAATCCACCTACCCTGCACATCTTTGGGTTGTGGGGGTGAGACCCATGCAAACACAGGGAGAATGTGCAAACTCCACATGGACAGTGACCCGGGGCTGGGATCGAACCTGGGACCTCGGCGCCGTGAGGCAGCAGGGCTAACCCACTGCGCCACCCTGCTGCCCTGCACAGAACAGGGCAGGTGAAATGTTAGTTCTGCTTCTCTCTCCACAGATGCTGTCTGACCTGCTCAGTATTTCTGTTATCTTTGCGAGCAGCCATATGTGCTTTTAAAAAAAATAATCTTTATTGTCACAAGTAGGCTTACGTTAACACTGCAATGAAGTTACTGTGAAAATCCCCTAGTCGCCACACTCCGGCGCCTGTTCGGGTACACGGAGGGAGAATTCAGAATGTCCAATTCACCTAACAGTCTTTCGGGACTTGTGGGAGGAAACCGGAGCATCCGGAGGAATCCCACGCAGACACAGGTTGAACGTGCAAACAGTGGCCCAAGCGGGAATTTAACCTGTGACTCTGGTGCTGTGAAGCAACAGTGCTAACCACTGTGCTACCGTGCCGTCCATTCTTTCACATTGTCTCATCAATTCCCAGCATACCTGAAGCATAACATCCTTATGTTCAATTCCTCTTGGAGTAAAGGATAGCACACCATTCCCCTTGATCATTACTTGTGGCTGCATTCTAACTTTTTGTGATTTATGCACGAGAAACACCTAGGGTGGGAAGCTCCACCCCCTCCAAAACAGCGTCATCGAGGAGCGCGCTGTTGGGACGGCCTCAGGCCGTTACCTGAAGGCCCTCCCCCGATGCTCCGCCCCCGATGGGCCGAGTTCCCGACCGCTCGGTTGACTCGTAGTCTCAGCGGATGTGATCCCGGCGTGGCGGCCGGACTGAGTCCAGCACCGCCGCATTCGGGGGGGAGCCGTGCTGCTGGCCAGGAGAGCTTCAGCGAGCGCTGGGGGGGGGGGGGGGGTGGCCCAGGGGGGCACGATCTTGCAGGTTGGGTCCGAGTGCGGCTGGCGCCATGTTGTATGGCGTGACCACCGCCGGTCGCCGCCCTGCGCATGCGCGGCCACGGACCCGTTTATTTTGTGTGTTTTATGTGGCGCGGCTGGTCGCCCCTCACTGGTCGGAGCATCGGTGCTGGGGCCTCACCGGGTTGTTCATCGTAAAACGAGACACTTCCTCCGGATATAGCCTCAAAATAGCCTTACTATTCCTGATTTCCACCCAAATGGATTCAACCTTATCCTCCATAGCACCGATGTAATCCCTTACTGTTGCCCGGATGTCATCCTTAAATAACAGAGCTACACCACCTCCCTTACCATCCACTGTCTTTCCGAATAGTTTGATACCCTCGGATATTTAACTCCCAGTCGTGACCATCCTTTAACCATGTTTCAGTAATGGCCACTAAATCATAGTCATTCACGATGATTTGCGCCATCAACTCATTTACCTTATTCCGAATACTACGAGCATTCAGGTAACGTACACTTATGTTGGCTTTTTTACCTCTGTTCTGAATCTTAACACCTCGATCAGTAACCTCTCCTAAGTTATATTTCCTCTTAACCTTTCTCCTAATTTCCCCTGTCGTTGAATCCATATCTTCATGTAACAACCTGCCGCGTCGCTTACCATTAATGTTTTCACTTCCCGTTTTATTCCTTTCAGTATTCCTGGTCCTATTCACTGAGCTTCCCTCAGTCACTGTACCCTGTACTGTCGCCCTTTTTGATTTTTGACTATGGCTTCTCTGCCTTACACTTTCCCCCTTACTGCCTTTTATTTCTGTCCCTGTTTTACTACCTTCCAACTTCCTGCATCGGTTCCCATCCCCCTGCCGCATTAGTTTAAACTCTCCCCAACAGTTTTGGAACCTCCCCTTAGTTTGGAAACCACAGTAAAATAAAGCTGGTAAATAATGCTGAGGAGAGTGCAGCACGCCCAGTTAATGACACAATGTCCATTGCAATCTTTAAGTAAACAGTAAAAAATAATCAACTCAATAGTCAGAACTGGATGCTGCATTTCAGTATCAAGAAATGAAAATTATTTTCAACCAGATAACTTATTCCTGCTTTCTAAATGTTTTTTATGTTGTGTTCGAATGAAACTGGTAAAGTGTTTAAGTACAAGAAAACAACTCCATCTTCAAAATGCAACAGTGACGAATTTATACCTGGAAGTAAACAACTATATTAGTGATGTTAGTTAATCTCTTGGGCCTCATTTGTATTGACAAGGTTAATCCCTGGCGAGATTTCGCAAGACTGTCAAAATGCAGCATTACACAATTTGGTTCCATTCCAAGACAGCAGCCAACAACCAACATGAAAATAGATTGCACTGTATAAATTTACACATGGGCGTTCTATGGAATAGGACACCTTACTGAATAATATTCAGCAGCCTCATAAATCCGACCTCAAGGGGGTTCAAACGTAAGATCTTTGGAGACATGAAAGGCTCATTTATACTTTCAAAAATCAGGGTCATGATTCCTTCAACAAGTATCTTTGGAATGTATTCAGATGATAATGGTTCAACAAGATGCAGAAAACAGTTTCCCAATTTCCCATTCAACATAAATATGAGCCAAAAAGTAATTCCATCTCCTCTCTGTGGTGATATGCATCACTGTAAATACACGAGGGGTTAATGTAAATACACTACAACTAAGCAAACACTAGAGGGAGCACCAGAGACATCATGACATACAGCTAATGGACACATAGAATAGGACACGACCAATGGGCAGTCAAGGCACCCAGAGGTGACACTACAACAAGGGGGCAACCCATATAAAAGGACAGGGCACACATGCTCTTCCTCTTTCTACAGGCGACACTCAGAGAGAAGGACAGGGACAGTTCAGAAGCATCACACCCACCACATGGCTCAGAGCAGACTGGTTAGTTAGACTGAGTTACTATAGCAAGTTTAGCAGGAGAATCGAACTCAAGTAGGAGAATTGTTAACTTTAATAAATGTGTTAAATCTATCTCCAAGTCTGAACCTTCCTTTGTCAGAGTGTACATCAAGGAAGCAGCTTATGCTACATGAAGAAGCAGAACACAACACTCTCCACCCCTCTCCTGAAGGTGTGAAGAAGTAATCAGTGCACCGCTTCCAGTAGGAGTAATCGGAGATTGGAAATCCCCCACCTAGCAGAAACAGCTGTATATGTGTGTGTACAGCTGCACTGCTTTTAAAGCTGACTTTACAGGACACTGGAGCTGAAATTTTAAAAAAATTATTTATTCCAGTGTCTGTTATAGCTAGTAAAATCCTGACGGGACTGGACAGGCTAGATGCGGGGAGAATGTTCCCGATGTTGGGAACGTCCAGAATTAGGGGTCACAGCCTAAGAATAAGGGGTCAGCCGATCAGGACGGAGATGAGGAAGAACTTCTTCTCTCAGAGAGCTGTGACCGTGTGGAATACTCTCCCACAGAAAGCTGTTGGGGCCGGTTCGTTGGATATACTCAAGAGGGAGCTGGACGCAGCCCTTGCGGCTAAAGGGATCAAGGGGTATGGAGAGAAGGCGGGAGTGGGACACTGAATTTGCATGATCAGCCACGATCATATTGAATGGTGGGACAGGCTCGAAGGGCCGAATGGCCTCCTCCTGCACCTGTTTTCTATGTTTCTACGTAAACATTTTCATCGAAAGGACCCACACTGGGCACAGGTGAATACGTTTTGAGTAATGCTAAACATTAGCATCAGTTAAACAATTATTTATTTCCTGGCTTCGGTCTGATCCATATCTTCACGAGTTCTTTCAGTGGGTTTTTGAGGCAGGGGTCCGGTGGGGGGGTCAAGGCTTAATCTGCGACCAGTGTGGATTCCAAATCGGACAATAGAGGGGAGGGGAGGGTGCGGTGCCCCCAGGCCAGCAAAGGAAAAAATGCAGAGTTCCCTCTGCCAATCTTATCCAACAACTACAAGGCCATCAGAGAGTAGCCCAATAGACTGAGCTCCAATTCGTTCTGCCACTGGACAGTTTCTCACGCACTCGTCTCCATCACATCAACAATACCAACTTGTACAAGGTAATGGAGGGAAAGGAGAGGTTGAGAATGTATCCTCCAACATAGAGTCAACATCTTCAGGTCAAAAGGGAAGAAAATTAGCAATGAGTATTGAGAAAAGTTGATAGCTTTTTAAAATTATGTTCATGGGATCTTGGTGTGAGTGGCAAAACCAGCATTTGTCACCCATCCTGAATTGCTCCTGGCCTGAGTGACTCACTTGGCCATTTCACAGAGCAGTAGCTGTGGGTCTGGAGTCACGTGGAGCCCGAGACCAGCTAAGGACAACAGATTTCTTTCCCTAAAGGGACATTAGTGAATCAGATGGTTTTTTTTTCAAAAATCAGTAGATTAGCTTCCAATTCCAGATTCTATTAATAAATTGAATTTAAATTCCACCTTCTGCCATGGCAGCCGTGACCCCAGAACATTACCCTCAACCTCAGGATTACTAATCCAATGACATTACCACTGCATCACCATCCCCCCTGCTGGTGGCAAAGTAATCTGGACTGTAATTCTGGTCGCCGCATTATAGGAAGGATGTGGAAGCATTGGAAAGGGTGCAGAGGAGATTTACCAGAATGTTGCCTGGTATGGAGGGAAGATCTTATGAGGAAAGGCTGAGGGACTTGAGACTGTTTTCGTTAAAGAGAAGAAGGATAAGAGGTGACTTAATTGAGGCATACAAGATGATCAGACGATTGGATAGGGTGGACAGTGAGAGCCTTCTTCCTCGGATGGTGATGTCTAGCACGAGGGGACATAGCTTTAAATTGAGGGGAGATAGATATAGGACAGGTGTCAGAGGTAGGTTCTTTACTCAGAGAGCAGTAAGGGCGGGGAATGCCCTGCCTGAAACAGTAGTGGACTCGCCAACACTAAGGGCATTCAAATGGTCATTGGATAGACATATGGACGATAAGGGAATAGCGTAGATGGGCTTTAGAGTGGTTTCAAAGGTCGGCGCAACATCGAGGGCCGAAGGGCCTGCACTGCGCTAAAATGACCCAATTGGTGAAAAGTGGAATCTTCCAGAAGATCACTGCAACCAATTACAATTTATTGGTTTTATTTCAGGGCGAAATTAAAAACAACATAGGTCAGGAATTAGGTGTGACCTAATAGTTGTGCATCTAATGAAGGAATGTCCACAGAATTCAGATCTGAAAATTCACTTCCATAAGACCTGACTTCTCAACACTTCAACCTGGGCCAACCGAAAAGATAGGCGGATTTTCTGGTTACAATGCGCCCTGTGTCGATCCCGTTATTCCCGGTTAATAGCGGGAAAGACCAGGGGCGCGATTCTCCGAAATAGAGACAGAGTGTTCGCGCCGTCGCGTCTCACAACGGCGCGAAACAGGTGTGGGCACGACCGATTCTGTCCCCCACAGGGGGCCAGCACGGCACTGGAGCGGTTCACGCCACTCCAGCCCCCCTTCCCAGCACCAACTGGGCGCCGCGCCAACCCGCGCATGCACGGGGGACTTCCTCAACGCGCCGGCCCCGATGCAGCACGGCGTGGGGGTTCAGGAGCCGGCCGCGTAATAAAATAGGCCCGGGGGGGGAGAGGCCAGCCCGCCGATGGGTGAGCCCCGATCGCGGGCCAGACCCCATCGGAGGCCCCCCCAGGGAAGGAGCGCATTTCCCCGCCCCATAGGCCGCCCACCGACCCTACGTGCAGAGTTCCCGCCGGCAGCGACCAGGTGTGGACGGCTCCGGTGGGACTCTGTCGTTTCCGCGCGGCCACTCGGCCCGCCTGGGCCGGAGAATCGGCTGCCCGGCCGCGGACAGCCGCCCACGACCGGCACCGCACCAAACGCGCCGGCGCAAATGGCGCCGATTCTCCGCACCTCGGAGAATCGCACGCCGGCGTCGGAGCGGCGCCGCGGGAAAAAATGGCGCGAACGGCGATTCTCCCATCCGGCGCGGCATGGGACGGGTATCGAGCCGATCACGATGCTCCCGACCCTCTGCGCCTCAGCGAGGGCGTGATCCAGGTCAGCATATTTAAATGAGTCATTAAATCCATTTAAATATGCGCAGCCTGTTCGACGCCGGAGTTTCCCGACTCCCGGAATTCCGCTGGCCCCACCAGCGCAGCCTGAAGCCGGCGCCAATTAATACTGGTCTCCAAAAATGGAATGCAGGTGCGATGGCCACACCGGGGTCCCGGACATCATTAGAGCCCCCGGGGTGAAGCGGGGAGGGCTGAAGGGGTGTGTTAAAGGTGGGGGAGTATATGAAAGGTGGGGGGTGCAGGGTGGGACCTGAAGCAGGCGGCTGGGGGTTGGCCTGAGAGGTGAGGGGGGCTTGAAAGGTGGAGTGAGCTTAAAGGTGGGGGGGTGCCCTCAGTGATCACATTGTGGGATATGCCCACTTGGGGAGGCAGGGGGCGATGCCCCGATGCTGACGGAGTGCGACCGGGTCACCCTAATGCCTGCGTGGTGTTGGGGGGGGGGGGGAGTTGGGGGGTGACACGGTCATTTAGTGATGGGGGGAGGTTGCCCCTGCTGCGTCGAGGGTTGGGTGTTTCCCATATCTACAGGGGGGGAGGGGTCACGATACCCGTGGGTAGGAGATGTGGGGGACCCTTAACTTTGAGATCTGGACACCTTTTAAAAATGGTGCCCCAAATTGGTGAGATGGCTCTCCAGGTCGGGGAAATGTTCCACATTTGGGAGGCTTTCTCCATTGATCTTGATGGAGGGAGAGACTGGATCTGGCCCTGGGGCAGGTTGGTAAAGAACCGGAGTCTTGGTGAGGTTGAGACCGAAATCTTCTTTGCCCAGCTCAAGGAAGGTTCTCGAACACGAGGAGGACCAAGGAAGTGCTGCAAAGACACGCTGAACGATTGCCTTAGAAACGCAACATAGACGTCAATGCCTGGGAGACGCTTGCTCAAAAGAAACCTGCTTGGGGGAACCTCCTGATTGAAGGGACACAATTGTTTGAGGACATACAACAAAAGATTGTCAGCGTACAATGACACCCTGTGCTCTACTCCCCCCCCCCCCCCCCCCCCCCCACATATACAAACACACACACTCTCTGTGAGGTCGTCTTTCTTTAGAAGTTGAGAAATGGGAGCCTGCCTCAACGTCTCTGGATGAGAATCCCGTGCCAATGAGTCATTAAACATCCACAACAGCAATAGGGCCAACTGATCGACAAACTTCTCATAAAATTCTACCGGGAACCCATCTGGCCCCGGCGCCTTCCCAGCATGCATCTTCCCCAAGGCCGTGTGCACCTCCTCCAGACCCAACGGAACCTCCAAATCCTCCCGCCACTCCTCCTCTACCTGGGGAAACTCCAACCCCTCTAAAAGCTCTAACATGCCCCTGGTCACCCTCCGTTGGCTCCGACTTATAAAGCCCCTCTTGGGAGGACCGAAACACCCCATTGACCTTTTCTGGGGCTGACAACAATCCCATGACAGGGCTCCCACACGTGCACGATCTCTCTCGCAGTTTCTTGCCGCCTTAACTGATGTGTAAAAGGACGCTTGACTTTCTCCCCATATTAATACCCTGCCGCCTATACCCACCACAGCTGACCCACTACCCGGGCTGTGGACAACAGGTCAAGCTGCATTTGCAGCTTCCTGCGAACCCAAAGCTCTGACGGGGGATCACTCACTTTCTCCCTATCCACAAGTAGAATCTCATCCACCAGCTCCTGACATTCCTGCCTGACCTCACTGTCCAGACGAGCCATGTAGGAAATGACCTCTTCCCAGATCACCACCTTTAACGTCTCACACAACGTAGAAGGGGAGACCGTCCCATTCTCACCCCACGTCACATAATTCCTTATGGCCCTGGAGATCTTAACACAAACACAAGGTCAGCCAACAGACCCACAACCAACCACCAACCCTCGCACTGCGTCTGACCTGCCTCCAGTTTCAAATCCACCCAATTGGGTGCATGGTCTGCGATGACCTCTGCCGAATATTCTGCACTATTTACCCCAGGGAGCAAAGTCTGACCCATAACATAGAAGTCAATCATTGAGTATACTTTATGCACTGGCGAAAAAAACAAAAACTCCTTACCCCCCGGGTTTACAAACCCTCATGGATCCCCTCCATTAATGCTGCCAATATCTTCACCATCCCATTCACTAACACCACTGCCTTCCCTACCAGTGTACCCGGAACCTCAAATCTCAACCCCCACCCGATCTGCCACCATAACCCCCGCCAGAATACGAACCCTCTTACTAACCAGAATCGCCATCCCCCTTTGCCCTACTATCAAACCCTCAGTGAAAAACCTGGCACGCTTTTTCAAATGGGAAATAACCCTTGCCGTCTTAACCGCGCCCCTCCCCAAGCCCCACACATTCCAGGTGATCAACCTTGCCACTCCTCACCCTCAAGTCAGCCTTCTGAAGTCAAATTCTGGACACTCTTTGCAACCCTCCCCTGTCCCCCCCAGACCCACAGACTGTCTGCCCGCCCCCCACCCCCCCATCCCCACAGACTGTCTGCCCGCCCCCCACCCCCCCATCCCCACAGACTGTCTTCCCATCCCCCCATCCCTCCACCAGATGAACAACCAGCTAGGCCCATTTTGTATTTTTTTATTTGTAAATGGAACGTGGGTGTGGCAGGCTGTGCCAGCATTTATTGCCCATCCTTAATTGCCATTGAGGGGGCAGTTAAAAGTCAACCGCATTGCTGTGGGTCTGGAGTCACATGTAGGACAGACCAGGTAAGGACGGCAGATTTCCTTCCCTAAAGGACATTAGTGAACCGGATGGATTTTTACAGCGATCGACAATGGTTTCATGGTCATCATTAGACTTTTAATTCCATATTTTTTAAATATGGATTCAAATTTCAAATTGATGGGATTTGAACCTGTGACTCCAGAGGAATGTGGGTCTCTGGATTGCTAGCCCAGTGGCAATACCACTATGCCACCGCCTCGCCGGGCATTGATCATGGCCAATCCAACCAAAGATTACATTGAGAATATTACCTTGAAACAGTTTTCGTTTGCAGTATATAATCTTTATTCGTGTCACAAGTCGGCTTAGATAATAATAATTAACACTGCAATGACGTTACTGTGAAGAGCCCCTAGTCGCCACACTCCGCCGCCTGTTCGGGTACAGAGAGGGAGAATTCGGAATGTCCAATTCACCTAACAGCGCATCTTTCGGGACTTGTGGGCGGAAACCAGAGCACCCGGAGGAAACCCACGCAGACACGGGGAGAACGTGCAGACTCCGCACAGACACTGGCCCAAGCCGGGAATCGAACCCGGGACCCTGGAGCTGTGAAGCAACAGTGCTAACCACTGTGCTTGAGATTTTGCATTTTAGAGAATTACGCAACCGAGTTACAAAATAATTATTCCCGTAAGTAGGAAGAAGGAGAAAGAAAATGATTTAATAGACATGAGTTTGTGTGGACCAGGAGAATGGCATCACAATTGGCTCGATACAATCATAAGGCAAGATTAGGTTTTCATGTAGCCCCGTCAGAGACCGAGGGATAGGCAGGATAAAGTCATAAGACCAGGATGGGGTCAGCCATGATCACATTGAGGATGTTTAATCTCGGGAGGCTAAATTGTCGACCCCTGCTCCTCGGTCATGTGTTCTAGGGAGGAGATGCCCTGGCTGGTTTCGCAATCCAGCTCCTGGCCTGTAACATTGTAGGTGGCAGATGAGAAACATGTCAGCTATGATAGAATGGCGGAGCAGACTCGATGGGCCGAATGGGCGAATTCTACTCCCATATCTTATGTGGAAGCCAAAATCAGATTGACCTTCAGAAACCCAACGAAAGTTCATGAAAACCCCAGTCCTCCAGGGATTAACGTACACGCCACAGAACACAGCAAAAGCCCAACCCAAGTCCTCGGCAAAACCAAAGTAATTGCAGACAAATGTGACGAGAGGATCAGCAGCGACATGTTCGGATTACAATCAAATTGACGGGGCCTCCCAGCCAACAAAAGAATGGGAGTCACATGTCGCTCCCGCATTCCAAACTCACTCTAGAGAGAGAGAGAGAGAGGGGAAGAAAAGAAAAGAAGAAAAAAACACTCGATCTCAAGGGAGAACTCAGTCCTCCCCAGGATAAAGAAATCTGCCCAGGCCTTTGCAAGAAAGGATTCTTAAATTTCATAACTTAACAAGAAACAAAATAAACAGTTAATGGCAAAAAAGAAAAAGAAACACAAAAAATAGATTCAAACTTGGATGTGGGGGTGGAGGGGGGGGGGCGGGGTGGGATAGCTACCCTTAATATAAGTGAGGACTGAACTAACCCTACCAACCTGACCACCCACCCCTCTCCCCGCCCCAGCCCCACTCACCCGCCAAAAGCTGCAGAAATCACATTCCTCACCATTGACGCAATTTGATTCGGCTAGATCAGAATAATCAGAATAATGGACGTTACAGGCCACCACACCCACAGCTCACACCTCCCGGCAGGAGTAAAGACAGCAACAAATAATCAACAACGTGATCAATAGGGAGCAACATCAGCTTTACAGAAGAACCACAGGAATTGGCAGGAGAAAGACGGCCTCCAAGCTGCACGAGAAGATGGCGGATAAGACAGGATCGACAAGCACTCTTCAGGATCTCTCAAGGATTCCAACGATCGAAGCACGAGACACCATCACTACCACCACGCCGTCTATCCAAGGCCCACAGCCTAGGCCCCGGCCGGGGGGGGTGAACGACCAGGAAAGCTCTGATAATTCCCAATCCCTCATTACAGGCGTCGAGAACTGGGCAACAAGGGACCAGCGATCGGTGGGCCAGACATACCACCAGCCTCGAAGACAAGACGCATTGTGCCCCATTGAACCTGATCCAACCTACAAATCAGGATGACCAAAGCATAGCGGCCAATATTTGAACATAATCAGGAACTCAGCTCCCACGTCTCGCCACGGATCGGACTCAGGGGCACATCCCACCAGCACCCCATTACTGAACCAGACCGGCTGGACGACACAACATGCAGCAGGGTTTCCACAACACAAGGACGGGCACTCACCAGGGAAAGTGCTCTTTCGAGTGCAAGAACCATCTCGTGCACCTCCAGCACTTTCATAAAAGAGCTCCCCGATTCTGCAAAGTGAGCGTTAACGATCTGACGCAGACCTAAGACCCTCAGCCAAGACAATATCTCGCAGCAACAACAGCGCTACAGTCAGCTGGGCCCCAGCGCCGCCCACTCCGGCAACCACGAACAAATAAGGATTTCACCATTTTATCTTGACTGTTCCTCATAGAAACACCGGTCAGTAACTTCCAACAACACAGCACATGCCATGTAACCCCACATACGCCATGTAACCACGACACGCCATGTAACCCCACACACGCCATGTAACCCCACACACACCATGTAACCCCGCGCATGCCATGTAACCCAACACACGCCATGTAACCCCGCACACGCCATGTAACCCTGCACACGCCATGTAACCCCACACACGCCATGTAACCCCGCACACGCCATGTAACCCTGCACACGCCATGTAACCCCACACACGCCATGTAACCCCGCACACGCCATGTAACCCCGCACACGCCATGTAACCCTGCACACACCATGTAACCCCGCACACGCCATGTAACCCTGCACACGCCATGTAACCATGCTCACGCCATGTAACCACGCACACACCATGTAACCCCGCACAAGGCATGTAACCCCGCACACGCCATGTAACCCCACATACGCCATGTAATCCCGCACACGCCATGTAACCCCACACACACCATGTAACCCTGCACACACCCTGTAACCCTGTACATCCATGTAACCCAACACACGCCATGTAACCCCGCACACCATGTAACCCCGCACACGCCATGTAACTCCACACACACCATGTAACTCCGCACACGCCATGTAACCCAGCACGCACCATGTAACCCCGCACACGCCATGTAACCCCGCACACACCATGTCACCCAACACACACCATGTAACCCCGCACACGCCATGTAACCCAGCACATGCCATGTAACACAGCACATGCCATGTGACCCAGCACACACCATGTAATCCAGCACGCATATGTAGCTCAGCACATACTATGTAACCAAGCACACACCATGTAACCCAGCACACGCCATGTAACCCAACACACGCCATGTAACACAGCACAAACCATGTAACCCAGCACATGCCATATAACCCAGCACATGCCATGTAACACAGCACACACTATGAATCCCGGCTCTGGGTCACTGTCCGTGTGGAGTTTGCACGTTCTCCCTGTATTTGCGTGGGTTTCGCCCCCACAACCCAAAAGGTGTGTCGGGTAGATGGATTGGCCACGCTAAATTGCCCCCTAATTGGAAAAAATGAATTGGGTACTCTAAATTTATTTTTAAAGGTTTTTTAAAAAGTAATACTCACGTGACGAGAAATACTAAAAATAAAACAATCTAGTGAGACAAAGGCTTCATAATTTGAATCAAGATTAGAAAAAGCACTTGGAACTCAGAGGATTGGCTGCAGAAAACAAAACCATGTTACATAATCTTTTTAACTTTTCATGACAAACACATATACAAAACATAGCTTCTTGATTTAGAGTGATAATTCCTTTGTTTCATGAGATGAACAGTGTGATTGATATAGGAATTTCAGATATTGTATTGTGTCTATTGGGTGAAGTAAGGGTTAACAGCCTGGGTTAGTGTGTGCGTGACTGCTGGAGTCATGTTTTTATCAATCCTGGTTTGTACGACAGCAGACACCTTTTGGAGACAGAGGTGCAATCAAAGCATTGTAAAAGTAAGATCATAATTCATTCCAGCCATGGATATTGTCCTCTGAAGTTGAGCTCAAGGGCTTTTGCTTATACTGAGAGGATTTCCTGGGGAGTCGATAATTCGAGACGTTGTTCAGCTTAATAAAAAATGATGTCGTTCATGGAGGGAGCCAGGGGTTGAAGCAGTTTCTGGTGTTTGAGTTCAGTTTGGACCTGTCTGTGAACAGATTAACTTCTTCCCTCAAAACAGTGAGTTAAAAGATTTTGCCTGTGAACAGAACAGCAGTTGTATGGGCTGGCAGGTTAACCAGTCATTTGAGACAGGCAAGCTGGGTCTTGAAGAATATCACTTTCGCAAAGTGGTTTACCCAAGGAATCTCTTTACAGCAAGTATTCCTGAGTCGACTAACTGTATTCAAAAGTGGATTTTGACCTGAGATTGGTATTGTTTGAGTGGAGAAAAAAGATCGCATTTAGGATTGTTTCATTGTATTGTTAAGAATCATTTAACTAGTAATTTAAAGCTCTTGGGCAGGATTCACCGTCCCCCGACACCGATTTTGGAATTGGCGATTGGGCAGAAAATCCCTTCTGACGCCCAAATAGCGGTGGCGGTTTGATGCCGGTTTTCTCTCCTCCACCCCCTCCGAAATCACGTCGTGTGCCGCACGCCATTGGGACGGCGTTGGCGCGTCACCTGAAGACCCTCCCCTGATGCTGCACCCCCGATGGGCCGGGTTCCGTGTGGTCTGAGCTTTCGCAAACCCGACGGGGCAGCTACGGACTGTGTGCAGCGCCGCCACAGTCAGGCGGGAGCTGTGCTGCTGGCCAGGGCGGGGGGGGGGATCGACTTTGCCGTCGTAAAACGCCACAGTTCCCACGCTGGCGTCTGCGCTTAGCCTCCGAAACGGTGAATCCAGCCCATTGTCTTTACGATGTTAAAGTTGGTAATACTGTGCTAATAATAACATTTATTTTAATATACCGTATCCCTTTTTATGCATGAAACCCTGTGACAATAAACAAATCAATCAATCACTCGTGGAGCCAAATATCCTTTCCTCACAGTCTTACAAAATTAAAATAAAATATTGGAGTCTCTGTCCAGTGTGCTAGTCATTGTTGGAGTCTGGTCCGGGATTGTAATAATGATAAGGGAAGGACATCTCAAAAGTCAGTGCCAAATAAGATTTGGCACCTTTATATTGGTGCTGTGATAACATATCGCTTCATCAAGTGCACACTAATTTAGAAGAGGCACACTCGAGACCGATATCCAGAGCTTGGCACGGTAAAGGAAACAGGAGTGGTCCTTTCTACTCTGGCAAAACGGGTGGCGCACACATGGATTACAATGAGGAGACTAAGCTGAATACAAAGGCCACAACATGCAAGAGTTAATGCAAATTTAAACCACGCAGACTCAACAAGGACAAAAAGCTTTATTCAAAGCCAGTTGAGTTTACAGTGGCATTCTTGTGCCACACGAGCCCCTTCTTCAGCTGACCAACAAAATTTGCTTCTCATCCTTGTCTCTTTATATACTTAGCTCGATTCCCCATAAATGTACTTATGTTATTCGCTTCAACTATTCCTTGTTCCACATTCTAACGACAGGGAAGTTTGGACAAGTAAAGAAGCTTCCCCTGAATGTTCCATTAGATTTATCGGCAAATACATTTACATCCCCTAGTTTTGCGCTCCTGCACAAGTGAAAACCTCTTCTCTACATCTGCCTTATCAAACTGTGGTAAACCACTGATCATACACTACATGTATTACAGTACATTGCCATTGTACTCCAGTCATTACAGTAAATCTCAGTCTGCTGGCTCCACCCAGCAGGCTCTGTGTAAAAGTGTACGCTCTCCTGCACTGCCCCCATTCTTGGGTCCAGCTACAGGAGGCTTTACATCTAGCACAATAAAGCCACAATAGAACATAGAACATAGAACGATACAGCACAGTACAGGCCCTTCGGCCCACGATGTTGCACCGACATGGGAAGTCAAAAAACAAAAGCCATCTAACCTACACTATGCCATTATCATCCATATGTTTATCCAATAAACTTTTAAATGCCCTCAATGTTGTCGAGTTCACTACTGTTGCAGGTAGGGCATTCCACGGCCTCACCACTCTTTGTGTAAAGAACCTACCTCTGACCTCTGTCCTCTATCTATTACCCCTCAGTTTAAGGCTATGTCCCCTCGTGCTAGCCATTTCCATCCACGGGAGAAGGCTCTCACTGTCCACCCTATCTAACCCCCTGATCATTTTGTATGCCTCTATTAAGTCTCCTCTTAACCTTCCTCTCTCTAACGAAAACAACCTCAAATCCATCAGCCTTTCCTCATAAGATTTTCCCTCCATACCAGGCAACATCCTGGTAAATCTCCTCTGCACCCGCTCCAAAGCTTCCATGTCCTTCCTATAATGCGGTGACCAGAACTGTACGCAATACTCCAAATGCGGCCGTACCAGAGTTTTGTACAGCTGCAACATGACCTCCTGACTCCGGAACTCAATCCCTCTACCAATAAAGGCCAACACTCCATAGGCCTTCTTCACAACCCTATCAACCTGGGTGGCAACTTTCAGGGATCTATGTGCATGGACACCTGGATCCCTCTGATCATCCACACTTCTAAGAACTTTACCATTAGCCAAATATTCCGCATTCCTGTTATTCCTTCCAAAGTGAATCACCTCACACTTCTCTACATTAAACTCCATTTGCCACCTCTCAGCCCAGCTCTGCAGCTTATCTATGTCCCTCTGTAACCTGCTACATCCTTCCGCACTGTCGACAACACCACCGACTTTAGTGTCGTCTGCAAATTTACTCACCCACCCTTCTGCGCCCTCCTCTAGGTCATTGATAAAAATGACAAACAGCAACGGCCCCAGAACAGATCCTTGTGGTACGCCACTTGTAACTGAACTCCATTCTGAACATTTCCCATCAACCACCACCCTCTGTCTTCTTTCAGCTAGCCAATTTCTGATCCACATCTCTAAATCACCCTCAATAGTTCGCCATTCGTCTCGTGGTCATTGATGGTACATCAATTTATTGTGCCAGAATTTTGAAAATGAACGTCTTACTCAAGCCGGATCGCCTGGAGCTGAACTCTCAGGCAGCCGACGCCACAGCGACTTTCGAGCACTGGCTAGCCTGCTTTGAAGGATATCTCGGAGCATCCACCGAAGTCATCTCAGACCCACAGAAGCTCCAACTACTCTACGCACGGGTTAGCCCACAAGTCTTCCTCCTCATTCGGGACGCTCCCACCTACACGGAGGCGATAGACCTACTGAAAGGACAGTATATCAGGAGCCCTGGAGAGCTCAAGTTGTGGTAGTTCAGACTGGGGAGAAGCACCGGATGGTCATCGACTACAGACAGACCATCAATCGGTACACGCAGCTCGATGCGTCCCCCCGTCCCCGCATATCTGACATGGTCAACCAGATTGCGCAGCATGAGTCTTCTCCACCTTTGACTTGAAATCCGCCTACCACCGGCTCCCCATCCGCCCGGAGGACTGCCAATACACTGCATTTGAAGCAGATGGCCGCCTCTACCATTTCCTTAGGGTTCCCTTCGGCGTCACCAATGGGGTCTCGGTCTTCCAGCGAGAGATGGACCGAATGGTTGACCAGTACGGGCTGCGGGCCACGTTCCCGTATCTGGGTAACGTCACCATCTGTGGCCACAACCAGCAGGACCACGACACGAATCTCCAGAAATTCCTCCACACCACTAAACTCCTTAACCTTACCTATAATAAGGAGAAATGCGTTTTCCGTACAACCCGCCTAGCCATCCTTGGCTACGTTGTCGAAAATGGAGTCCTAGGGCCCGACCCCGACCGCATGCGCCCCCTCCTGGAACTCCCCCTCCCTCACTGTCCCAAGGCTCTGAAGTGATGCCTGGGATTCTTCTCACATTACGCCCAGTGGGTCTCTAATTATGCGGACAAGGCCCGCCCACTCATCAAGTCCACCATTTTCGCCTGACGGCTGAGGCCCGCCGGGCCTTCAACCACATCAAGGCGGACATTGCCAAAGCCCCGATGCATGCAGTCGACGAGTCCCTCCTCTTGCAGGTGGAGAGCGATGCATCGGCCGTAGCTCTGGCCGCCACCCTCAACCAGGCGGGCAGGCCCATGGCTTTCTTCTCCCGTACCGTCCATGCCTCCGAAATTCGGCACTCCTCTGTCGAAAAGGAAGCCCAAGCCATTGTGGAAGCTGTGCGACACTGGAGGCATTACCTGGCCGGCAGGCAATTCAGTCTCCTCACTGAGCAACGGTCAGTTGCCTTCATGTTTAGTAACACACAGCGGGGCAAGATTAAGAATGACAAGATCTCGAGGTGGAGGATCGAACTCTCCACCTATAACTACGAGATCTTGTATCACCCGGGGAAGCTCAATGAGCCCCCAGATGCCCTGTCCTGCGGTACATGTGCCAGCGCACAAGTAGACCGACTTCAGGGCCTCCACAATGACCTCTGTCACACGGGGGTCACCCGGTTCTTCCACTTTATCAAGGCCCGCAACCTGCCCTACTCCATCGAGGAGGTCAGGACCGTGACCAGGGACTGCCAGGTCTGCGCGGAGTGCAAACCGCCGGACAGAGCACATCTGCTGAAGGACTCCCGCCCCTTTGAGCACCTCAGCATCGATTTCAAAGGGCCACTCCCCTCCACTGACCGCAACGTGTACTTTCTCAACATCATTGATGATTACTCCCGTTTCCCTTTCGCCATCCCATGCCCTGACATGACATCTGCCACAGTCATCAAGGCCCTACACAGTCTCTTCACCCTGTTCGGTTTCCCCACCTACATCCACAGCGATCGGGGATCCTCGTTCATGAGTGATGACCTGCGTCAGTTCTTGCTCAGCAAAGGCATCGCCTCGAGCAGGACGACCAGCTACAACCCCCGGGGAAACGGACAGGTGGAGAGGGAGAATGCGACGGTCTGGAAGGCCGTCCTGCTGGCCCTTCGGTCCAGAAATATCACGGTCTCCCGCTGGCAGGAGGTCCTCCCCGATGCGCTCCACTCCATCCGGTCGCTCCTGTGCACTGCTACCAATGGGACCCCTCACGAACGTGCGTTTGCCTTCCCTAGGAAGTCCTCCTCCGGGGTCTCGCTCCCAACCTGGCTGACAGTTCCTGGGCCCGTCCTCCTCCGGAAGCATGTGAGGAGCCATAAGTCAGACCCCCTCGTCGAAAAAGCCCTCCTCCTCCATGCGAACCCACAGTACGCCCACGTGGCACACCATGATGGGCGGCAGGACACCCTCCGGGACCTGGCACCCGCTGGTTCCCCATCCACCATCACCACCACCCCAGACCTGGTACCGTCCCCTCCCCCTCCGGTTGCCAACCCCGCCCCTGCGCCTTTCCCCCCCCCCCCCAACACCAGCGACTATCACCGCCACCCCCACCCTGGCAGCGCCTGTCCCCCCACCGGCTCCACAACTGGGTGAAGAAGGAGAGGACAACACGCTCCCGGAGTCGCAGGTACCCACATCGGCGCCCACACCACAGCCGGGGTTGAGGCGATCGCAGCGGAGGGTCAAAGCGCCCGACAGACTCAACCTGTAACTTCGCTTCACCCCGTTTAAAAAAGAGTCCAGCGGGGGTGAAGCGAAGTTACAGGTCGAGTCTGGACTTTTTTAAACAGGGGGTGAATGTGGTAAACTACTGATCATACATTACATGTATTACGGTACACTGCCATTGTACTCCAGTCATTACAGTAAATCTCAGTCTGCTGGCTCCACCCAGCAGGCTCTGTATAAAAGTGTACGCTCTCCTGCACTGCCCCCATTCTTGGGTCCAGCTGCAGGAGGCTTAACATCTAGCACAATAAAGCCTCAATGCTCTATGTTCTATGTTCTATGTTCTATGTAGATGGGCTTTAGAGTGGTTTCACAGGTCGGCGCAACATCGAGGGCCGAAGGGCCTGTACTGCGCTGTAATGTTCTATGTTCAATAGCTCGCCATTCGTCTTGTAGTCATTGATGGTACATCACAAACCCTCCCATTACCTTAAAGTCTTCCTGTCGGCCTTCTCTGTTCTGGAGAACGAAAAAGTGCCACAGCCTGTTTAAGAGAAGATATATTATCGCTGGAGACAGTTACAGGGGAGGTTTACTCGGATGATCCCAGGTACGGAGGGGGTGCCATGTGAGGAAAGATTAAACAGGTTGGGTCTGTGCTCCTTGGAGTTGAGAAGAATGAGCGGTGATATGATTGAAACTGATAAGGGGGTTAGACAGGGTCAATGTTGGGAGGATGTTTCCACTCACAGGAGAGGATGGGACCAGAGGACACAGTCGCAGAATAAGGGGGGGTGCTCATTTAAGACAGATTTGAGGAAGAATTGCTGCTCTCAGAGTGAAGCGAATCTTTGGAATTCTTTACCCCAGGGAGCTGCGGAGGCCGGGTCCTTGAACATTTTCAAGGCTGAGATCGATAGGATTTTGTTCAGTGGGGGAATTAAGGGTGTGGTCATCTGGAATGGCCTGGGTTTCTGGCCCATTAAAATCGGACACTTTAAGTTTTAGAATTGAACATTTTAACTTGAGCCACAGCTAGCTCCAGCACACAGCCTGATGGCAATTGGACCTTGGCTAAGTTCGAGTACACTGAACCTAAGTCAAGCTGCCGGGACATGTCCGGACCTGCCCCATCAATCACCCATCAAGAAAAAATCAGCTCCATTCTTGGGTCGATTGTTTTGAGTTGACAAGGTCACATGGAAAGAATGCACCAAGAAATGGACCCCTGATGTTCTGCTGGGTGGCCATTAGTGACTCCATGGGGCGGAGCCACTCCCACCTCATCGGCTAGGGTCCGGAGAACATTCTGGAAAGGCAGGGGGTGGGGTATAAGAATCGAACCCCCAGACCTCCGAGCAGCGAAGAGTCCATGCAGAGGCAATCGAGACATCTTACCAGAGGCAGGAGGAAGCTGTGTGTGAGACCCACCTTCGCAACGAAGACCCTGAGGAAATCGAGACTCAGAATCCGACCCGCAGGGCCACCAAGTTCATTTTCTCGGCTAGTATGAAGAATCTTGGGACCTTGTAGTAATATTATGGGATAATGTAAGGATAACTGATTTTACTGTTTGTTAAATAAATGTGATTGAATTTTACACTGGCAATAATAATGTGTTGCCCTTTCTTCACATTGCCAATAAAGACATCTGGGTAGAAAGTTTCATTAATAAACTGGTCGGAGTGGCTGAGGTTTTACAGACAAGGCTTACAGAGTTAAGACAGGAAAGTAGACTTCGCGAGCGTTAGGCCAGCCATGATCTTGTTAAATGGTGGAGCAGGTTCGAAGGGCTGAATGGCCTCCTCCTGTTCCTATTACTTATGGCCTTGTGTTCAATCTTTGTTCATTAGTATAAGCTTTTAGTTCTGGTACCATCTTAATCACCTTTGTAAATCTATTTTTACCGCCTCTAATCCCGATGTAAGAACAGATGTATTATTTAGCAGTTGGAAGATACCTCAGCCAGCCAATGGCCAAAACACACCACCTGGGGGTGGGGGATGGGGGGGGGGGGTGTCGGGCTGGGGGGCGGATGGCAAATCCCACCCAGAGTCCTTGACTCTGCCCTTTGGTTTGCCACCATATAACCTGCACATCTTTGGACTGTGGGAGGTGTGGTAGTCTGTATTAGAGGTATTACGGTACTCTGTAATGCCGGAAGACCATTGGTGTAGAAGGTACTCTGTTCTCATTGGTTAAGTCTGTCTGCTGGCTCCGCCCAGCAAGGCGGGGTATAAGAGCCCGTGTCGCCCCAGCAGCTGCCTTCTGTACCTGCGCTGCTGGGGGAAACATCTAGTGTAATAAAGCCTTCAATTGTCTCCAATCTCGATTCTGGAGTTATTGATCGAGCATCAGGAGGAAACCGGAGCTCCGGAGGAAACCCACACGGGGAGAACGTGCAGACTCCCCGTGAGAACGTCACCCAAGACCGGATTTGAACCCTGGTCCCTGGTGCTGCGGGGCAGTAGTGCTAACCACTGTGCCACCGTGCCACCCTTGGTTAGCTTAAAACCTGTATCCTTCGCTAGTCATGCAGCTCGCTGGAACTCCCAGTCTCAGCACGGAGGTCTCAGCCGTCCCAACGGTACAGATCCCACTTTCTGCAATACAGACGCCCACGAATTGGAACCCACTTTAGTCTTTGAGCCACGCATCTTTCTCTCTAATCTTGTTTGTCCTGTGTCAATTTCCACATGGCACGGGTAATAATTCAGAGATTATTATCTTTGAGATATGCTTCTTAATATAAATTTTAATGAAACAGAAAGAAATGAAACCGGACACAACATCTGGCATTAACGCAGGCACCAGGAATGAGAACAGCAAGCCCAGCCTTATCGACACTGCAAAGCCCCCTTACTAAAGACTGGGGGCTTGTTCCAAAACAGGGAGAGCTGTCTCACAGATTAGCCAAGCAACGGCCTGACGGCTCATACTCACAAGACCATATCTTATAAAGAATGTGCCCGACACCACTTCACCATCCCTGGGTCTGTCTTGTCTCACCGGCGGAGGTGACGGCACAGTGATATACAGGCGGGAGGGAATTGCCCTGGGAACCCTCAACATCGACTCTGGATCCCTACAAGAGCAGGTCAGAGGCTGGGAATCCTGCAGAGAGTAACTCACCTCCTGACTCCCCAAAGCTTGTCCGCCATCTACAAGGCACAAGTCAGGATGGAATACTCCCCACTTGCCTGGATGAGAGCAGCTGCAACAACACTCAAGTAGCTCAACACCATCAGGATGAAACAGCCCGATTTATAGGCACCCCTCCCACAAACGTTCACTCCCTCCACCACTAACAATAGCAGCAGCCGTGTGTACCGTCTACAAGATGCCCTGCTGGAACTCCCCAAGGTTCCTTACGCAGCACCTTCCAAACCCACGGCCACTACCATCTAGAGGGACAAGAGCAGCAGATACCTGGGAATCCCACCACCTGGAGGTTCCCCTCCAAGTCACTCACCACCCTGACTTGGAGATATATCGCTGTTCCTTCATTGTCACTGGGGTAAAACCCTGGAACTGCATCCCTAATAGCATGGTGGGTGTACCTACACCTCAGGGATTGCAGCGGTTCAAGAAGGCAGCTCACCACCACCTTCTATGGGGCAACTAGGATGGGCAATAAATGCTGGTCTAACCAGCGATGCCCACATGCCGTTATAAGGAATAAAAAGGTTTGTGGCCCAGCTCGTCTTACTTACTGCGCAGAACATCGTTATTTCTCCAGCCTCTGTCACTGGTACCTACCTGGGGCAGGGTGACTGAATCCTCTGTCTGAAGGTTCCCTTTCTGCCCTGAACCCTGGCACTGGGGCAGACAACACAGCTGTCTGCAGAGAACAGCCCGCTCACTGTACTGTCATAGACTCTACGGCATGGGGACAGGCCCTTCGGCCCGAACTGGCCCTCTACGATCATTACATTCCTGTTTGCTCCCCCCATTTGAGCGAGTTCCTGTAGCACGGTGCCCTGGAGGAGCAGCACATCCAGCTCGCAAATCCCGATCCTCCACACGGATTGTGGAAAAACATGTTTGACAATTGCAAAGTCAGAGGGCAGGATTCTCCGTCCTTGCGGCTACGTGCCGACACCGGCATGGGACCCATGGTGTTTCACTGCCTGCAAATCGGCACGAACCCCTCACCGCCCCCGGTACTGGTGAGGGGCTAGCACCGCGCTGCCTGAAACACCCGCAGATCGCGCGGAGAATGCCGGGGTTCCGGGCCACGCATGCTCACGGCTGACGATCTGCAGTGGTCAACCATACAACATGGGGCCGGCCGTGCGCATAATCTAACCCGCAAACCATGACGACCAGTCCCTCCAGCCCTAGCAGATGCCCCCGCGCCAGCGGCATGGATCCCAGCCGAGTGTGGCGGCGCTAGACACAGTCCACAGCCGGCACGCCGGGTTCCCGACTGTTGGGACCACACGTGTTCCGTGCCGTTGGGGGCAAAGCATGGCGAGTCTGCCGTCCAATGACGTACCAGCGGCGTTGAAACGGTGCGCGCAGTACAACACGATGATGCGTGGAAGGGGCGGAGTATAGCGGCCCCGCGTCAGACAGACACCAGCCCCGATTTTGCCGTGAAAATCCATTCTCTGCTCGATCGGCGGACACGATTTTGGCGTTGGGCTACGGAGAATCCAGCACAGGCTCTCCTGCGCTCCTGTCTCCTGGGTCCCTTTACCCCGCCTCACTCATGGTCACAACCTCCTGTCCCGCACTGCTGACCAAAGCAGACCACACCGTCCGGACCACCGTCCAGACCACACCGTCCAGACCACACCGTCCAGACCACACCGTCCAGACCACACCGTCCAGACCACACCGTCCAAACCACACCGTCCAGACCACACCGTCCAGACCACACCGTCCAGACCACACCGTCCAGACCACACCGTCCAGACCACACCGTCCAGACCACACCGTCCGGACCACACCGTCCAGACCACATCCAGACCACACCGTCCAGACCACACCGTCCAGACCACACCGTCCAGACCACACCGTCCGGACCACACAGTCCAGACCACACAGTCCAGACCACACCGTCCAGCCCACACCGTCCGGACCACACCGTCCAGACCACACAGTCCAGACCACACCGTCCAGACCACATCCAGACCACACCGTCCAGACCACACCGTCCAGACCACACCGTCCAGACCACACCGTCCGGACCACACAGTCCAGACCACACCGTCCAGGCCACACCGTCCAGACCACACCGTCCAGACCACACCGTCCGGACCACACAGTCCGGACCACACAGTCCAGACCACACCGTCCAGACCACACCGTCCAGACCACACCGTCCAGCCCACACTGTCCGGACCACACCGTCCGGACCACACCGTCCAGACCACACCGTCCAGACCACACCGTCCGGACCACACCGTCCAGACCACACCGTCCAGACCACACCGTCCTGACCACACCGTCCAGACCACATCGTCCAGACCACACCGTCCAGACCACACCGTCCAGACCACAACGTCCAGACCACACCGTCCTGACCACACCGTCCGGACCACACCGTCCAGACCACACCGTCCGGACCACACCGTCCAGACCACACCGTCCAGACCACACCGTCCTGACCACACCGTCCAAACCACACCGTCCAGACCACACCGTCCGGACCACATCGTCCAGACCACACCGTCCAGCCCACACTGTCCGGACCACACCGTCCGGACCACACCGTCCAGACCACACCGTCCGGACCACACCGTCCAGACCACACCGTCCAGACCACACCGTCCAGACCACACCGTCCGGACCTCACCGTCCAGACCACACCGTCCGGACCACACCGTCCAGACCACACCGTCCGGACCTCACCGTCCAGACCACACCGTCCGGACCACACCGTCCGGACCACACCGTCCAGACCACACCGTCCTGACCACACAGTCCAGACCACACCGTCCTGACCACACCGTCCAGACCACACCGTCCAGACCACACCATCCTGACCACACCGTCCAGACCACACCGTCCAGACCACATCGCCCGGACTACCACATCCAGACCACACCGTCCAGACCACACCGTCCAGACCACACAGTCCAGACCACACCGTCTAGACCACACCGTCCAGACCACATCGTCCAGACCACACCGTCCAGAACACACCGTCCAGCCCACACCGTCCAGACCACACCGTCCAGACCACATCGCCCGGACCACACAGTCCAGACCACACCGTCCAGACCACACCGTCCAGACCACACCGTCCAGACCACACCGTCCAGACCACACCGTCCAGACCACACCGTCCAGCCCACACCGTCCAGACCACACCGTCCAGACCACACCGTCCAGACCACACCGTCCAGACCACACCGTCCGGACCACACCGTCCAGACCACACCGTCCGGACCACACCGTCCAGCCCACACCGTCCGGATCACACCGTCCAGACCACACCGTCCGGACCACACCGTCCAGACCACACCGTCCGGACCACACCGTCCGGACCACACCGTCCAGACCACACCGTCCAGACCACACCGTCCAGACCACACCGTCCAGACCACACCGTCCTGACCACACCGTCTAGACCACACCGTCCGGACCACACCGTCCAGACCACATCGTCCAGACCACACCGTCCAGACCACACCGTCCAGACCACACTGTCCAGACCACACCGTCCAGACCACACCGTCCAGACCACATCGTCCAGACCACATCGTCCAGACCACACCGTCCAGACCACACCGTCCAGACCACATCGTCCAGACCACACCGTCCAGACCACACCGTCCAGCCCACACCGTCCAGACCACACCGTCCAGCCCACACTGTCCAGACCACACCGTCCAGCCCACACCGTCCAGACCACATCGTCCGGACCACACTGTCCAGACCACACCGTCCAGCCCACACTGTCCGGACCACATCGTCCAGACCACACCGTCCAGACCACACCGTCCAGACCACACCGTCCAGACCACACCGTCCAGACCACACCGTCCGGACCACACCGTCCAGACCACACCGTCCAGACCACACCGTCTAGACCACACCGTCCAGACCACACCGTCCGGACCACACCGTCCAGACCACACCGTCCAGACCACACCGTCCGGACCACACCGTCCGGACCACACCGTCCAGCCCACACCGTCCAGACCACACCGTCCAGACCACATCGCCCGGACTACCACATCCAGACCACACCGTCCAGACCACACCGTCCAGACCACACAGTCCAGACCACACCGTCTAGACCACACCGTCCAGACCACATCGTCCAGACCACACCGTCCAGACCACAGCGTCTAGACCACACCGTCCAGACCACACCGTCCAGACCACACCGTCCAGACCACACCGTCCGGACCACACCGTCCGGACCACACCGTCCAGACCACACCGTCCGGACCACACCGTCCAGACCACACCGTCCAAACTACACCGTCCAGACCACACCGTCCGGACCACACCGTCCAGACCACACCGTCCAGACCACATCGTCCAGACCACACCGTCCGGACCACACCGTCCGGACCACACCGTCCAGACCACACCGTCCAGACCACACCGTCCAGACCACACCGTCCGGACCACACCGTCGGGACCACACCGTCCAGACCACACCGTCCAGCCCACAGCGTCCAGACCACACCGTCCAGACCACACCGTCCAGCCCACAGCGTCCAGACCACACCGTCCAGACCACACCGTCCAGACCACACCGTACAGAACACACCGTCCAGAACACACCGTCCAGCCCACACCGTCCAGACCACACCGTCCAGACCACATCGCCCGGACCACACAGTCCAGACCACACCGTCCAGACCACACCGTCCAGACCACACCGTCCAGACCACACCGTCCAGACCACACCGTCCGGACCACACCGTCCAGACCACACCGTCCGGACCACATCGTCCAGCCCACACCGTCCAGACCACACCGTCCGGACCACACCGTCCAGACCACATCGTCCAGACCACACCGTCCAGACCACACAGTCCAGACCACACCGTCTAGACCACACCGTCCAGACCACATCGTCCAGACCACACCGTCCAGAACACACCGTCCAGCCCACACCGTCCAGACCACACCGTCCAGACCACATCGCCCGGACCACACAGTCCAGACCACACCGTCCAGACCACACCGTCCAGACCACACCGTCCAGACCACACCGTCGAGACCACACCGTCCAGACCACACCGTCCAGCCCACACCGTCCAGACCACACCGTCCAGACCACACCGTCCAGACCACACCGTCCAGACCACACCGTCCGGACCACACCGTCCAGACCACACCGTCCGGACCACACCGTCCAGCCCACACCGTCCGGATCACACCGTCCAGACCACACCGTCCGGACCACACCGTCCAGACCACACCGTCCGGACCACACAGTCCGGACCACACCGTCCAGACCACACCGTCCAGACCACACCGTCCAGACCACACCGTCCAGATCACACCGTCCTGACCACACCGTCTAGACCACACCGTCCGGACCACACCGTCCAGACCACATCGTCCAGACCACACCGTCCAGACCACACCGTCCAGACCACACTGTCCAGACCACACCGTCCAGACCACACCGTCCAGACCACATCGTCCAGACCACATCGTCCAGACCACACCGTCCAGACCACACCGTCCAGACCACATCGTCCAGACCACACCGTCCAGACCACACCGTCCAGCCCACACCGTCCAGACCACACCGTCCAGCCCACACTGTCCAGACCACACCGTCCAGCCCACACCGTCCAGACCACATCGTCCGGACCACACTGTCCAGACCACACCGTCCAGCCCACACTGTCCGGACCACACCGTCCAGACCACACCGTCCAGACCACACCGTCCAGACCACACCGTCCAGACCACACCGTCCAGACCACACCGTCCGGACCACACCGTCCAGACCACACCGTCCAGACCACACCGTCCAGACTACACCGTCTAGACCACACCGTCCAGACCACACCGTCCGGACCACACCGTCCAGACCACACCGTCCAGACCACACCGTCCGGACCACACCGTCCGGACCACACCGTCCAGCCCACACCGTCCAGACCACACCGTCCAGACCACATCGCCCGGACTACCACATCCAGACCACACCGTCCAGACCACACCGTCCAGACCACACAGTCCAGACCACACCGTCTAGACCACACCGTCCAGACCACATCGTCCAGACCACACCGTCCAGACCACAGCGTCTAGACCACACCGTCCAGACCACACCGTCCAGACCACACCGTCCAGACCACACCGTCCGGACCACACCGTCCGGACCACACCGTCCAGACCACACCGTCCGGACCACACCGTCCAGACCACACCGTCCAAACTACACCGTCCAGACCACACCGTCCGGACCACACCGTCCAGACCACACCGTCCAGACCACATCGTCCAGACCACACCGTCCGGACCACACCGTCCGGACCACACCGTCCAGACCACACCGTCCAGACCACACCGTCCAGACCACACCGTCGGGACCACACCGTCCAGACCACACCGTCCAGCCCACAGCGTCCAGACCACACCGTCCAGACCACACCGTCCAGCCCACAGCGTCCAGACCACACCGTCCAGACCACACCGTCCAGACCACACCGTACAGAACACACCGTCCAGAACACACCGTCCAGCCCACACCGTCCAGACCACACCGTCCAGACCACATCGCCCGGACCACACAGTCCAGACCACACCGTCCAGACCACACCGTCCAGACCACACCGTCCAGACCACACCGTCCGGACCACACCGTCCAGACCACACCGTCCGGACCACATCGTCCAGCCCACACCGTCCAGACCACACCGTCCGGACCACACCGTCCAGACCACATCGTCCGGACCACACCGTCCGGATCACACCGTCCAGACCACACCGTCCGGACCACACCGTCCAGACCACACCGTCCGGACCACACCGTCCAGACCACACCGTCCAGACCACACCGTCCAGACCACACCGTCCGGACCACACCGTCCGGACCACACCGTCCAGACCACACCGTCCAGCCCACAGCGTCCAGACCACACCGTCCAGACCACACCGTCCAGCCCACAGCGTCCAGACCACACCGTCCAGACCACACCGTCCAGAACACACCGTACAAAACACACCGTCCAGAACACACCGTCCAGCCCACACCGTCCAGACCACACCGTCCAGACCACATCGCCCGGACCACACAGTCCAGACCACACCGTCCAGACCACACCGTCCAGACCACACCGTCCAGACCACACCGTCCGGACCACACCGTCCAGACCACACCGTCCGGACCACATCGTCCAGCCCACACCGTCCAGACCACACCGTCCAGACCACACCGTCCAGACCACACCGTCCAGACCACACCGTCCGGACCACACCGTCCAGACCACACCGTCCAAACCACACCGTCCAGACCACACCGTCCGGACCACACCGTCCAGACCACACCGTCCAGACCACACCGTCCGGATCACACCGTCCAGACCACACCGTCCGGACCACACCGTCCAGACCACACCGTCCGGACCACACCGTCCGGACCACACCGTCCAGACCACACCGTCCAGACCACACCGTCCAGACCACATCGTCCGGACCACACCGTCCGGACCACACCGTCCAGACCACACCGTCCAGACCACACCGTCCGGACCACATCGTCCGGACCACACAGTCCAGACCACACCGTCCGGACCACACCGTCCGGACCACACCGTCCGGGCCACACTGTCCAGACCACACCGTCCAGCCCACACCGTCCAGACCACATCGTCCAGACCACACCGTCCAGCCCACACCGTCCAGACCACACCGTCCAGACCACACCGTCCAGACCACACCGTCCTGCCCACACCGTCCAGACCACATCGTCCAGACCACACTGTCCAGCCCACACTGTCCAGACCACACCGTCCAGACCACATCATCCAGACCACACCGTCCAGACCACATCATCCAGACCACACCGTCCAGACCACATCGTCCGGACCACACTGTCCGGACCACACCGTCCAGCCCACACTGTCCGGACCACACCGTCGGGACCACACCGTCCAGACCACACCGTCCAGACCACACTGTCCAGACCACATCGTCCAGACCACACCGTCCGGACCACACCGTCCAGACCACACCGTCCAGACCACACCGTCCAGACCACATCGTCCAGACCACACCGTCCAGCCCACACCGTCCAGACCACACCGTCCAGACCACACCGTCCAGACCACACCGTCCAGCCCACACCGTCCAGACCACATCGTCCAGACCACACTGTCCAGCCCACACTGTCCAGACCACACCGTCCAGACCACATCATCCAGACCACACCGTCCAGCCCACACTGTCCAGACCACACCGTCCAGACCACATCGTCCGGACCACACTGTCCGGACCACACCGTCCAGACCACACTGTCCGGACCACACCGTCGGGACCACACCGTCCAGACCACACCGTCCGGACCACACCGTCCGGACCACACCGTCCGGACCACACCGTCCGGACCACACCGTCCAGACCACACCGTCCAGACCACATCGTCCAGACCACACCGTCCGGACCACACCGTCCAGCCCACACCGTCCGGACCACACCGTCCGGACCACACCGTCCAGACCACACCGTCCAGACCACATCGTCCAGACCACACCGTCCGGACCACACCGTCCGGACCACACCGTCCAGACCACACCGTCCAGCCCACACTGTCCGGACCACACCGTCCGGACCACACCGTCCAGACCACACCGTCCGGACCACACCGTCCAGCCCACACTGTCCGGACCACACCGTCCGGAGCACACCGTCCAGACCACACCGTCCGGACCACACCGTCCAGACCACACCGTCCAGACCACATCGTCCAGACCACACCGTCCGGACCACACCGTCCAGCCCACACTGTCCGGACCACACCGTCCAGACCACACCGTCCAGACCACATCGTCCGGACCACACCGTCCAGACCACACCGTCCAGACCACACCGTCCAGACCACACCGTCCGGACCACACCGTCCAGCCCACACTGTCCGGACCACACCGTCCAGACCACACCGTCCAGCCCACACCGTCCAGACCACACCGTCCGGACCACACCGTCCAGACCACACCGTCCAAACCACACCGTCCGGACCACACCGTCCAGACCACATCCAGACCACACCGTCCAGACCACACCGTCCAAACCACACCGTCCAGACCACACCGTCCAGACCACACCGTCCAGACCACACCGTCCAAACCACACCGTCCAGACCACACCGTCCAGACCACATCCAGACCACACCGTCCAGACCACACCGTCCGGACCACACCGTCCGGACCACACCGTCCGGACCACACCGTCCAGACCACACCGTCCAGACCACATCCAGACCACACCGTCCGGACCACACCGTCCAGACCACATCGTCCAGACCACACCGTCCGGACCACACCGTCCAGACCACACCGTCCAGACCACACCGTCCAGACCACATCGTCCAGACCACACCGTCCGGACCACACCGTCCAGACCACACCGTCCTGACCACACCGTCCGGACCACACTGTCCAGACCACACCGTCCAGACCACACCGTCCGGACCACACCGTCCAGACCACACCTTCCAGACCACATCCAGACCACACCGTCCAGACCACACCGTCCGGACCACACCGTCCAGACCACACCGTCCAGACCACACCGTCCGGACCACACCGTCCGGACCACACCGTCCAGACCACACCGTCCAGACCACACCGTCCGGACCACACCGTCCAGACCACACCGTCCGGACCACACCGTCCGGACCACACCGTCCGGACCACACCGTCCAGACCACACCGTCCAGACCACACCGTCCTGACCACACCGTCCGGACCACACCGTCCAGACCACACAGTCCAGACCACACCGTCCGGACCACACCGTCCAGACCACACAGTCCAGACCACACTGTCCTGACCACACCGTCCAGACCACACAGTCCAGACCACACCGTCTAGACCACATCGTCCGGACCACACCGTCCAGACCACACCGTCCAGACCACACAGTCCAGACCACACCGTCCGGACCACACCGTCCAGACCACACAGTCCAGACCACACTGTCCTGACCACACCGTCCAGACCACACCGTCCAGACCACATCGTCCGGACCACACCGTCCAGACCACACCGTCCAGACCACACCGTCCAGACCACACCGTCCAGACCACACTGTCCTGACCACACAGTCCAGACCACACCGTCCGGACCACACCGTCCAGACCACACAGTCCAGACCACACAGTCCAGACCACACTGTCCTGACCACACAGTCCAGACCACACTGTCCTGACCACACCGTCCAGACCACATCGTCCGGACCACACCGTCCAGACCACACAGTCCAGACCACACCGTCCGGACCACACCGTCCAGACCACACAGTCCAGACCACACCGTCCAGACCACACCGTCCGGACCACACCGTCCAGACCACACAGTCCAGACCACACCGTCCAAACCACACCGTCCAGACCAAATCGTCCTGACCACACCGTCCAGACCACACCGTCCAGACCACACCGTCCAGACCACACCGTCCAGACCACACCGTCCAGACCACACCGTCCAGCCCACACCGTCCAGACCACACCGTCCAGACCACACCGTCCGGACCACACCGTCCAGACCACACCGTCTAGACCACATCGTCCGGACCACACCGTCCAGACCACACCGTCCAGACCACACCGTCCAGACCACACCGTCCAGACCACACCGTCCGGACCACACCGTCCAGACCACACCGTCCAGACCACACCGTCCGGACCACACCGTCCGGACCTCACCGTCCAGACCACACCGTCCGGACCACATCGTCCAGACCACACCGTCCAGACCACACCGTCCGGACCACACCGTCCAGCCCACACCGTCCAGACCACACCGTCCAGACCACACCGTCCGGACCACATCGTCCAGACCACACCGTCCAGACCACACCGTCCAGCCCACACCGTCCGGACCACATCGTCCAGACCACACCGTCCGGACCACATCGTCTAGACCACACCGTCCGGACCACACCGTCCGGACCACACCGTCCAGACCACACCGTCCGGACCACACCGTCCAGACCACACCGTCCAGACCACACCGTCCGTACTACACCGTCCAGACCACACCGTCCGGACCACCACACCCAGACCACACCGTCCAGACCACACCGTCCAGACCACACCGTCCGGACCACACCGTCCAGACCACACCGTCCAGACCACACCGTCCAGACCACACCGTCCAGACCACACCGTCCGGATCACACCGTCCGGACCACACCGTCCAGACCACACCGTCCGGACCACACCGTCCGGACCACACCGTCCAGACCACACCGTCCGGACCACACCGTCCAGACCACACCGTCCAGACCACACCGTCCAGACCACACCGTCCGGATCACACCGTCCGGACCACACCGTCCAGACCACACCGTCCGGACCACACCGTCCGGACCACACCGTCCGGACCACACCGTCCAGACCACACCGTCCAGACCACACCGTCCAGACCACACCGTCCGGACCACACCGTCCGGACCACACCGTCCAGACCACACCGTCCGGACCACACCGTCCAGACCACACCGTCCGGACCACACCGTCCAGACCACACCGTCCGGACCACATCGTCCGGACCACACCGTCCGGACCACACCGTCCGGACCACACCGTCCAGACCACACCGTCCGTACTACACCGTCCAGACCACACCGTCCAGACCACACCGTCGGGACCACACCGTCCGGACCACACCGTCCAGACCACACCGTCCGGACCACACCGTCCAGACCACACCGTCCAGACCACACCGTCCGGACCACACCGTCCGGACCACACCGTCCAGACCACACTGTCCAGACCACACCGTCCAGACCACACCGTCCGGACCACATCGTCCGGACCACACCGTCCGGACCACACCGTCCGGACCACACCGTCCAGACCACACCGTCCGTACTACACCGTCCAGACCACACCGTCCAGACCACACCGTCGGGACCACACCGTCCGGACCACACCGTCCAGACCACACCGTCCGGACCACACCGTCCAGACCACACCGTCCAGACCACACCGTCCGGACCACACCGTCCGGACCACACCGTCCGGACCACACCGTCCAGACCACACTGTCCAGACCACACCGTCCAGACCACACCGTCCAGACCACACCGTCGGGACCACACCGTCCAGACCACACCGTCCAGACCACACCGTCCAGACCACACCGTCCAGCCCACACCGTCCAGACCACACCGTCCAGACCACACCGTCCAGCCCACACCGTCCAGACCACACCGTCCGGACCACACTGTCCAGACCACACCGTCTAGACCACATCGTCCGGACCACACCGTCCAGACCACACCGTCCGGACCACCACATCCAGACCACACCGTCCAGACCACACCGTCCAGACCACACCGTCCGGACCACACCGTCCAGACCACACCGTCCAGACCACACCGTCCGGACCTCACCGTCCAGACCACACTGTCCGGACCTCACCGTCCAGACCACACCGTCCAGACCACACCGTCCGGACCACATCGTCCAGACCACACCGTCCAGACCACACCGTCCGGACCACACAGTCCAGACCACACAGTCCAGACCACACCGTCCTGACCACACCGTCCAGACCACACCGTCCAGACCACAACGTCCTGACCACACCGTCCAAACCACACCGTCCAGACCACACCGTCCAGACCTCACCGTCCAGACCACACCGTCCGGACCACACCGTCCGGACCACATCGTCCAGACCACACCGTCCAGACCACACCGTCCGGACCACACAGTCCAGACCACACAGTCCAGACCACACCGTCCTGACCACACCGTCCAGACCACACCGTCCAGACCACACCGTCCTGACCACACCGTCCAGACCACACCGTCCGGACCACACCGTCCAGACCACACCGTCCAGACCACACCGTCCAGACCACACCGTCCGGACCACACCGTCCGGACCACACCGTCCAGACCACACCGTCCAGACCACACCGTCCGGACCACACCGTCCGGACCACATCGTCCTGACCACACCGTCCAGACCACACCGTCCTGACCACACCGTCCAAACCACATCGTCCAGACCACACCGTCCAGCCCACACTGTCCGGACCACATCGTCCAGACCACACCGTCCAGCCCACACTGTCCGGACCACACCGTCCAGACCACACCGTCCGGACCACATCGTCCAGACCACACCGTCCAGACCACACCGTCCAGACCACACCGTCCAGACCACACCGTCCAAACCACACCGTCCAGACCACACCGTCCAGACCACACCGTCCAGACCACACCGTCCAGACCACACCGTCCAGACCACACCGTCCGGACCACACCGTCCAGACCACATCCAGACCACACCGTCCAGACCACACCGTCCAGACCACACCGTCCAGACCACACCGTCCGGACCACACAGTCCAGACCACACAGTCCAGACCACACCGTCCAGCCCACACCGTCCGGACCACACCGTCCAGACCACACAGTCCAGACCACACCGTCCAGACCACATCCAGACCACACCGTCCAGACCACACCGTCCAGACCACACCGTCCAGACCACACCGTCCGGACCACACAGTCCAGACCACACCGTCCAGGCCACACCGTCCAGACCACACCGTCCGGACCACACCGTCCGGACCACACAGTCCGGACCACACAGTCCAGACCACACCGTCCAGACCACACAGTCCAGACCACACCGTCCAGACCACACAGTCCAGACCACACAGTCCAGACCACACCGTCCTGACCACACCGTCCAGACCACACCGTCCAGACCACACCGTCCTGACCACACCGTCCTGACCACACCGTCCTGACCACATCGTCCAGACCACACCGTCCAGACCACACCGTCCAGACCACAACGTCCAGACCACACCGTCCTGACCACAACGTCCAAACCACACCGTCCAGACCACACCGTCCGGACCACATCATCCAGACCACACCGTCCAGCCCACACTGTCCGGACCACACCGTCCGGACCACACCGTCCAGACCACACCGTCCAGACCACACCGTCCAGACCACACCGTCCAGACCACACCGTCCGGACCACACCGTCCAGACCACACCGTCCGGACCACACCGTCCAGACCACACCGTCCGGACCACACCGTCCAGACCACACCGTCCGGACCACACCGTCCAGACCACACCGTCCGGACCACACCGTCCAGACCACACCGTCCGGACCTCACCGTCCGGACCTCACCGTCCAGACCACACCGTCCAGACCACACCGTCCGGACCACACCGTCCAGACCACACCGTCCTGACCACACCGTCCAGACCACACCGTCCGTACTACACCGTCCAGACCACACCGTCCAGACCACACCGTCCAGACCACACCGTCCGGACCACACCGTCCAGACCACACCGTCCAGACCACACCGTCCAGACTACACCGTCCAGACCACACCGTCCAGACCACACCGTCCAGACCACACCGTCCAGACCACACCGTCCAGACCACACCGTCCGGACCACACCGTCCAGACCACACCGTCCGGACCACACCGTCCAGCCCACACCGTCCAGACCACATCGTCCGGACCACACCGTCCGGACCACACCGTCCAGCCCACACCGTCCAGACCACACCGTCCAGACCACATCGCCCGGACTACCACATCCAGACCACACCGTCCAGACCACACCGTCCAGACCACACAGTCCAGACCACACCGTCTAGACCACACCGTCCAGACCACATCGTCCAGACCACACCGTCCAGACCACAGCGTCTAGACCACACCGTCCAGACCACACCGTCCAGACCACACCGTCCAGACCACACTGTCCAGACCACACCGTCCGGACCACACCGTCCGGACCACACCGTCCAGACCACACCGTCCGGACCACACCGTCCAGACCACACCGTCCAAACTACACCGTCCAGACCACACCGTCCGGACCACACCGTCCAGACCACACCGTCCAGACCACATCGTCCAGACCACACCGTCCAGACCACACCGTCCAGACCACACCGTCCGGACCACACCGTCCGGACCACACCATCCAGACCACACCGTCCAGCCCACAGCGTCCAGACCACAGCGTCCAGACCACACCGTCCAGACCACACCGTCCAGAACACACCGTCCAGAACACACCGTCCAGCCCACACCGTCCAGACCACACCGTCCAGACCACATCGCCCGGACCACACAGTCCAGACCACACCGTCCAGACCACACCGTCCAGACCACACCGTCCAGACCACACCGTCCAGACCACACCGTCCAGACCACACCGTCCGGACCACACCGTCCAGACCACACCGTCCGGACCACATCGTCCAGCCCACACCGTCCAGACCACACCGTCCAGACCACACCGTCCAGACCACATCGTCCGGACCACACCGTCCGGATCACACCGTCCAGACCACACCGTGCGGACCACACCGTCCGGACCACACCGTCCAGACCACACCGTCCAGACCACACCGTCCAGACCACACCGTCCAGAACACACCGTCCGGATCACACCGTCCAGACCACACCGTCCGGACCACACCGTCCAGACCACACCGTCCGGACCACACCGTCCAGACCACACCGTCCGGACCACACCGTCCGGGCCACACTGTCCAGACCACACCGTCCAGACCACACCGTCCAGCCCACACCGTCCAGACCACATCGTCCAGACCACAACGTCCAGCCCACACCGTCCAGACCACACCGTCCAGACCACATCGTCCAGACCACACCGTCCAGCCCACACCGTCCAGACCACACCGTCCAGACCACACCGTCCAGACCACATCGTCCAGACCACATCCAGACCACACCGTCCAGCCCACACCGTCCAGACCACACCGTCCAGCCCACACTGTCCAGACCACACCGTCCAGACCACATCGTCCGGACCACACTGTCCAGACCACACCGTCCAGCCCACACTGTCCGGACCACACCGTCCAGCCCACACTGTCCAAACCACACCGTCCAGACCACACCGTCCAGACCACATCGTCCGGACAACACTGTCCAGACCACACTGTCCAGACCACACCGTCCAGCCCACACTGTCCGGACCACACCGTCCGGACCACACCGTCCGGACCACACCGTCCGGACCACACCGTCCAGACCACACCGTCCGGACCACACCGTCCAGACCACACCGTCCGGACCACACCGTCCGGACCACACCGTCCAGACCACACCGTCCGGACCACACCGTCCAGACCACACCGTCCAGACCACACCGTCCGGACCACACCGTCCGGACCACACCGTCCGGACCACACCGTCCGGACCACACCGTCCGGACCACACCGTCCGGACCACACCGTCCGGACCACACCGTCCAGACCACATCGTCCGGACCACACTGTCCAGACCACACCGTCCAGCCCACACTGTCCGGACCACACCGTCCGGACCACACCGTCCGGACCACACCGTCCGGACCACACCGTCCAGACCACACCGTCCAGACCACATCGTCCGGACCACACCGTCCAGACCACACCGTCCAGACCACACCGTCCAGACCACACCGTCCGGACCACACCGTCCGGACCACACCGTCCAGACCACACCGCCCAGACCACACCGTCCAGCCCACACTGTCCGGACCACACCGTCTGGACCACACCGTCCGGACCACACCGTCCAGACCACACCGCCCAGACCACACCGTCCAGCCCACACCGTCCGGACCACACCGTCCGGACCACACCGTCCGGACCACACCGTCCAGACCACACCGTCCAGACCACACCGTCCGGATCACACCGTCCAGACCACACCGTCCAGCCCACACCGTCCAGACCACATCGTCCGGACCACACTGTCCAGACCACACCGTCCGGACCACACCGTCCAGACCACATCGTCCAGACCACACCGTCCAGACCACACCGTCCAGACCACATCGTCCAGACCACATCGTCCAGACCACACCGTCCAGACCACACCGTCCAGCCCACACCGTCCAGACCACACCGTCCAGCCCACACTGTCCAGACCACACCGTCCAGCCCACACCGTCCAGCCCACACCGTCCAGACCACATCGTCCGGACCACACTGTCCAGACCACACCGTCCAGCCCACACTGTCCAGACCACACCGTCCAGACCACACCGTCCAGACCACACCGTCCAGACCACATCGTCCGGACCACACCGTCCAGACCACACCGTCCAGACCACATCGTCCGGACCACACCGTCCAGACCACACCGTCCGGACCACACCGTCCAGACCACACCGTCCAGACCACACCGTCCAGCCCACACTGTCCGGACCACACCGTCCAGACTACATCCAGACCACACCGTCCAGACCACACCGTCCTGACCACATCGTCCGGACCACACCGTCCAGACCACATCCAGACCACACCGTCCAGACCACACCGTCCGGACCACACAGTCCAGACCACACAGTCCAGACCACACCGTCCTGACCACATCGTCCAGACCACACCGTCCGGACCACACCGTCCAGCCCACACTGTCCGGACCACACCGTCCAGACCACACCGTCCAGACCACATCGTCCGGACCACACCGTCCAGACCACACCGTCCAGACCACACCGTCCGGACCACACCGTCCAGCCCACACTGTCCGGACCACACCGTCCAGACCACACCGTCCAGACCACATCGTCCGGACCACACCGTCCAGACCACACCGTCCAAACCACACCGTCCGGACCACATCCAGACCACACCGTCCAGACCACACCGTCCGGACCACACCGTCCAGCCCACACTGTCCGGACCACACCGTCCAGACCACACCGTCCAGACCACACCGTCCAGACCACACCGTCCGGACAACACCGTCCGGACCACACCGTCCAGACCACACCGTCCGGACCACACCGTCCAGACCACACCGTCCAAACCACACCGTCCGGACCACACCGTCCAGACCACATCGTCCAGACCACACCGTCCAGACCACACCGTCCAGACCACACCGTCCAGACCACATCCAGACCACACCGTCCAGACCACACCGTCCGGACCACATCCAGACCACATCGTCCAGACCACACCGTCCAGACCACACCGTCCGGACCACACCGTCCAGACCACACCGTCCAGACCACATCGTCCAGACCACACCGTCCAGACCACACCGTCCAGACCACATCCAGACCACACCGTCCTGACCACACCGTCCGGACCACACCGTCCAGACCACACCGTCCAGACCACACCGTCCTGACCACACCGTCCAGACCACATCGTCCAGACCACACCGTCCGGACCACACCGTCCAGACCACACCGTCCTGACCACACCGTCCAGACCACATCGTCCAGACCACACCGTCCGGACCACACCGTCCTGACCACACCGTCCGGACCACACCGTCCAGACCACACCGTCCGGACCACACCGTCCGGACCACACCGTCCAGACCACACCGTCCAGACCACACCGTCCGGACCACACCGTCCAGACCACACCGTCCAGTCCACACCGTCCGGACCACACCGTCCGGACCACACCGTCCGGACCACACCGTCCAGACCACACCGTCCAGACCACACCGTCCTGACCACACCGTCCGGACCACACCGTCCAGACCACACCGTCCAGACCACACCGTCCAGACCACATCGTCCGGACCACACCGTCCAGACCACACAGTCCAGACCACACCGTCCTGACCACACCGTCCAGACCACACCGTCCGGACCACACCGTCCAGACCACATCGTCCGGACCACACCGTCCAGACCACACAGTCCTGACCACACCGTCCAAACCACACCGTCCAGACCAAATCGTCCTGACCACACCGTCCAGACCACACCGTCCAGACCACACCGTCCAGACCACACCGTCCAGACCACACCGTCCAGACCACACCGTCCAGCCCACACCGTCCAGACCACACCGTCCAGACCACACCGTCTAGACCACATCGTCCGGACCACACCGTCCAGACCACACCGTCCAGACCACACCGTCCGGACCACCACATCCAGACCACACCGTCCAGACCACACCGTCCAGACCACACCGTCCAGACCACACCGTCCGGACCACACCGTCCAGACCACACCGTCCAGACCACACCGTCCGGACCTCACCGTCCAGACCACACCGTCCGGACCACATCGTCCAGACCACACCGTCCAGACCACACCGTCCGGACCACACCGTCCAGCCCACACCGTCCAGACCACACCGTCCAGACCACACCGTCCGGACCACATCGTCCAGACCACACCGTCCGGACCACACCGTCCAGACCACACCGTCCAGACCACACCGTCCGGACCTCACCGTCCAGACCACACCGTCCAGACCACACCGTCCAGACCACATCGTCCAGACCACATCGTCCGGACCACACCGTCCAGCCCACACCGTCCAGACCACACCGTCCGGACCACACCGTCCAGACCACACCGTCCGGACCACATCGTCCAGACCACACCGTCCAGACCACACCGTCCAGACCACACCGTCCAGACCACAACGTCCTGACCACACCGTCCAGACCACACCGTCCGGACCACACCGTCCGGACCACACAGTCCAGACCACACAGTCCAGACCACACCGTCCTGACCACACCGTCCAGACCACACCGTCCAGACCACATCGTCCAGACCACACCGTCCAGACCACACCGTCCGGACCACACCGTCCAGAACACACCGTCCAGCCCACACCGTCCAGACCACACCGTCCAGACCACATCGCCCGGACCACACAGTCCAGACCACACCGTCCAGACCACACCGTCCAGACCACACCGTCCAGACCACACCGTCCAGACCACACCGTCCAGCCCACACCGTCCAGACCACACCGTCCAGACCACACCGTCCAGACCACATCGTCCGGACCACACCGTCCGGATCACACCGTCCAGACCACACCGTCCGGACCACACCGTCCAGACCACACCGTCCGGACCACATCGTCCAGCCCACACCGTCCAGACCACACCGTCCGGACCACACCGTCCAGACCACACCGTCCAGACCACACCGTCCGGACCACACCGTCCAGACCACACCGTCCAAACCACACCGTCCAGACCACACCGTCCGGACCACACCGTCCAGACCACACCGTCCAGACCACACCGTCCAGACCACACCGTCCAGACCACACCGTCCAGACCACACCGTCCAGACCACACCGTCCAGCCCACACCGTCCAGACCACACCGTCCAGACCACATCGTCCGGACCACACCGTCCGGATCACACCGTCCAGACCACACCGTCCAGACCACACCGTCCAGACCACACCGTCCGGACCACACCGTCCAGACCACACCGTCCGGACCACACCGTCCAGCCCACACCGTCCGGATCACACCGTCCAGACCACACCGTCCGGACCACACCGTCCAGACCACACCGTCCGGACCACACCGTCCGGACCACACCGTCCAGACCACACCGTCCAGACCACACCGTCCAGACCACACCGTCCAGACCACACCGTCCTGACCACACCGTCTAGACCACACCGTCCGGACCACACCGTCCGGATCACACCGTCCAGACCACACCGTCCAGACCACATCGTCCGGACCACACTGTCCAGACCACACCGTCCGGACCACACCGTCCAGACCACATCGTCCAGACCACACCGTCCAGCCCACACCGTCCAGACCACACTGTCCAGACCACACCGTCCAGACCACACCGTCCAGACCACATCGTCCAGACCACATCGTCCAGACCACACCGTCCAGACCACACCGTCCAGACCACACCGTCCAGACCACATCGTCCAGACCACACCGTCCAGACCACACCGTCCAGCCCACACCGTCCAGACCACACCGTCCAGCCCACACTGTCCAGACCACACCGTCCAGCCCACACCGTCCAGACCACATCGTCCGGACCACACTGTCCAGACCACACCGTCCAGCCCACACTGTCCGGACCACATCGTCCAGACCACACCGTCCAGACCACACCGTCCAGACCACACCGTCCAGACCACACCGTCCAGACCACACCGTCCGGACCACACCGTCCAGACCACACCATCCAGACCACACCGTCCAGACTACACCGTCCGGACCACACCGTCCGGACCACACCGTCCAGCCCACACCGTCCAGACTACACCGTCCAGACCACACCGTCCAGACCACACCGTCCAGACTACACCGTCCGGACCACACCGTCCAGCCCACACCGTCCAGACCACATCGTCCGGACCACACCGTCCGGACCACACCGTCCAGCCCACACCGTCCAGACCACACCGTCCAGACCACATCGCCCGGACTACCACATCCAGACCACACCGTCCAGACCACACCGTCCAGACCACACAGTCCAGACCACACCGTCTAGACCACACCGTCCAGACCACATCGTCCAGACCACACCGTCCAGACCACAGCGTCTAGACCACACCGTCCAGACCACACCGTCCAGACCACACCGTCCAGACCACACCGTCCGGACCACACCGTCCGGACCACGCCGTCCAGACCACACCGTCCGGACCACACCGTCCAGACCACACCGTCCAAACTACACCGTCCAGACCACACCGTCCGGACCACACCGTCCAGACCACACCGTCCAGACCACATCGTCCAGACCACACCGTCCGGACCACACCGTCCGGACCACACCGTCCAGACCACACCGTCCAGACCACACCGTCCGGACCACACCGTCCGGACCACACCGTCCGGATCACACCGTCCAGACCACACCGTCCAGACCACACCGTCCAGACCACACCGTCCGGACCACACCGTCCAGACCACACCGTCCGGACCACACCGTCCAGACCACACCGTCCGGACCACATCGTCCAGCCCACACCGTCCAGACCACACCGTCCAGACCACACCGTCCAGACCACACCGTCCGGACCACACCGTCCAGACCACACCGTCCAAACCACACCGTCCAGACCACACCGTCCGGACCACACCGTCCAGACCACACCGTCCAGACCACACCGTCCAGACCACACCGTCCAGACCACACCGTCCAGACCACACCGTCCAGACCACACCGTCCGGACCACACCGTCCAGACCACACCGTCCAGACCACACCGTCCAGACCACACCGTCCAGCCCACACCGTCCAGACCACACCGTCCAGACCACACCGTCCAGACCACATCGTCCGGACCACACCGTCCGGATCACACCGTCCAGACCACACCGTCCAGACCACACCGTCCAGACCACACCGTCCGGACCACACCGTCCAGACCACACCGTCCGGACCACACCGTCCAGCCCACACCGTCCGGATCACACCGTCCAGACCACACCGTCCGGACCACACCGTCCAGACCACACCGTCCGGACCACACCGTCCAGACCACACCGTCCAGACCACACCGTCCAGACCACACCGTCCAGACCACACCGTCCTGACCACACCGTCTAGACCACACCGTCCGGACCACACCGTCCGGATCACACCGTCCAGACCACACCGTCCAGACCACACCGTCCAGACCACACCGTCCGGACCACACCGTCCAGACCACACCGTCCGGACCACACCGTCCAGCCCACACCGTCCGGATCACACCGTCCAGACCACACCGTCCGGACCACACCGTCCAGACCACACCGTCCGGACCACACCGTCCGGACCACACCGTCCAGACCACACCGTCCAGACCACACCGTCCAGACCACACCGTCCTGACCACACCGTCTAGACCACACCGTCCGGACCACACCGTCCGGATCACACCGTCCAGACCACACCGTCCAGACCACATCGTCCGGACCACATCGTCCGGACCACACTGTCCAGACCACACCGTCCGGACCACACCGTCCAGACCACATCGTCCAGACCACACCGTCCAGACCACACCGTCCAGACCACACTGTCCAGACCACACCGTCCAGACCACACCGTCCAGACCACATCGTCCAGACCACATCGTCCAGACCACACCGTCCAGACCACACCGTCCAGACCACATCGTCCAGACCACACCGTCCAGACCACACCGTCCAGCCCACACCGTCCAGACCACACCGTCCAGCCCACACTGTCCAGACCACACCGTCCAGCCCACACCGTCCAGACCACATCGTCCGGACCACACCGTCCAGACCACACCGTCCAGCCCACACTGTCCGGACCACATCGTCCAGACCACACCGTCCAGACCACACCGTCCAGACCACACCGTCCAGACCACACCGTCCAGACCACACCGTCCGGACCACACCGTCCAGACCACACCGTCCAGACCACACCGTCCAGACTACACCGTCCGGACCACACCGTCCGGACCACACCGTCCAGCCCACACCGTCCAGACTACACCGTCCAGACCACACCGTCCAGACCACACCGTCCAGACTACACCGTCCGGACCACACCGTCCAGCCCACACCGTCCAGACCACATCGTCCGGACCACACCGTCCGGACTACACCGTCCAGCCCACACCGTCCAGACCACACCGTCCAGACCACATCGCCCGGACTACCACATCCAGACCACACCGTCCAGACCACACCGTCCAGACCACACAGTCCAGACCACACCGTCTAGACCACACCGTCCAGACCACATCGTCCAGACCACACCGTCCAGACCACAGCGTCTAGACCACACCGTCCAGACCACACCGTCCAGACCACACCGTCCAGACCACACCGTCCGGACCACACCGTCCGGACCACACCGTCCAGACCACACCGTCCGGACCACACCGTCCAGACCACACCGTCCAAACTACACCGTCCAGACCACACCGTCCGGACCACACCGTCCAGACCACACCGTCCAGACCACATCGTCCAGACCACACCGTCCGGACCACACCGTCCGGACCACACCATCCAGACCACACCGTCCAGACCACACCGTCCGGACCACACCGTCCGGACCACACCGTCCGGACCACACCGTCCAGACCACACCGTCCAGACCACACCGTCCAGACCACACCGTCCGGACCACACCGTCCGGACCACACCGTCCAGACCACACCGTCCAGCCCACAGCGTCCAGACCACACCGTCCAGACCACACCGTCCAGCCCACAGCGTCCAGACCACACCGTCCAGACCACACCGTCCAGACCACACCGTACAGAACACACCGTCCAGAACACACCGTCCAGCCCACACCGTCCAGACCACACCGTCCAGACCACATCGCCCGGACCACACAGTCCAGACCACACCGTCCAGACCACACCGTCCAGACCACACCGTCCAGACCACACCGTCCGGACCACACCGTCCAGACCACACCGTCCGGACCACATCGTCCAGCCCACACCGTGCAGACCACACCGTCCGGACCACACCGTCCAGACCACATCGTCCGGACCACACCGTCCGGATCACACCGTCCAGACCACACCGTCCGGACCACACCGTCCAGACCACACCGTCCGGACCACACCGTCCAGACCACACCGTCCGGACCACACCGTCCAGACCACACCGTCCAGACCACACCGTCCAGACCACACCGTCCGGACCACACCGTCCGGACCACACCGTCCAGACCACACCGTCCAGCCCACAGCGTCCAGACCACACCGTCCAGACCACACCGTCCAGACCACACCGTCCAGACCACACCGTCCAGACCACACCGTACAGAACACACCGTCCAGAACACACCGTCCAGCCCACACCGTCTAGACCACACCGTCCAGACCACATCGCCCGGACCACACAGTCCAGACCACACCGTCCAGACCACACCGTCCAGACCACACCGTCCAGACCACACCGTCCGGACCACACCGTCCAGACCACACCGTCCGGACCACATCGTCCAGCCCACACCGTCCAGACCACACCGTCCGGACCACACCGTCCAGACCACACCGTCCAGACCACACCGTCCGGACCACACCGTCCAGACCACACCGTCCAAACCACACCGTCCAGACCACACCGTCCGGACCACACCGTCCAGACCACACCGTCCAGACCACACCGTCCGGATCACACCGTCCAGACCACACCGTCCGGACCACACCGTCCAGACCACACCGTCCGGACCACACCGTCCGGACCACACCGTCCAGACCACACCGTCCAGACCACACCGTCCAGACCACATCGTCCGGATCACACCGTCCAGACCACACCATCCGGACCACACCGTCCAGAACACACCGTCCGGATCACACCGTCCAGACCACACCGTCCGGACCACACCGTTCAGACCACACCGTCCGGACCACACCGTCCAGCCCACACCGTCCAGACCACATCGTCCGGACCACACCATCCGGACCTCACCGTCCGGACCACACCGTCCAGACCACACCGTCCAGACCACACCGTCCGGACCACATCGTCCGGACCACACAGTCCAGACCACACCGTCCGGACCACACCGTCCGGACCACACCGTCCGGGCCACACTGTCCAGACCACACCGTCCAGCCCACACCGTCCAGACCACATCGTCCAGACCACACCGTCCAGCCCACACCGTCCAGACCACACCGTCCAGACCACACCGTCCAGACCACACCGTCCAGACCACACCGTCCAGCCCACACCGTCCAGACCACACCGTCCAGCCCACACTGTCCAGACCACACCGTCCAGACCACATCGTCCGGACCACACTGTCCAGACCACACCGTCCAGCCCACACTGTCCGGACCACACCGTCGGGACCACACCGTCCAGACCACACCGTCCAGACCACACTGTCCAGACCACACCGTCCAGACCACATCGTCCGGACCACACCGTCCAGACCACACCGTCCGGACCACACCGTCCAGACCACACCGTCCAGACCACACCGTCCAGCCCACACCGTCCGGACCACACCGTCCGGACCACACCGTCCAGACCACACCGTCCAGACCACACCGTCCAGCCCACACCGTCCGGACCACACCGTCCAGACCACACCGTCCGGACCACACCGTCCGGACCACACCGTCCGGACCACACCGTCCAGACCACACCGTCCAGACCACACCGTCCAGCCCACACTGTCCGGACCACACCGTCCGGACCACACCGTCCAGACCACACCGTCCAGACCACATCGTCCGGACCACACCGTCCAGACCACACCGTCCGGACCACACCGTCCGGACCACACCGTCCAGACCACACCGTCCAGACCACACCGTCCAGACCACACCGTCCAGACCACACCGTCCAGCCCACACCGTCCGGACCACACCGTCCGGACCACACCGTCCAGACCACACCGTCGAGACCACACCGTCCAGACCACACCGTCCGGACCACACCGTCCGGACCACACCGTCCAGCCCACACTGTCCGGACCACACCGTCCGGACCACACCGTCCAGACCACACCGTCCGGACCACACCGTCCAGCCCACACTGTCTGGACCACACCGTCCGGACCACACCGTCCAGACCACACCGTCCAGACCACACCGTCCAGACCACACCGTCCGGACCACACCGTCCGGACCACACCGTCCAGACCACACCGTCCAGACCACACCGTCCAGACCACACCGTCCGGACCACACCGTCCGGACCACACCGTCCGGAACACACCGTCCAGACCACACCGTCCAGACCACATCGTCCAGACCACACCGTCCGGACCACACCGTCCAGCCCACACTGTCCGGACCACACCGTCCAGACCACACCGTCCAGACCACATCGTCCGGACCACACCGTCCAGACCACACCGTCCAGACCACACCGTCCAGACCACACCGTCCGGACCACACCGTCCAGCCCACACTGTCCGGACCACACCGTCCAGACCACACCGTCCAGCCCACACCGTCCAGACCACACCGTCCGGACCACACCGTCCAGACCACACCGTCCAAACCACACCGTCCGGACCACACCGTCCAGACCACATCCAGACCACACCGTCCGGACCACACCGTCCAGACCACATCCAGACCACACCGTCCAAACCACACCGTCCAGACCACACCGTCCAGACCACATCCAGACCACACCGTCCAGACCACACCGTCCGGACCACACCGTCCAGACCACACCGTCCAGACCACATCGTCCAGACCACACCGTCCAGACCACACCGTCCAGACCACACCGTCCAGACCACATCCAGACCACACCGTCCGGACCACACCGTCCAGACCACATCGTCCAGACCACACCGTCCTGACCACACCGTCCTGACCACACCGTCCAGACCACATCGTCCAGACCACACCGTCCGGACCACACCGTCCAGACCACACCGTCCTGACCACACCGTCCGGACCACACCGTCCAGACCACACCGTCCAGACCACACCGTCCGGACCACACCGTCCAGACCACACCTTCCAGACCACATCCAGACCACACCGTCCAGACCACACCGTCCGGACCACACCGTCCAGACCACACCGTCCAGACCACACCGTCCAGACCACACCGTCCGGACCACACCGTCCAGACCACACCGTCCAGACCACACCGTCCAGACCACATCGTCCAGACCACACCGTCCAGACCACACCGTCCAGACCACACCGTCCGGACCACACCGTCCAGACCACATCGTCCGGACCACACCGTCCGGACCACACCGTCCTGACCACACCGTCCGGACCACACCGTCCAGACCACACCGTCCGGACCACACCGTCCGGACCACACCGTCCAGACCACACCGTCCAGACCACACCGTCCGGACCACACCGTCCGGACCACACCGTCCGGACCACACCGTCCAGACCACACCGTCCGGACCACACCGTCCTGACCACACAGTCCAGACCACACCGTCCAGACCACACAGTCCAGACCACACCGTCTAGACCACACAGTCCAGACCACACCGTCTAGACCACATCGTCCGGACCACACCGTCCAGACCACACAGTCCAGACCACACCGTCCGGACCACACCGTCCAGACCACACAGTCCAGACCACACTGTCCTGACCACACCGTCCAGACCACATCGTCCGGACCACACCGTCCAGACCACACAGTCCAGACCACACCGTCCGGACCACACCGTCCAGACCACACAGTCCAGACCACACTGTCCTGACCACACCGTCCAGACCACACCGTCCGGACCACACCGTCCAGACCACATCGTCCGGACCACACCGTCCAGACCACACAGTCCAGACCACACCGTCCAAACCACACCGTCCAGACCAAATCGTCCTGACCACACCGTCCAGACCACACCGTCCAGGCCACACCGTCCAGACCACACCGTCCAGACCACACCGTCCAGACCACACCGTCCAGACCACACCGTCCAGACCACACCGTCCAGCCCACACCGTCCAGACCACACCGTCCAGACCACACCGTCCAGACCACACCGTCCGGACCACACCGTCCAGACCACACCGTCTAGACCACATCGTCCGGACCACACCGTCCAGACCACACCGTCCAGACCACACCGTCCAGACCACACCGTCCGGACCACACCGTCCAGACCACACCGTCCAGACCACACCGTCCGGACCTCACCGTCCAGACCACACCGTCCGGACTACATCGTCCAGACCACACCGTCCAGACCACACCGTCCGGACCACACCGTCCAGCCCACACCGTCCAGACCACACCGTCCAGACCACACCGTCCGGACCACATCGTCCAGACCACACCGTCCGGACCACACCGTCCAGACCACACCGTCCTGACAACACCGTCCAGACCACATCGTCCGGACCACACCGTCCAGCCCACACCGTCCAGACCACACCGTCCAGACCACACCGTCCGGACCACATCGTCCAGACCACACCGTCCAGACCACACCGTCCGGACCACACAGTCCAGACCACACAGTCCAGACCACACCGTCCTGACCACACCGTCCAGACCACACCGTCCAGACCACAACGTCCTGACCACACCGTCCAGACCACACCGTCCGGACCACACCGTCCAAACCACACCGTCCAGACCACACCGTCCGGACCACACCGTCCAGACCACACCGTCCGGACCACACCGTCTAGACCACACCGTCCGGACCACACCGTCCGGACCACACCGTCCAGACCACACCGTCCGGACCACACCGTCCAGACCACACCGTCCAGACCACACCGTCCGTACTACACCGTCCAGACCACACCGTCCGGACCACCACACCCAGACCACACCGTCCAGACCACACCGTCCAGACCACACCGTCCGGACCACACCGTCCAGACCACACCGTCCAGACCACACCGTCCAGACCACACCGTCCAGATCACACCGTCCGGACCACACCGTCCAGACCACACCGTCCGGACCACACCGTCCGGACCACACCGTCCAGACCACACCGTCCGGACCACACCGTCCAGACCACACCGTCCAGACCACACCGTCCGGATCACACCGTCCGGACCACACCGTCCAGACCACACCGTCCGGACCACACCGTCCGGACCACACCGTCCGGACCACACCGTCCAGACCACACCGTCCAGACCACACCGTCCAGACCACACCGTCCAGACCACACCGTCCGGACCACACCGTCCAGACCACACCGTCCGGACCACACCGTCCAGACCACACCGTCCGGACCACATCGTCCAGACCACACCGTCCGGACCACACCGTCCGGACCACACCGTCCAGACCACACCGTCCGTACTACACCGTCCAGACCACACCGTCCAGACCACACCGTCGGGACCACACCGTCCGGACCACACCGTCCAGACCACACCGTCCGGACCACACCGTCCAGACCACACCGTCCAGACCACACCGTCCGGACCACACCGTCCGGACCACACCGTCCAGACCACACCGTCCAGACCACACCGTCCAGACCACACCGTCGGGACCACACCGTCCAGACCACACCGTCCAGACCACACCGTCCAGACCACACCGTCCAGCCCACACCGTCCAGACCACACCGTCCAGACCACACCGTCCAGCCCACACCGTCCAGACCACACCGTCCGGACCACACTGTCCAGACCACACCGTCTAGACCACATCGTCCGGACCACACCGTCCAGACCACACCGTCCGGACCACCACATCCAGACCACACCGTCCAGACCACACCGTCCAGACCACACCGTCCAGACCACACCGTCCAGACCACACCGTCCAGACCACACCGTCCAGACCACACCGTCCGGACCTCACCGTCCAGACCACACTGTCCGGACCTCACCGTCCAGACCACACCGTCCAGACCACACCGTCCGGACCACATCGTCCAGACCACACCGTCCAGACCACACCGTCCGGACCACACAGTCCAGACCACACAGTCCAGACCACACAGTCCAGACCACACCGTCCTGACCACACCGTCCAGACCACACCGTCCAGACCACAACGTCCTGACCACACCGTCCAAACCACACCGTCCAGACCACACCGTCCAGACCTCACCGTCCAGACCACACCGTCCGGACCACACCGTCCGGACCACATCGTCCAGACCACACCGTCCAGACCACACCGTCCGGACCACACAGTCCAGACCACACAGTCCAGACCACACCGTCCTGACCACACCGTCCAGACCACACCGTCCAGACCACACCGTCCTGACCACACCGTCCAGACCACACCGTCCGGACCACACCGTCCAGACCACACCGTCCAGACCACACCGTCCAGACCACACCGTCCGGACCACACCGTCCGGACCACATCGTCCTGACCACACCGTCCAGACCACACCGTCCAGACCACACCGTCCGGACCACACCGTCCGGACCACACCGTCCGGACCACATCGTCCTGACCACACCGTCCAGACCACACCGTCCTGACCACACCGTCCAAACCACATCGTCCAGACCACACCGTCCAGACCACACCGTCCGGACCACACCGTCCAAACCACATCGTCCAGACCACACCGTCCAGCCCACACTGTCCGGACCACACCGTCCAGACCACACCGTCCGGACCACATCGTCCAGACCACACCGTCCAGACCACACCGTCCAGACCACACCGTCCAGACCACACCGTCCAAACCACACCGTCCAGACCACACCGTCCAGACCACACCGTCCAGACCACACCGTCCAGACCACACCGTCCAGACCACACCGTCCAGTCTACACCGTCCAGACCACACCGTCCGGACCACACCGTCCAGACCACATCCAGACCACACCGTCCAGACCACACCGTCCAGACCACACCGTCCAGACCACACCGTCCGGACCACACAGTCCAGACCACACAGTCCAGACCACACCGTCCAGCCCACACCGTCCGGACCACACCGTCCAGACCACACAGTCCAGACCACACCGTCCAGACCACATCCAGACCACACCGTCCAGACCACACCGTCCAGACCACACCGTCCAGACCACACCGTCCGGACCACACAGTCCAGACCACACCGTCCAGGCCACACCGTCCAGACCACACCGTCCAGACCACACCGTCCGGACCACACAGTCCGGACCACACAGTCCAGACCACACCGTCCAGACCACACAGTCCAGACCACACCGTCCAGACCACACAGTCCAGACCACACAGTCCAGACCACACCGTCCTGACCACACCGTCCAGACCACACCGTCCAGACCACACCGTCCTGACCACACCGTCCTGACCACACCGTCCTGACCACACCGTCCAGACCACATCGTCCAGACCACACCGTCCAGACCACACCGTCCAGACCACAACGTCCAGACCACACCGTCCTGACCACACCGTCCAAACCACACCGTCCAGACCACACCGTCCGGACCACATCATCCAGACCACACCGTCCAGCCCACACTGTCCGGACCACACCGTCCGGACCACACCGTCCAGACCACACCGTCCAGACCACACCGTCCAGACCACACCGTCCAGACCACACCGTCCGGACCACACCGTCCAGACCACACCGTCCGGACCACACCGTCCGGACCACACCGTCCAGACCACACCGTCCGGACCACACCGTCCAGACCACACCGTCCGGACCACACCGTCCAGACCACACCGTCCAGACCACACCGTCCAGACCACACCGTCCGGACCTCACCGTCCAGACCACACCGTCCAGACCACACCGTCCGGACCACACCGTCCAGACCACACCGTCCGGACCTCACCGTCCAGACCACACCGTCCGGACCACACCGTCCGGACCACACCGTCCAGACCACACCGTCCTGACCACACAGTCCAGACCACACCGTCCTGACCACACCGTCCAGACCACACCGTCCAGACCACACCATCCTGACCACACCGTCCAAACTACACCGTCCAGACCACACCGTCCGGACCACATCGTCCAGACCACACCGTCCAGCCCACACTGTCCGGACCACACCGTCCGGACCACACCGTCCAGACCACACCGTCCGGACCACACCGTCCGGACCACATCGTCCAGACCACACCGTCCAGACCACACCGTCCGGAGCACATCGTCCAGACCACACCGTCCAGACCACACCGTCCGGACCACACCGTCCAGACCACACCGTCCTGACCACACCGTCCAGACCACACCGTCCGTACTACACCGTCCAGACCACACCGTCCAGACCACACCGTCCAGACCACACCGTCCGGACCACACCGTCCAGACCACACCGTCCAGACCACACCGTCCAGACTACACCGTCCAGACCACACCGTCCAGACCACACCGTCCAGACCACACCGTCCAGACCACACCGTCCAGACCACACCGTCCGGACCACACCGTCCAGACCACACCGTCCAGCCCACACCGTCCAGACCACATCGTCCGGACCACACCGTCCGGACCACACCGTCCAGCCCACACCGTCCAGACCACACCGTCCAGACCACATCGCCCGGACTACCACATCCAGACCACACCGTCCAGACCACACCGTCCAGACCACACAGTCCAGACCACACCGTCTAGACCACACCGTCCAGACCACATCGTCCAGACCACACCGTCCAGACCACAGCGTCTAGACCACACCGTCCAGACCACACCGTCCAGACCACACCGTCCAGACCACACCGTCCAGACCACACCGTCCGGACCACACCGTCCGGACCACACCGTCCAGACCACACCGTCCGGACCACACCGTCCAGACCACACCGTCCAAACTACACCGTCCAGACCACACCGTCCGGACCACACCGTCCAGACCACACCGTCCAGACCACATCGTCCAGACCACACCGTCCAGACCACACCGTCCAGACCACACCGTCCGGACCACACCGTCCGGACCACACCGTCCAGACCACACCGTCCAGCCCACAGCGTCCAGACCACACCGTCCAGACCACACCGTCCAGACCACACCGTCCAGAACACACCGTCCAGAACACACCGTCCAGCCCACACCGTCCAGACCACACCGTCCAGACCACATCGCCCGGACCACACAGTCCAGACCACACCGTCCAGACCACACCGTCCAGACCACACCGTCCAGAACACACCGTCCAGAACACACCGTCCAGCCCACACCGTCCAGACCACACCGTCCAGACCACATCGCCCGGACCACACAGTCCAGACCACACCGTCCAGACCACACCGTCCAGCCCACACCGTCCAGACCACACCGTCCAGACCACATCGCCCGGACCACACAGTCCAGACCACACCGTCCAGACCACACCGTCCAGACCACACCGTCCAGACCACACCGTCCAGACCACACCGTCCAGCCCACACCGTCCAGACCACACCGTCCAGACCACACCGTCCAGACCACATCGTCCGGACCACACCGTCCGGATCACACCGTCCAGACCACACCGTGCGGACCACACCGTCCGGACCACACCGTCCAGACCACACCGTCCAGACCACACCGTCCAGACCACACCGTCCAGAACACACCGTCCGGATCACACCGTCCAGACCACACCGTCCGGACCACACCGTCCAGACCACACCGTCCGGACCACATCGTCCAGCCCACACCGTCCGGACCACACCGTCCGGACCACACCGTCCGGGCCACACTGTCCAGACCACACCGTCCAGACCACACCGTCCAGCCCACACCGTCCAGACCACATCGTCCAGACCACACCGTCCAGCCCACACCGTCCAGACCACACCGTCCAGACCACATCGTCCAGACCACACCGTCCAGCCCACACCGTCCAGACCACACCGTCCAGCCCACACTGTCCAGACCACACCGTCCAGCCCACACCGTCCAGACCACATCGTCCGGACCACACTGTCCAGACCACACCGTCCAGCCCACACTGTCCGGACCACACCGTCCAGACCACACCGTCCAAACCACACCGTCCAGACCACACCGTCCAGACCACATCGTCCGGACCACACCGTCCAGACCACACCGTCCGGACCACACCGTCCGGACCACACCGTCCAGACCACACCGTCCGGACCACACCGTCCAGACCACATCGTCCGGACCACACCGTCCAGACCACATCGTCCGGACCACACTGTCCAGACCACACCGTCCAGCCCACACTGTCCGGACCACATCGTCCGGACCACACTGTCCAGACCACACCGTCCAGCCCACACTGTCCGGACCACACCGTCCGGACCACACCGTCCGGACCACACCGTCCGGACCACACCGTCCAGCCCACACTGTCCGGACCACACCGTCCAGACCACACCGTCCGGACCACATCGTCCAGACCACACCGTCCAGACCACACCGTCCAGACCACACCGTCCAGACCACACCGTCCAAACCACACCGTCCAGACCACACCGTCCAGACCACACCGTCCAGACCACACCGTCCAGACCACACCGTCCAGACCACACCGTCCAGTCTACACCGTCCAGACCACACCGTCCGGACCACACCGTCCAGACCACATCCAGACCACACCGTCCAGACCACACCGTCCAGACCACACCGTCCAGACCACACCGTCCGGACCACACAGTCCAGACCACACAGTCCAGACCACACCGTCCAGCCCACACCGTCCGGACCACACCGTCCAGACCACACAGTCCAGACCACACCGTCCAGACCACATCCAGACCACACCGTCCAGACCACACCGTCCAGACCACACCGTCCAGACCACACCGTCCGGACCACACAGTCCAGACCACACCGTCCAGGCCACACCGTCCAGACCACACCGTCCAGACCACACCGTCCAGACCACACCGTCCGGACCACACAGTCCGGACCACACAGTCCAGACCACACCGTCCAGACCACACAGTCCAGACCACACCGTCCAGACCACACAGTCCAGACCACACAGTCCAGACCACACCGTCCTGACCACACCGTCCAGACCACACCGTCCAGACCACACCGTCCTGACCACACCGTCCTGACCACACCGTCCTGACCACACCGTCCAGACCACATCGTCCAGACCACACCGTCCAGACCACACCGTCCAGACCACAACGTCCAGACCACACCGTCCTGACCACACCGTCCAAACCACACCGTCCAGACCACACCGTCCGGACCACATCATCCAGACCACACCGTCCAGCCCACACTGTCCGGACCACACCGTCCGGACCACACCGTCCAGACCACACCGTCCAGACCACACCGTCCAGACCACACCGTCCAGACCACACCGTCCGGACCACACCGTCCAGACCACACCGTCCGGACCACACCGTCCGGACCACACCGTCCAGACCACACCGTCCGGACCACACCGTCCAGACCACACCGTCCGGACCACACCGTCCAGACCACACCGTCCAGACCACACCGTCCAGACCACACCGTCCGGACCTCACCGTCCAGACCACACCGTCCAGACCACACCGTCCGGACCACACCGTCCAGACCACACCGTCCGGACCTCACCGTCCAGACCACACCGTCCGGACCACACCGTCCGGACCACACCGTCCAGACCACACCGTCCTGACCACACAGTCCAGACCACACCGTCCTGACCACACCGTCCAGACCACACCGTCCAGACCACACCATCCTGACCACACCGTCCAAACTACACCGTCCAGACCACACCGTCCGGACCACATCGTCCAGACCACACCGTCCAGCCCACACTGTCCGGACCACACCGTCCGGACCACACCGTCCAGACCACACCGTCCGGACCACACCGTCCGGACCACATCGTCCAGACCACACCGTCCAGACCACACCGTCCGGACCACATCGTCCAGACCACACCGTCCAGACCACACCGTCCGGACCACACCGTCCAGACCACACCGTCCTGACCACACCGTCCAGACCACACCGTCCGTACTACACCGTCCAGACCACACCGTCCAGACCACACCGTCCAGACCACACCGTCCGGACCACACCGTCCAGACCACACCGTCCAGACCACACCGTCCAGACCACACCGTCCAGACCACACCGTCCAGACCACACCGTCCAGACCACACCGTCCAGACCACACCGTCCGGACCACACCGTCCAGACCACACCGTCCAGCCCACACCGTCCAGACCACATCGTCCGGACCACACCGTCCGGACCACACCGTCCAGCCCACACCGTCCAGACCACACCGTCCAGACCACATCGCCCGGACTACCACATCCAGACCACACCGTCCAGACCACACCGTCCAGACCACACAGTCCAGACCACACCGTCTAGACCACACCGTCCAGACCACATCGTCCAGACCACACCGTCCAGACCACAGCGTCTAGACCACACCGTCCAGACCACACCGTCCAGACCACACCGTCCAGACCACACCGTCCAGACCACACCGTCCGGACCACACCGTCCGGACCACACCGTCCAGACCACACCGTCCGGACCACACCGTCCAGACCACACCGTCCAAACTACACCGTCCAGACCTCACCGTCCGGACCACACCGTCCAGACCACACCGTCCAGACCACATCGTCCAGACCACACCGTCCAGACCACACCGTCCAGACCACACCGTCCGGACCACACCGTCCGGACCACACCGTCCAGACCACACCGTCCAGCCCACAGCGTCCAGACCACACCGTCCAGACCACACCGTCCAGACCACACCGTCCAGAACACACCGTCCAGAACACACCGTCCAGCCCACACCGTCCAGACCACACCGTCCAGACCACATCGCCCGGACCACACAGTCCAGACCACACCGTCCAGACCACACCGTCCAGACCACACCGTCCAGAACACACCGTCCAGAACACACCGTCCAGCCCACACCGTCCAGACCACACCGTCCAGACCACATCGCCCGGACCACACAGTCCAGACCACACCGTCCAGACCACACCGTCCAGCCCACACCGTCCAGACCACACCGTCCGGACCACACCGTCCGGGCCACACTGTCCAGACCACACCGTCCAGACCACACCGTCCAGCCCACACCGTCCAGACCACATCGTCCAGACCACACCGTCCAGCCCACACCGTCCAGACCACACCGTCCAGACCACATCGTCCAGACCACACCGTCCAGCCCACACCGTCCAGACCACACCGTCCAGCCCACACTGTCCAGACCACACCGTCCAGCCCACACCGTCCAGACCACATCGTCCGGACCACACTGTCCAGACCACACCGTCCAGCCCACACTGTCCGGACCACACCGTCCAGACCACACCGTCCAAACCACACCGTCCAGACCACACCGTCCAGACCACATCGTCCGGACCACACCGTCCAGACCACACCGTCCGGACCACACCGTCCGGACCACACCGTCCAGACCACACCGTCCGGACCACACCGTCCAGACCACATCGTCCGGACCACACCGTCCAGACCACATCGTCCGGACCACACTGTCCAGACCACACCGTCCAGCCCACACTGTCCGGACCACATCGTCCGGACCACACTGTCCAGACCACACCGTCCAGCCCACACTGTCCGGACCACACCGTCCGGACCACACCGTCCGGACCACACCGTCCGGACCACACCGTCCAGCCCACACTGTCCGGACCACACCGTCCAGACCACACCGTCCGGACCACATCGTCCAGACCACACCGTCCAGACCACACCGTCCAGACCACACCGTCCAGACCACACCGTCCAAACCACACCGTCCAGACCACACCGTCCAGACCACACCGTCCAGACCACACCGTCCAGACCACACCGTCCAGTCTACACCGTCCAGACCACACCGTCCGGACCACACCGTCCAGACCACATCCAGACCACACCGTCCAGACCACACCGTCCAGACCACACCGTCCAGACCACACCGTCCGGACCACACAGTCCAGACCACACAGTCCAGACCACACCGTCCAGCCCACACCGTCCGGACCACACCGTCCAGACCACACAGTCCAGACCACACCGTCCAGACCACATCCAGACCACACCGTCCAGACCACACCGTCCAGACCACACCGTCCAGACCACACCGTCCGGACCACACAGTCCAGACCACACCGTCCAGGCCACACCGTCCAGACCACACCGTCCAGACCACACCGTCCGGACCACACAGTCCGGACCACACAGTCCAGACCACACCGTCCAGACCACACAGTCCAGACCACACCGTCCAGACCACACAGTCCAGACCACACAGTCCAGACCACACCGTCCTGACCACACCGTCCAGACCACACCGTCCAGACCACACCGTCCTGACCACACCGTCCTGACCACACCGTCCTGACCACACCGTCCAGACCACATCGTCCAGACCACACCGTCCAGACCACACCGTCCAGACCACAACGTCCAGACCACACCGTCCTGACCACACCGTCCAAACCACACCGTCCAGACCACACCGTCCGGACCACATCATCCAGACCACACCGTCCAGCCCACACTGTCCGGACCACACCGTCCGGACCACACCGTCCAGACCACACCGTCCAGACCACACCGTCCAGACCACACCGTCCAGACCACACCGTCCGGACCACACCGTCCAGACCACACCGTCCGGACCACACCGTCCGGACCACACCGTCCAGACCACACCGTCCGGACCACACCGTCCAGACCACACCGTCCGGACCACACCGTCCAGACCACACCGTCCAGACCACACCGTCCAGACCACACCGTCCGGACCTCACCGTCCAGACCACACCGTCCAGACCACACCGTCCGGACCACACCGTCCAGACCACACCGTCCGGACCTCACCGTCCAGACCACACCGTCCGGACCACACCGTCCGGACCACACCGTCCAGACCACACCGTCCTGACCACACAGTCCAGACCACACCGTCCTGACCACACCGTCCAGACCACACCGTCCAGACCACACCATCCTGACCACACCGTCCAAACTACACCGTCCAGACCACACCGTCCGGACCACATCGTCCAGACCACACCGTCCAGCCCACACTGTCCGGACCACACCGTCCGGACCACACCGTCCAGACCACACCGTCCGGACCACACCGTCCGGACCACATCGTCCAGACCACACCGTCCAGACCACACCGTCCGGACCACATCGTCCAGACCACACCGTCCAGACCACACCGTCCGGACCACACCGTCCAGACCACACCGTCCTGACCACACCGTCCAGACCACACCGTCCGTACTACACCGTCCAGACCACACCGTCCAGACCACACCGTCCAGACCACACCGTCCGGACCACACCGTCCAGACCACACCGTCCAGACCACACCGTCCAGACTACACCGTCCAGACCACACCGTCCAGACCACACCGTCCAGACCACACCGTCCAGACCACACCGTCCGGACCACACCGTCCAGACCACACCGTCCAGCCCACACCGTCCAGACCACATCGTCCGGACCACACCGTCCGGACCACACCGTCCAGCCCACACCGTCCAGACCACACCGTCCAGACCACATCGCCCGGACTACCACATCCAGACCACACCGTCCAGACCACACCGTCCAGACCACACAGTCCAGACCACACCGTCTAGACCACACCGTCCAGACCACATCGTCCAGACCACACCGTCCAGACCACAGCGTCTAGACCACACCGTCCAGACCACACCGTCCAGACCACACCGTCCAGACCACACCGTCCAGACCACACCGTCCGGACCACACCGTCCGGACCACACCGTCCAGACCACACCGTCCGGACCACACCGTCCAGACCACACCGTCCAAACTACACCGTCCAGACCACACCGTCCGGACCACACCGTCCAGACCACACCGTCCAGACCACATCGTCCAGACCACACCGTCCAGACCACACCGTCCGGACCACACCGTCCGGACCACACCGTCCGGACCACACCGTCCAGACCACACCGTCCAGCCCACAGCGTCCAGACCACACCGTCCAGACCACACCGTCCAGACCACACCGTCCAGAACACACCGTCCAGAACACACCGTCCAGCCCACACCGTCCAGACCACACCGTCCAGACCACATCGCCCGGACCACACAGTCCAGACCACACCGTCCAGACCACACCGTCCAGACCACACCGTCCAGAACACACCGTCCAGAACACACCGTCCAGCCCACACCGTCCAGACCACACCGTCCAGACCACATCGCCCGGACCACACAGTCCAGACCACACCGTCCAGACCACACCGTCCAGCCCACACCGTCCAGACCACACCGTCCAGACCACATCGCCCGGACCACACCGTCCAGACCACACCGTCCAGACCACACCGTCCAGACCACACCGTCCAGACCACACCGTCCAGCCCACACCGTCCAGACCACACCGTCCAGACCACACCGTCCAGACCACATCGTCCGGACCACACCGTCCGGATCACACCGTCCAGACCACACCGTGCGGACCACACCGTCCGGACCACACCGTCCAGACCACACCGTCCAGACCACACCGTCCAGACCACACCGTCCAGAACACACCGTCCGGATCACACCGTCCAGACCACACCGTCCGGACCACACCGTCCAGACCACACCGTCCGGACCACATCGTCCAGCCCACACCGTCCGGACCACACCGTCCGGACCACACCGTCCGGGCCACACTGTCCAGACCACACCGTCCAGACCACACCGTCCAGCCCACACCGTCCAGACCACATCGTCCAGACCACACCGTCCAGCCCACACCGTCCAGACCACACCGTCCAGACCACATCGTCCAGACCACACCGTCCAGCCCACACCGTCCAGACCACACCGTCCAGCCCACACTGTCCAGACCACACCGTCCAGCCCACACCGTCCAGACCACATCGTCCGGACCACACTGTCCAGACCACACCGTCCAGCCCACACTGTCCGGACCACACCATCCAGACCACACCGTCCAAACCACACCGTCCAGACCACACCGTCCAGACCACATCGTCCGGACCACACCGTCCAGACCACACCGTCCGGACCACACCGTCCGGACCACACCGTCCAGACCACACCGTCCGGACCACACCGTCCAGACCACATCGTCCGGACCACACCGTCCAGACCACATCGTCCGGACCACACTGTCCAGACCACACCGTCCAGCCCACACTGTCCGGACCACATCGTCCGGACCACACTGTCCAGACCACACCGTCCAGCCCACACTGTCCGGACCACACCGTCCGGACCACACCGTCCGGACCACACCGTCCGGACCACACCGTCCAGACCACACCGTCCGGACCACACCGTCCAGACCACATCGTCCGGACCACACCGTCCAGATCACACCGTCCAGACCACACCGTCCGGACCACACCGTCCGGACCACACCGTCCGGACCACACCGTCCAGACCACACCGTCCAGACCACACCGTCCAGCCCACACTGTCCGGACCACACCGTCCGGACCACACCGTCCGGACCACACCGTCCAGACCTCACCGTCCAGACCACCTCCAGACCACACCGTCCAGAACACACCGTCCAGACCACACCGTCCGGATCACACCGTCCAGACCACACCGTCCGGACCACACCGTCCAGAACACACCGTCCAGACCACATCCAGACCACACCGTCCAGACCACACCGTCCAGACCACACCGTCCAGACCACACCGTCCGGACCACACCGTCCGGATCACACCGTCCAGACCACACCGTCCGGACCACACCGTCCAGACCACACCGTCCGGACCACACCGTCCAGACCACACCGTCCGGACCACACCGTCCGGGCCACACTGTCCAGACCACACCGTCCAGCCCACACCGTCCAGACCACATCGTCCGGACCACACCGTCCGGACCACATCGTCCAGACCACACCGTCCTGACCACACCGTCCAGACCACATCGTCCAGACCACACCGTCCAGACCACACCGTCCAGACCACATCGTCCAGACCACACCGTCCAGACCACACCGTCCAGCCCACACCGTCCAGACCACACCGTCCAGCCCACACTGTCCAGACCACACCGTCCAGCCCACACCGTCCAGCCCACACCGTCCAGACCACATCGTCCGGACCACACTGTCCAGACCACACCGTCCAGCCCACACTGTCCAGACCACACCGTCCAGACCACACCGTCCAGACCACACCGTCCAGACCACACCGTCCGGACCACACCGTCCAGACCACACCGTCCAGACCACATCGTCCGGACCACACTGTCCAGACCACACCGTCCAGCCCACACTGTCCGGACCACACCGTCCAGACCACATCGTCCAGACCACACCGTCCTGACCACATCGTCCGGACCACATCCAGACCACACCGTCCAGACCACACCGTCCGGACCACACAGTCCAGACCACACAGTCCAGACCACACCGTCCTGACCACATCGTCCAGACCACACCGTCCGGACCACACCGTCCAGCCCACACTGTCCGGACCACACCGTCCAGACCACACCGTCCAGACCACATCGTCCGGACCACACCGTCCAGACCACACCGTCCAGACCACACCGTCCAGACCACACCGTCCCGACCACACCGTCCAGACCACACCGTCCAGACCACATCGTCCGGACCACACCGTCCAGACCACACCGTCCAAACCACACCGTCCGGACCACATCCAGACCACACCGTCCAGACCACGGCGTCCGGACCACACCGTCCAGCCCACACTGTCCGGACCACACCGTCCAGACCACACCGTCCAGACCACACCGTCCAGACCACACCGTCCGGACCACACCGTCCAGCCCACACTGTCCGGACCACACCGTCCAGACCACACCGTCCGGACCACACCGTCCAGACCACACCGTCCAAACCACACCGTCCGGACCACACCGTCCAGACCACATCGTCCAGACCACACCGTCCAGACCACACCGTCCAGACCACATCCAGACCACACCGTCCGGACCACACCGTCCAGACCACACCGTCCAGACCACATCGTCCAGACCACACCGTCCAGACCACACCGTCCAGACCACACCGTCCAGACCACATCCAGACCACACCGTCCTGACCACACCGTCCGGACCACACCGTCCAGACCACACCGTCCAGACCACACCGTCCTGACCACACCGTCCAGACCACTTCGTCCAGACCACACCGTCCGGACCACACCGTCCAGACCACACCGTCCTGACCACATCGTCCAGACCACATCGTCCAGACCACACCGTCCGGACCACACCGTCCTGACCACACCGTCCGGACCACACCGTCCAGACCACACCGTCCGGACCACACCGTCCAGACCACACCGTCCAGACCACACCGTCCGGACCACACCGTCCAGACCACACCGTCCGGACCACACCGTCCGGACCACACCGTCCGGACCACACCGTCCAGACCACACCGTCCAGACCACACCGTCCTGACCACACCGTCCGGACCACACCGTCCAGACCACACCGTCCAGACCACACCGTCCGGACCACATCGTCCGGACCACACCGTCCAGACCACACAGTCCAGACCACACCGTCCTGACCACACCGTCCAGACCACACCGTCCGGACCACACCGTCCTGACCACACCGTCCGGACCACACCGTCCGGACCACACCGTCCAGACCACATCGTCCGGACCACACCGTCCAGACCACACAGTCCAGACCACACCGTCCAAACCACACCGTCCAGACCAAATCGTCCTGACCACACCGTCCAGACCACACCGTCCAGACCACACCGTCCAGACCACACCGTCCAGACCACACCGTCCAGACCACACCGTCCAGACCACACCGTCCAGCCCACACCGTCCAGACCACACCGTCCAGACCACACCGTCCAGCCCACACCGTCCAGACCACACCGTCCAGACCACACCGTCTAGACCACATCGTCCGGACCACACCGTCCAGACCACACCGTCCAGACCACACCGTCCGGACCACCACATCCAGACCACACCGTCCAGACCACACCGTCCAGACCACACCGTCCAGACCACACCGTCCGGACCACACCGTCCAGACCACACCGTCCAGACCACACCGTCCGGACCTCACCGTCCAGACCACACCGTCCGGACCACATCGTCCAGACCACACCGTCCAGACCACACCGTCCGGACCACACCGTCCAGCCCACACCGTCCAGACCACACCGTCCAGACCACACCGTCCGGACCACATCGTCCAGACCACACCGTCCGGACCACACCGTCCAGACCACACCGTCCGGACCACACCGTCCGGACCTCACCGTCCAGACCACACCGTCCAGACCACACCGTCCAGACCACATCGTCCAGACCACATCGTCCGGACCACACCGTCCAGCCCACACCGTCCAGACCACACCGTCCGGACCACACCGTCCAGACCACACCGTCCGGACCACATCGTCCAGACCACACCGTCCAGACCACACCGTCCAGACCACACCGTCCAGACCACAACGTCCTGACCACACCGTCCAGACCACACCGTCCGGACCACACCGTCCGGACCACACAGTCCAGACCACACCGTCCTGACCACACCGTCCAGACCACACCGTCCAGACCACAACGTCCTGACCACACCGTCCAAACCACACCGTCCAGACCACACCGTCCAGACCTCACCGTCCAGACCACACCGTCCTGACCACACCGTCCAGACCACACCGTCCAGACCACAACGTCCTGACCACACCGTCCAAACCACACCGTCCAGACCACACCGTCCAGACCACACAGTCCAGACCACACCGTCCTGACCACACCGTCCAGACCACATCGTCCAGACCACACCGTCCAGACCACACCGTCCGGACCACACAGTCCAGACCACACAGTCCAGACCACACCGTCCTGACCACACCGTCCAGACCACACCGTCCAGACCACACCGTCCTGACCACACCGTCCAGACCACACCGTCCGGACCACACCGTCCAGACCACACCGTCCAGACCACACCGTCCAGACCACACCGTCTAGACCACACCGTCCGGACCACACCGTCCAGACCACACCGTCCAGACCACACCGTCCGGACCACACCGTCCGGACCACACCGTCCAGACCACACCGTCCGGACCACACCGTCCAGCCCACACCGTCCAGACCACACCGTCCAGACCACACCGTCCAGACCACACCGTCCGGACCACACCGTCCGGACCACACCGTCCGGACCACATCGTCCTGACCACACCGTCCAAACCACACCGTCCAGCCCACACTGTCCGGACCACATCGTCCAGACCACACCGTCCAGCCCACACTGTCCGGACCACACCGTCCAGACCACACCGTCCGGACCACATCGTCCAGACCACACCGTCCAGACCACACCGTCCAGACCACACCGTCCAGCCCACACTGTCCGGACCACACCGTCCAGACCACACCGTCCGGACCACACCGTCCAGACCACACCGTCCAGACCACACCGTCCAGCCCACACTGTCCGGACCACACCGTCCGGACCACACCGTCCAGACCACACCGTCCAGACCACACCGTCCAGACCACACCGTCCGGGCCACACCGTCCATACCACACCGTCCGGACCACACCGTCCGGACCACACCGTCCAAACCACACCGTCCAGACCACACCGTCCGGACCACACCGTCCAGACCACACCGTCCAGACCACACCGTCCAGACCACACCGTCCGGACCACACCGTCTAGACCACACCGTCCGGACCACACCGTCCGGACCACACCGTCCAGACCACACCGTCCGGACCACACTGTCCAGACCACACCGTCCAGCCCACACTGTCCGGACCACACCGTCCGGACCACACCGTCCAGACCACACCGTCCAGACCACATCGTCCGGACCACACCGTCCGGACCACACCGTCCGGACCACACCGTCCAGACCACACCGTCCAGACCACACCGTCCAGCCCACACTGTCCGGACCACACCGTCCGGACCACACCGTCCGGACCACACCGTCCAGACCACACCGTCCGGACCACACCGTCCAGCCCACACTGTCCGGACCACACCGTCCGGACCACACCGTCCAGCCCACACTGTCCGGACCACACCGTCCGGACCACACCGTCCAGCCCACACTGTCCTGACCACATCGTCCGGACCACACCGTCCAGACCACATCCAGACCACACCGTCCAGACCACATCGTCCAGACCACACCGTCCTGACCACATCGTCCAGACCACACCGTCCGGACCACACCGTCCAGCCCACACTGTCCGGACCACACCGTCCAGACCACACCGTCCAGACCACACCGTCCGGACCACACCGTCCAGACCACACCGTCCAAACCACACCGTCCGGACCACACCGTCCAGACCACATCGTCCAGACCACACCGTCCAGACCACACCGTCCAGACCACACCTTCCAGACCACATCCAGACCACACCGTCCAGACCACACCGTCCGGACCACACCGTCCAGACCACACCGTCCAGACCACATCGTCCAGACCACACCGTCCAGACCACACCGTCCAGACCACATCGTCCAGACCACACCGTCCTGACCACACCGTCCGGACCACACCGTCCAGACCACACCGTCCTGACCACACCGTCCAGACCACATCGTCCAGACCACACCGTCCGGACCACACCGTCCAGACCACACCGTCCAGACCACACCGTCCGGACCACACCGTCCAGACCACACCTTCCAGACCACATCCAGACCACACCGTCCAGACCACACCGTCCGGACCACACCGTCCAGACCACACCGTCCAGACCACATCGTCCAGACCACACCGTCCAGACCACACCGTCCAGACCACATCCAGACCACACCGTCCGGACCACACCGTCCAGACCACACCGTCCAGACCACATCCAGACCACACCGTCCAGACCACACCGTCCAGACCACACCTTCCAGACCACATCCAGACCACACCGTCCAGACCACACCGTCCGGACCACACCGTCCAGACCACACCGTCCAGACCACACAGTCCAGACCACACCGTCCAAACCACACCGTCCAGACCACTCCGTCCAGACCACACCGTCCAGACCACACCGTCCTGACCACACCGTCCAGACCACACCGTCCGGACCACACCGTCCAGACCACATCGTCCGGACCACACCGTCCAGACCACACAGTCCAGACCACACCGTCCAAACCACACCGTCCAGACCAAATCGTCCTGACCACACCGTCCAGACCACACCGTCCAGACCACACCGTCCAGACCACACCGTCCAGACCACACCGTCCAGCCCACACCGTCCAGACCACACCGTCCAGACCACACCGTCCAGCCCACACCGTCCAGACCACACCGTCCGGACCACACCGTCCAGACCACACCGTCTAGACCACATCGTCCGGACCACACCGTCCAGACCACACCGTCCAGACCACACCGTCCGGACCACCACATCCAGACCACACCGTCCAGACCACACCGTCCAGACCACACCGTCCAGACCACACCGTCCGGACCACACCGTCCAGACCACACCGTCCAGACCACACCGTCCGGACCTCACCGTCCAGACCACACCGTCCGGACCACATCGTCCAGACCACACCGTCCAGACCACACCGTCCGGACCACACCGTCCAGCCCACACCGTCCAGACCACACCGTCCAGACCACACCGTCCGGACCACATCGTCCAGACCACACCGTCCGGACCACACCGTCCAGACCACACCGTCCAGACCACACCGTCCGGACCTCACCGTCCAGACCACACCGTCCAGACCACACCGTCCAGACCACATCGTCCGGACCACACCGTCCAGCCCACACCGTCCAGACCACACCGTCCAGACCACACCGTCCGGACCACATCGTCCAGACCACACCGTCCAGACCACACCGTCCGGACCACACAGTCCAGACCACACAGTCCAGACCACACCGTCCTGACCACACCGTCCAGACCACACCGTCCAGACCACAACGTCCTGACCACACCGTCCAAACCACACCGTCCAGACCACACCGTCCAGACCTCACCGTCCAGACCACACCGTCCGGACCACATCGTCCAGACCACACCGTCCAGACCACACCGTCCGGACCACACAGTCCAGACCACACAGTCCAGACCACACCGTCCAGCCCACACTGTCCGGACCACATCGTCCAGACCACACCGTCCAGCCCACACTGTCCGGACCACACCGTCCAGACCACACCGTCCGGACCACATCGTCCAGACCACACCGTCCAGACCACACCGTCCAGACCACACCGTCCAGCCCACACTGTCCGGACCACACCGTCCGGACCACACCGTCCGGACCACACCGTCCAGACCACACCGTCCAGACCACACCGTCCAGCCCACACTGTCCGGACCACACCGTCCGGACCACACCGTCCAGACCACACCGTCCAGACCACACCGTCCGGGCCACACCGTCCAGACCACACCGTCCGGACCACACCGTCCGGACCACACCGTCCAAACCACACCGTCCAGACCACACCGTCCGGACCACACCGTCCAGACCACACCGTCCGGACCACACCGTCTAGACCACACCGTCCGGACCACACCGTCCGGACCACACCGTCCAGACCACACCGTCCGGACCACACCGTCCAGACCACACCGTCCAGACCACACCGTCCGTACTACACCGTCCAGACCACACCGTCCGGACCACCACACCCAGACCACACCGTCCAGACCACACCGTCCAGACCACACCGTCCGGACCACACCGTCCAGACCACACCGTCCAGACCACACCGTCCAGACCACACCGTCCAGACCACACCGTCCGGATCACACCGTCCGGACCACACCGTCCAGACCACACCGTCCGGACCACACCGTCCGGACCACACCGTCTAGACCACACCGTCCAGACCACACCGTCCAGACCACACCGTCCAGACCACACCGTCCGGATCACACCGTCCGGACCACACCGTCCAGACCACACCGTCCGGACCACACCGTCCAGACCACACCGTCCAGACCACACCGTCCAGACCACACCGTCCGGATCACACCGTCCGGACCACACCGTCCAGACCACACCGTCCGGACCACACCGTCCAGACCACACCGTCCAGACCACACCGTCCAGACCACACCGTCCGGACCACACCGTCCAGACCACACCGTCCGGACCACACCGTCCAGACCACACCGTCCGGACCACACCGTCCGGACCACACCGTCCAGACCACACCGTCCGGACCACACCGTCCAGACCACACCGTCGGGACCACACCGTCCGGACCACACCGTCCAGACCACACCGTCCAGACCACACCGTCCAGACCACACCGTCCAGACCACACCGTCGGGACCACACCGTCCAGACTACACCGTCCAGACCACACCGTCCAGACCACACCGTCCAGACCACACCGTCCAGACCACACCGTCCGGACCACATCGTCCGGACCACACCGTCCAGACCACATCGTCCAGACCACACCGTCCAGACCACACCGTCCGGACCACACCGTCCGGACCACATCGTCCAGACCACACCGTCCCGACCACACCGTCCGGACCACATCGTCCAGACCACACCGTCCGGACCACACCGTCCAGACCACACCGTCCAGACCACACCGTCCGGACCTCACCGTCCAGACCACACCGTCCGGACCACATCGTCCGGACCACACCGTCCAGCCCACACCGTCCAGACCACACAGTCCAGACCACACCGTCCGGACCACACCGTCCAGACCACACCGTCCAGACCACACCGTCCAGCCCACACTGTCCGGACCACACCGTCCGGACCACACCGTCCAGACCACACCGTCCGGACCACACCGTCCGGACCACACCGTCCGGGCCACACCGTCCAGACCACACCGTCCGGACCACACCGTCCGGACCACACCGTCCAAACCACACCGTCCGGACCACACCGTCCAGACCACACCGTCCAGACCACACCGTCCGGACCACACCGTCTAGACCACACCGTCCGGACCACACCGTCCGGACCACACCGTCCAGACCACACCGTCCGGACCACACTGTCCAGACCACACCGTCCAGCCCACACTGTCCGGACCACACCGTCCGGACCACACCGTCCAGACCACACCGTCCAGACCACACCGTCCAGACCACATCGTCCGGACCACACCGTCCGGACCACACCGTCCGGACCACACCGTCCAGACCACACCGTCCAGACCACACCGTCCAGCCCACACTGTCCGGACCACACCGTCCGGACCACACCGTCCGGACCACACCGTCCAGACCACACCGTCCGGACCACACCGTCCAGCCCACACTGTCCGGACCACACCGTCCGGACCACACCGTCCAGCCCACACTGTCCGGACCACACCGTCCGGACCACACCGTCCAGCCCACACTGTCCTGACCACATCGTCCGGACCACACCGTCCAGACCACATCCAGACCACACCGTCCAGACCACATCGTCCAGACCACACCGTCCTGACCACATCGTCCAGACCACACCGTCCGGACCACACCGTCCAGCCCACACTGTCCGGACCACACCGTCCAGACCACACCGTCCGGACCACACCGTCCAGACCACACCGTCCAAACCACACCGTCCGGACCACACCGTCCAGACCACATCGTCCAGACCACACCGTCCAGACCACACCGTCCAGACCACACCTTCCAGACCACATCCAGACCACACCGTCCAGACCACACCGTCCGGACCACACCGTCCAGACCACACCGTCCAGACCACATCGTCCAGACCACACCGTCCAGACCACACCGTCCAGACCACACCGTCCAGACCACACCGTCCTGACCACACCGTCCGGACCACACCGTCCAGACCACACCGTCCTGACCACACCGTCCAGACCACATCGTCCAGACCACACCGTCCGGACCACACCGTCCAGACCACACCGTCCAGACCACACCGTCCGGACCACACCGTCCAGACCACACCTTCCAGACCACATCCAGACCACACCGTCCAGACCACACCGTCCGGACCACACCGTCCAGACCACACCGTCCAGACCACATCGTCCAGACCACACCGTCCAGACCACACCGTCCAGACCACATCCAGACCACACCGTCCGGACCACACCGTCCAGACCACATCGTCCAGACCACACCGTCCTGACCACACCGTCCGGACCACACCGTCCTGACCACACCGTCCTGACCACACCGTCCAGACCACATCGTCCAGACCACACCGTCCGGACCACACCGTCCAGACCACACCGTCCTGACCACACCGTCCAGACCACACCGTCCAGACCACACAGTCCAGACCACACCGTCCAAACCACACCGTCCAGACCACTCCGTCCAGACCACACCGTCCAGACCACACCGTCCTGACCACACCGTCCAGACCACACCGTCCGGACCACACCGTCCAGACCACATCGTCCGGACCACACCGTCCAGACCACACAGTCCAGACCACACCGTCCAAACCACACCGTCCAGACCAAATCATCCTGACCACACCGTCCAGACCACACCGTCCAGACCACACCGTCCAGCCCACACCGTCCAGACCACACCGTCCGGACCACACCGTCCAGACCACACCGTCTAGACCACATCGTCCGGACCACACCGTCCAGACCACACCGTCCAGACCACACCGTCCGGACCACCACATCCAGACCACACCGTCCAGACCACACCGTCCAGACCACACCGTCCAGACCACACCGTCCGGACCACACCGTCCAGACCACACCGTCCAGACCACACCGTCCGGACCTCACCGTTCAGACCACACCGTCCGGACCACATCGTCCAGACCACACCGTCCAGACCACACCGTCCGGACCACACCGTCCAGCCCACACCGTCCAGACCACACCGTCCAGACCACACCGTCCGGACCACATCGTCCAGACCACACCGTCCGGACCACACCGTCCAGACCACACCGTCCAGACCACACCGTCCGGACCTCACCGTCCAGACCACACCGTCCAGACCACACCGTCCAGACCACATCGTCCGGACCACACCGTCCAGCCCACACCGTCCAGACCACACCGTCCAGACCACACCGTCCGGACCACATCGTCCAGACCACACCGTCCAGACCACACTGTCCGGACCACACAGTCCAGACCACACAGTCCAGACCACACCGTCCTGACCACACCGTCCAGACCACACCGTCCAGACCACAACGTCCTGACCACACCGTCCAAACCACACCGTCCAGACCACACCGTCCAGACCTCACCGTCCAGACCACACCGTCCGGACCACATCGTCCAGACCACACCGTCCAGACCACACCGTCCGGACCACACAGTCCAGACCACACAGTCCAGACCACACCGTCCAGCCCACACTGTCCGGACCACATCGTCCAGACCACACCGTCCAGCCCACACTGTCCGGACCACACCGTCCAGACCACACCGTCCGGACCACATCGTCCAGACCACACCGTCCAGACCACACCGTCCAGACCACACCGTCCAGCCCACACTGTCCGGACCACACCGTCCGGACCACACCGTCCGGACCACACCGTCCAGACCACACCGTCCAGACCACACCGTCCAGCCCACACTGTCCGGACCACACCGTCCGGACCACACCGTCCAGACCACACCGTCCAGACCACACCGTCCGGGCCACACCGTCCAGACCACACCGTCCGGACCACACCGTCCGGACCACACCGTCCAAACCACACCGTCCAGACCACACCGTCCGGACCACACCGTCCAGACCACACCGTCCGGACCACACCGTCTAGACCACACCGTCCGGACCACACCGTCCGGACCACACCGTCCAGACCACACCGTCCGGACCACACCGTCCAGACCACACCGTCCAGACCACACCGTCCGTACTACACCGTCCAGACCACACCGTCCGGACCACCACACCCAGACCACACCGTCCAGACCACACCGTCCAGACCACACCGTCCAGACCACACCGTCCAGACCACACCGTCCAGACCACACCGTCCAGACCACACCGTCCAGACCACACCGTCCGGATCACACCGTCCGGACCACACCGTCCAGACCACACCGTCCGGACCACACCGTCCGGACCACACCGTCTAGACCACACCGTCCAGACCACACCGTCCAGACCACACCGTCCAGACCACACCGTCCGGATCACACCGTCCGGACCACACCGTCCAGACCACACCGTCCGGACCACACCGTCCAGACCACACCGTCCAGACCACACCGTCCAGACCACACCGTCCGGATCACACCGTCCGGACCACACCGTCCAGACCACACCGTCCGGACCACACCGTCCGGACCACACCGTCCAGACCACACCGTCCAGACCACACCGTCCAGACCACACCGTCCAGACCACACCGTCCGGACCACACCGTCCAGACCACACCGTCCGGACCACACCGTCCGGACCACACCGTCCAGACCACACCGTCCAGACCACACCGTCCGGACCACACCGTCCAGACCACACCGTCCAGACCACACCGTCGGGACCACACCGTCCGGACCACACCGTCCAGACCACACCGTCCAGACCACACCGTCCAGACCACACCGTCCAGACCACACCGTCGGGACCACACCGTCCAGACTACACCGTCCAGACCACACCGTCCAGACCACACCGTCCAGACCACACCGTCCAGACCACACCGTCCGGACCACATCGTCCGGACCACACCGTCCAGACCACATCGTCCAGACCACACCGTCCAGACCACACCGTCCGGACCACACCGTCCGGACCACATCGTCCAGACCACACCGTCCAGACCACACCGTCCGGACCACATCGTCCAGACCACACCGTCCGGACCACACCGTCCAGACCACACCGTCCAGACCACACCGTCCGGACCTCACCGTCCAGACCACACCGTCCGGACCACATCGTCCGGACCACACCGTCCAGCCCACACCGTCCAGACCACACAGTCAAGACCACACAGTCCAGACCACACCGTCCGGACCACACAGTCCAGACCACACAGTCCAGACCACACCGTCCAGACCACACCGTCCAGACCACAACGTCCTGACCACACCGTCCAGACCACAACGTCCTGACCACACCGTCCAAACCACACCGTCCAGACCACACAGTCCAGATCACACCGTCCAGACCACATCGTCCAGACCACAACGTCCTGACCACACCGTCCAAACCACACCGTCCAGACCACACCGTCCGGACCACACCGTCCGGACCACATCGTCCTGACCACACCGTCCAGACCACACCGTCCGGACCACACCGTCCGGACCACATCGTCCAGACCACACCGTCCAGACCACACCGTCCAGACCACACCGTCCGGACCACATCGTCCTGACCACACCGTCCAGACCACACCGTCCTGACCACACAGTCCAGACCACACCGTCCAGACCACACCGTCCAGACCACACCGTCCAAACCACGCCGTCCTGACCACACAGTCCAGACCACACCGTCCAGACCACACCGTCCAGACCACACCGTCCAGACCACACCGTCCTGACCACACAGTCCAGACCACACCGTCCAGACCACACCGTCCAGACCACACCGTCCAGACCACACCGTCCAAACCACGCCGTCCTGACCACACTGTCCAGACCACACCGTCCAAACCACATCGTCCAGACCACACCGTCCAGCCCACACTGTCCGGACCACATCGTCCAGACCACACCGTCCAGCCCACACTGTCCGGACCACACCGTCCAGACCACACCGTCCAGACCACACCGTCCGGACCACACCGTCCAAACCACACCGTCCAGACCACACCGTCCGGACCACACCGTCCGGACCACATCGTCCTGACCACACCGTCCAGACCACACCGTCCTGACCACACCGTCCAGACCACATCGTCCAGACCACACCGTCCGGACCACACCGTCCGGACCACACCGTCCAGACCACACCGTCCAGACCACACCGTCCAGACCACACCGTCCAGACCACACCGTCCGGACCACACCGTCCAAACCACATCGTCCAGACCACACCGTCCAGACCACACCGTCCAGCCCACACTGTCCGGACCACACCGTCCAGACCACACCGTCCGGACCACATCGTCCAGACCACACCGTCCAGACCACACCGTCCAGACCACACCGTCCAGCCCACACGTCCGGACCACACCGTCCAGACCACACCGTCCGGACCACACCGTCCGGACCACACCGTCCAGACCACACCGTCCAGACCACACCGTCCAGACCACACCGTCGGGACCACACCGTCCAGACTACACCGTCCGGACCACACCGTCCAGACCACACCGTCCAGACCACACCGTCCAGACCACACCGTCCGGACCACATCGTCCGGACCACACCGTCCAGACCACATCGTCCAGACCACACCGTCCAGACCACACCGTCCGGACCACACCGTCCGGACCACATCGTCCAGACCACACCGTCCAGACCACACCGTCCGGACCACATCGTCCAGACCACACCGTCCGGACCACACCGTCCAGACCACACCGTCCAGACCACACCGTCCGGACCTCACCGTCCAGACCACACCGTCCGGACCACATCGTCCGGACCACACCGTCCAGCCCACACCGTCCAGACCACACAGTCAAGACCACACAGTCCAGACCACACCGTCCGGACCACACAGTCCAGACCACACAGTCCAGACCACACCGTCCAGACCACACCGTCCAGACCACAACGTCCTGACCACACCGTCCAGACCACAACGTCCTGACCACACCGTCCAAACCACACCGTCCAGACCACACAGTCCAGATCACACCGTCCAGACCACATCGTCCAGACCACAACGTCCTGACCACACCGTCCAAACCACACCGTCCAGACCACACCGTCCGGACCACACCGTCCGGACCACATCGTCCTGACCACACCGTCCAGACCACACCGTCCGGACCACACCGTCCGGACCACATCGTCCAGACCACACCGTCCAGACCACACCGTCCAGACCACACCGTCCGGACCACATCGTCCTGACCACACCGTCCAGACCACACCGTCCTGACCACACAGTCCAGACCACACCGTCCAGACCACACCGTCCAGACCACACCGTCCAAACCACGCCGTCCTGACCACACAGTCCAGACCACACCGTCCAGACCACACCGTCCAGACCACACCGTCCAGACCACACCGTCCTGACCACACAGTCCAGACCACACCGTCCAGACCACACCGTCCAGACCACACCGTCCAGACCACACCGTCCAAACCACGCCGTCCTGACCACACTGTCCAGACCACACCGTCCAAACCACATCGTCCAGACCACACCGTCCAGCCCACACTGTCCGGACCACATCGTCCAGACCACACCGTCCAGCCCACACTGTCCGGACCACACCGTCCAGACCACACCGTCCAGACCACACCGTCCGGACCACACCGTCCAAACCACACCGTCCAGACCACACCGTCCGGACCACACCGTCCGGACCACATCGTCCTGACCACACCGTCCAGACCACACCGTCCTGACCACACCGTCCAGACCACATCGTCCAGACCACACCGTCCGGACCACACCGTCCGGACCACACCGTCCAGACCACACCGTCCAGACCACACCGTCCAGACCACACCGTCCAGACCACACCGTCCGGACCACACCGTCCAAACCACATCGTCCAGACCACACCGTCCAGACCACACCGTCCAGCCCACACTGTCCGGACCACACCGTCCAGACCACACCGTCCGGACCACATCGTCCAGACCACACCGTCCAGACCACACCGTCCAGACCACACCGTCCAGCCCACACGTCCGGACCACACCGTCCAGACCACACCGTCCGGACCACACCGTCCGGACCACACCGTCCAGACCACACCGTCCAGACCACACCGTCCAGCCCACACTGTCCGGACCACACCGTCCGGACCACACCGTCCAGACCACACCGTCCAGACCACACCGTCCAGACCACACCGTCCGGGCCACACCGTCCAGACCACACCGTCCGGACCACACCGTCCGGACCACACCGTCCGGACCACACCGTCCAAACCACACCGTCCAGACCACACCGTCCGGACCACACCGTCCAGACCACACCGTCCGGACCACACCGTCTAGACCACACCGTCCGGACCACACCGTCCGGACCACACCGTCCAGACCACACCGTCCGGACCACACCGTCCAGACCACACCGTCCAGACCACACCGTCCGTACTACACCGTCCAGACCACACCGTCCGGACCACCACACCCAGACCACACCGTCCAGACCACACCGTCCAGACCACACCGTCCGGACCACACCGTCCAGACCACACCGTCCAGACCACACCGTCCAGACCACACCGTCCGGATCACACCGTCCGGACCACACCGTCCAGACCACACCGTCCAGACCACACCGTCCGGACCACACCGTCCAGACCACACCGTCCAGACCACACCGTCCAGACCACACCGTCCAGACCACACCGTCCGGATCACACCGTCCGGACCACACCGTCCAGACCACACCGTCGGGACCACACCGTCCAGACCACACCGTCCAGACCACACAGTCCAGACCACACCGTCCAGACCACACCGTCCAGACCACACCGTCCGGACCACACCGTCCAAACCACATCGTCCAGACCACACCGTCCAGCCCACACTGTCCGGACCACATCGTCCAGACCACACCGTCCAGACCACATCGTCCAGACCACACCGTCCGGACCACACCGTCCGGACCACACCGTCCAGACCACACCGTCCAGACCACACCGTCCAGACCACACCGTCCAGACCACACCGTCCGGACCACACCGTCCAAACCACATCGTCCAGACCACATCGTCCAGACCACACCGTCCAGACCACACCGTCCAGCCCACACCGTCCGGACCACACCGTCCAGACCACACCGTCCGGACCACATCGTCCAGACCACACCGTCCAGACCACACCGTCCAGACCACACCGTCCGGCCCACACTGTCCGGACCACACCGTCCAGACCACACCGTCCGGACCACACCGTCCGGACCACACCGTCCAGACCACACCGTCCAGACCACACCGTCCAGCCCACACTGTCCGGACCACACCGTCCGGACCACACCGTCCAGACCACACCGTCCAGACCACACCGTCCAGACCACACCGTCCGGGCCACACCGTCCAGACCACACCGTCCGGACCACACCGTCCGGACCACACCGTCCAAACCACACCGTCCAGACCACACCGTCCGGACCACACCGTCCAGACCACACCGTCCGGACCACACCGTCTAGACCACACCGTCCGGACCACACCGTCCGGACCACACCGTCCAGACCACACCGTCCGGACCACACCGTCCAGACCACACCGTCCAGACCACACCGTCCGTACTACACCGTCCAGACCACACCGTCCGGACCACCACACCCAGACCACACCGTCCAGACCACACCGTCCAGACCACACCGTCCAGACCACACCGTCCGGATCACACCGTCCGGACCACACCGTCCGGACCACACCGTCCGGACCACACCGTCCGGACCACACCGTCCGGACCACACCGTCCGGACCACACCGTCCGGACCACACCGTCCGGACCACACCGTCCGGACCACACCGTCCGGACCACACCGTCCAGACCACACCGTCCAGACCACACCGTCCAGACCACACCGTCCAGACCACACCGTCCGGACCACACAGTCCAGACCACACCGTCTAGACCACATCGTCCGGACCACACTGTCCAGACCACACCGTCTAGACCACACCGTCCAGACCACATCGTCCGGACCACACCGTCTAGACCACACCGTCCGGACCACACCGTCCAGACCACACCGTCCAGACCAAACCGTCTAGACCACACCGTCCAGACCACACCGTCCGGACCACACCGTCCAGACCACACCGTCCAGACCACACCGTCCAGACCACACCGTCCAGACCACACCGTCCGGACCACACAGTCCAGACCACACCGTCTAGACCACATCGTCCGGACCACACTGTCCAGACCACACCGTCTAGACCACACCGTCCAGACCACATCGTCCGGACCACACCGTCTAGACCACACCGTCCAGACCACACCGTCCAGACCACACCGTCCAGACCACACCGTCCAGACCACACCGTCCAGACCACACCGTCCAGACCACACCGTCCGGACCACACTGTCCAGACCACACCGTCTAGACCACACCGTCCAGACCACATCGTCCGGACCACACTGTCCAGACCACACCGTCTAGACCACACCGTCCAGACCACATCGTCCGGACCACACCGTCTAGACCACACCGTCCAGACCACACCGTCCAGACCACACCGTCTAGACCACACCGTCTAGACCACACCGTCCCGACCACACCGTCCAGACCACACCGTCTAGACCACACCGTCCAGACCACACCGTCCAGGCCACACCGTCCAGACCACACCGTCCAGACCACACCGTTCGGACCACACCGTCCAGACCACACCGTCCAGACCACACCGTCTAGACCACACCGTCCAGACCACACCGTCCAGACCACACGGTCCGGACCACACCGTCTAGACCACACCGTCCAGACCACACCGTCCAGACCACACCGTCCAGACCACACCGTCCAGACCACACCATCCAGACCACACCGTCCGGATCACACCGTCCGGACCACACCGTCCAGACCACACCGTCCGGACCACACCGTCCGGACCACACCGTCCAGACGACACCGTCCAGACCACACCGTCCAGACCACACCGTCCGGACCACACCGTCCGGACCACACCGTCCAGTCCACACCGTCCGGACCACACCGTCCAGACCACACCGTCCGGACCACACCGTCCAGACCACACCGTCCGGACCACATCGTCCAGACCACACCGTCCGGACCACACCGTCCGGACCACACCGTCCAGACCACACCGTCCAGACCACACCGTCCGTACTACACCGTCCAGACCACACCGTCCAGACCACACCGTCGGGACCACACCGTCCGGACCACACCGTCCGGACCACACCGTCCAGACCACACCGTCCAGACCACACCGTCCAGACCACACCGTCCAGACCACACCGTCCGGACCACACCGTCCGGACCACACCGTCCAGACCACACCGTCCGGACCACACCGTCCAGACCACACCGTCCGGACCACATCGTCCAGACCACACCGTCCGGACCACACCGTCCAGACCACACCGTCCGTACTACACCGTCCAGACCACACCGTCCAGACCACACCGTCGGGACCACACCGTCCAGCCCACACCGTCCGGACCACACCGTCCAGCCCACACCGTCCAGACCACACCGTCCGGACCACACCGTCCAGACCACACCGTCCAGACCACACCGTCCAGACCACACCGTCCAGACCACACCGTCCGGACCACATCGTCCAGACCACACCGTCCTGACCACACCGTCCAGACCACACCGTCCAGACCACACCGTCCGGACCACACCGTCCAGACCACATCGTCCAGACCACACCGTCCAGACCACACCGTCCAGACCACACCGTCCTGACCACACAGTGCGTACTACACCGTCCAGACCACACCGTCGGGACCACACCGTCCAGCCCACACCGTCCAGACCACACCGTCCTGACCACACCGTCCGTACTACACCGTCCAGACCACACCGTCAGGACCACACCGTCCAGCCCACACCGTCCAGACCACACCGTCCAGACCACACCGTCCGGACCACACCGTCCAGACCACACCGTCCGGACCACCACATCCAGACCACACCGTCCAGACCACACCGTCCAGCCCACACCGTCCAGACCACACCGTCCAGACCACACCGTCCAGCCCACACCGTCCGGACCACACCGTCCGGACCACACCGTCCGGACCACACCGTCCAGACCACATCGTCCAGACCACACCGTCCAGACCACACCGTCCGGACCACACCGTCCGGACCACACCGTCCAGCCCACACCGTCCAGACCACACCGTCCAGACCACATCGCCCGGACTACCACATCCAGACCACACCGTCCAGACCACACCGTCCAGACCACACAGTCCAGACCACACAGTCCGGACCACACCGTCTAGACCACACCGTCCAGACCACACCGTCCAGACCACACCGTCCAGACCACACCGTCCAGACCACACCGTCCAGACCACACCGTCCGGACCACATCGTCCAGACCACACCGTCCTGACCACACCGTCCAGACCACACCGTCCAGACCACACCGTCCGGACCACACCGTCCAGACCACATCGTCCAGACCACACCGTCCAGACCACACCGTCCAGACCACACCGTCCTGACCACACCGTCCTGACCACACCGTCCGTACTACACCGTCCAGACCACACCGTCGGGACCACACCGTCCAGCCCACACCGTCCAGACCACACCGTCCTGACCACACCGTCCGTACTACACCGTCCAGACCACACCGTCGGGACCACACCGTCCAGCCCACACCGTCCAGACCACACCGTCCAGACCACACCGTCCAGACCACATCGTCCGGACCACCACATCCAGACCACACCGTCCAGACCACACCGTCCAGCCCACACCGTCCAGACCACACCGTCCAGACCACACCGTCCAGCCCACACCGTCCGGACCACACCGTCCGGACCACACCGTCCGGACCACACCGTCCAGACCACATCGTCCAGACCACACCGTCCAGACCACACCGTCCGGACCACACCGTCCGGACCACACCGTCCAGCCCACACCGTCCAGACCACACCGTCCAGACCACATCGCCCGGACTACCACATCCAGACCACACCGTCCAGACCACACCGTCCAGACCACACAGTCCAGACCACACAGTCCGGACCACACAGTCCGGACCACACCGTCTAGACCACACCGTCCAGACCACACCGTCCAGACCACACCGTCCAGACCACACCGTCCAGACCACACCGTCTAGACCACACCGTCCAGACCACATCGTCCAGACCACACCGTCCAGCCCACAGCGTCCAGACCACACCGTCCAGACCACACCGTCCAGACCACACCGTCCGGACCACACCGTCCGGACCACACCGTCCGGACCACATCGTCCGGACCACACCGTCCGGACCACACCGTCCAGACCACACCGTCCAGACCACACCGTCCAGACCACACCGTCCAGACCACACCGTCCGGACCACACCGTCCGGACCACACCGTCCGGACCACACCGTCCAGACCACACCGTCCAGACCACACAGTCCAGACCACACCGTCCGGACCACACCGTCCGGACCACATCGTCCAGACCACACCGTCCAGACCACACCGTCCAGACCACATCGTCCAGACCACACCGTCCGGACCACACCGTCCGGACCACACCGTCCAGACCACACAGTCCAGACCACACCGTCCAGACCACATCGTCCAGACCACACCGTCCAGACCACACCGTCCGGACCACACCGTCCAGACCACACCGTCCGGACCACACCGTCCGGACCACACCGTCCGGACCACACCGTCCGGACCACACCGTCCGGACCACACCGTCCGGACCACACCGTCCGGACCACACCGTCCGGACCACACCGTCCGGACCACACCGTCCGGACCACACCGTCCGGACCACACCGTCGGGACCACACCGTCCGGACCACACCGTCCGGACCACACCGTCCGGACCACACCGTCCGGACCACACCGTCCGGACCACACCGTCCAGACCACACCGTCCGGACCACACCGTCCGGACCACACCGTCCGGACCACACCGTCCAGACCACACCGTCCGGACCACACCGTCCAGACCACACCGTCCGGACCACACCGTCCAGACCACACCGTCCGGACCACACCGTCCAGACCACACCGTCCGGACCACACCGTCCGGACCACACCGTCCGGACCACACCGTCCAGACCACACCGTCCGGACCACACCGTCCAGACCACACCGTCCGGACCACTCCGTCCAGACCACACCGTCCAGACCACACCGTCCAGACCACATCGTCCGGACCATACCGTCCAGACCACACCGTCCAGACCACACCGTCCGGACCACACAGTCCAGACCACACCGTCGGGACCACACCGTCCAGACCACACCGTCCAGACCACACCGTCCTGACCACACCGTCCAGACCACACAGTCCAGACCACACCGTCCAGACCACACCGTCTAGACCACATCCAGACCACACCGTCCAAACCACACCGTCCAGACCACACCGTCCAGACCACACCGTCCAGACCACATCGTCCGGACCACACCGTCCGGACCACACCGTCCGGACCACACCGTCCGGACCACACCGTCCGGATCACACCGTCCGGACCACACCGTCCGGACCACATCGTCCGGACCACACCGTCCGGACCACACCGTCCAGACCACACCGTCCAGACCACATCGTCCAGACCACACCGTCCGGATCACACCGTCCGGACCACACCGTCCGGACCACACCGTCCGGACCACACCGTCCGGACCACACCGTCCGGACCACACCGTCCGGACCACACCGTCCGGACCACACCGTCCGGACCACACCGTCCGGACCACACCGTCCGGACCACACCGTCCAGACCACACCGTCCAGACCACACCGTCCAGACCACACCGTCCAGACCACACCGTCCGGACCACACAGTCCAGACCACACCGTCTAGACCACATCGTCCGGACCACACTGTCCAGACCACACCGTCTAGACCACACCGTCCAGACCACATCGTCCGGACCACACCGTCTAGACCACACCGTCCGGACCACACCGTCCAGACCACACCGTCCAGACCAAACCGTCTAGACCACACCGTCCAGACCACACCGTCCGGACCACACCGTCCAGACCACACCGTCCAGACCACACCGTCCAGACCACACCGTCCAGACCACACCGTCCGGACCACACAGTCCAGACCACACCGTCTAGACCACATCGTCCGGACCACACTGTCCAGACCACACCGTCTAGACCACACCGTCCAGACCACATCGTCCGGACCACACCGTCTAGACCACACCGTCCAGACCACACCGTCCAGACCACACCGTCCAGACCACACCGTCCAGACCACACCGTCCAGACCACACCGTCCAGACCACACCGTCCGGACCACACTGTCCAGACCACACCGTCTAGACCACACCGTCCAGACCACATCGTCCGGACCACACTGTCCAGACCACACCGTCTAGACCACACCGTCCAGACCACATCGTCCGGACCACACCGTCTAGACCACACCGTCCAGACCACACCGTCCAGACCACACCGTCTAGACCACACCGTCTAGACCACACCGTCCCGACCACACCGTCCAGACCACACCGTCTAGACCACACCGTCCAGACCACACCGTCCAGGCCACACCGTCCAGACCACACCGTCCAGACCACACCGTTCGGACCACACCGTCCAGACCACACCGTCCAGACCACACCGTCTAGACCACACCGTCCAGACCACACCGTCCAGACCACACGGTCCGGACCACACCGTCTAGACCACACCGTCCAGACCACACCGTCCAGACCACACCGTCCAGACCACACCGTTCGGACCACACCGTCCAGACCACATCGTCCGGACCACACCGTCTAGACCACACCGTCCAGACCACACCGTCCAGACCACACCGTCTAGACCACACCGTCCAGACCACACCGTCCAGACCACACCGTCCAGACCACACCGTCCAGACCACACCGTCTAGACCACACCGTCCGGACCACACCGTCCTGACCACACCGTCCGGACCACACCGTCCGGACCACACCGTCCGGACCACACCGTCCGGACCACACCGTCCAGACCACACCGTCCGGACCACACCGTCCAGACCACACCGTCCGGACCACACCGTCCGGACCACACCGTCCGGACCACACCGTCCGGACCACACCGTCCGGACCACACCGTCCGGACCACACCGTCCAGACCACACCGTCTAGACCACACCGTCTAGACCACACCGTCCAGACCACACCGTCTAGACCACACCGTCCAGACCACACCGTCTAGACCACACCGTCCAGACCACACCGTCCAGACCACACCGTCTAGACCACACCGTCCAGACCACACCGTCCAGACCACACCGTTCGGACCACACCGTCTAGACCACACCGTCCAGTCCACACCGTCCAGACCACACCGTCTAGACCACACCGTCCAGACCACACCGTCCAGACCACACCGTCCGGACCACACCGTCCGGACCACACCGTCCGGACCACACCGTCCTGACCACACCGTCTAGACCACACCGTCCAGACTACACCGTCTAGACCACACCGTCTAGACCATACCGTCCAGACCACACCGTCCAGACCATACCGTCTAGACCACACCGTCCAGCCCACACCGTCCAGACTACACCGTCCAGCCCACACCGTCCAGACCACACCGTCCAGACCACACCGTCCAGACCACACCGTCCAGACCACACCGTCCAAACCACACTGTCCGGACCACCACATCCAGCCCACACCGTCCAAACCACACTGTCCGGACCACCACATCCAGCCCACACCGTCCAGCCCACACCGTCTAGACCACACCGTCCAGACCACACCGTCCAAACCACACTGTCCGGACCACCACATCCAGCCCACACCGTCCAGACCACACCGTCCAGACCACACCGTCCGGACCACACCGTCCAGACCACATCGTCCAGACCACACCGTCCAGACCACACCGTCCAGACCACACCGTCCTGACCACACAGTGCGTACTACACCGTCCAGACCACACCGTCGGGACCACACCGTCCAGCCCACACCGTCCAGACCACACCGTCCTGACCACACCGTCCGTACTACACCGTCCAGACCACACCGTCAGGACCACACCGTCCAGCCCACACCGTCCAGACCACACCGTCCAGACCACACCGTCCGGACCACACCGTCCAGACCACACCGTCCGGACCACCACATCCAGACCACACCGTCCAGACCACACCGTCCAGCCCACACCGTCCAGACCACACCGTCCAGACCACACCGTCCAGCCCACACCGTCCGGACCACACCGTCCGGACCACACCGTCCGGACCACACCGTCCAGACCACATCGTCCAGACCACACCGTCCAGACCACACCGTCCGGACCACACCGTCCGGACCACACCGTCCAGCCCACACCGTCCAGACCACACCGTCCAGACCACATCGCCCGGACTACCACATCCAGACCACACCGTCCAGACCACACCGTCCAGACCACACAGTCCAGACCACACAGTCCGGACCACACCGTCTAGACCACACCGTCCAGACCACACCGTCCAGACCACACCGTCCAGACCACACCGTCCAGACCACACCGTCCGGACCACATCGTCCAGACCACACCGTCCTGACCACACCGTCCAGACCACACCGTCCAGACCACACCGTCCGGACCACACCGTCCAGACCACATCGTCCAGACCACACCGTCCAGACCACACCGTCCAGACCACACCGTCCTGACCACACCGTCCGTACTACACCGTCCAGACCACACCGTCGGGACCACACCGTCCAGCCCACACCGTCCAGACCACACCGTCCTGACCACACCGTCCGTACTACACCGTCCAGACCACACCGTCGGGACCACACCGTCCAGCCCACACCGTCCAGACCACACCGTCCAGACCACACCGTCCAGACCACATCGTCCGGACCACCACATCCAGACCACACCGTCCAGACCACACCGTCCAGCCCACACCGTCCAGACCACACCGTCCAGACCACACCGTCCAGCCCACACCGTCCGGACCACACCGTCCGGACCACACCGTCCGGACCACACCGTCCAGACCACATCGTCCAGACCACACCGTCCAGACCACACCGTCCGGACCACACCGTCCGGACCACACCGTCCAGCCCACACCGTCCAGACCACACCGTCCAGACCACATCGCCCGGACTACCACATCCAGACCACACCGTCCAGACCACACCGTCCAGACCACACAGTCCAGACCACACAGTCCGGACCACACCGTCTAGACCACACCGTCCAGACCACACCGTCCAGACCACACCGTCCAGACCACACCGTCCAGACCACACCGTCTAGACCACACCGTCCAGACCACATCGTCCAGACCACACCGTCCAGCCCACAGCGTCCAGACCACACCGTCCAGACCACACCGTCCAGACCACACCGTCCAGACCACACCGTCCAGACCACACCGTCCAGACCACACCGTCCGGACCACACCGTCCGGACCACACCGTCCGGACCACACCGTCCAGACCACACCGTCCAGACCACACCGTCCAGACCACACCGTCCAGACCACACCGTCCGGACCACACCGTCCGGACCACACCGTCCGGACCACACCGTCCAGACCACACCGTCCAGACCACACCGTCCGGACCACACCGTCCGGACCACATCGTCCAGACCACACCGTCCAGACCACACCGTCCAGACCACATCGTCCAGACCACACCGTCCGGACCACACCGTCCGGACCACACCGTCCAGACCACACAGTCCAGACCACACCGTCCAGACCACATCGTCCAGACCACACCGTCCAGACCACACCGTCCGGACCACACCGTCCGGACCACACCGTCCGGACCACACCGTCCGGACCACACCGTCCGGACCACACCGTCCGGACCACACCGTCCGGACCACACCGTCCGGACCACACCGTCCGGACCACACCGTCCGGACCACACCGTCCGGACCACACCGTCGGGACCACACCGTCCGGACCACACCGTCCGGACCACACCGTCCGGACCACACCGTCCGGACCACACCGTCCGGACCACACCGTCCGGACCACACCGTCCAGACCACACCGTCCGGACCACACCGTCCAGACCACACCGTCCGGACCACACCGTCCAGACCACACCGTCCGGACCACACCGTCCGGACCACACCGTCCGGACCACACCGTCCAGACCACACCGTCCGGACCACACCGTCCAGACCACACCGTCCGGACCACTCCGTCCAGACCACACCGTCCAGACCACACCGTCCAGACCACATCGTCCGGACCACACCGTCCAGACCACACCGTCCAGACCACACCGTCCGGACCACACAGTCCAGACCACACCGTCGGGACCACACCGTCCAGACCACACCGTCCAGACCACACCGTCCTGACCACACCGTCCAGACCACACAGTCCAGACCACACCGTCCAGACCACACCGTCTAGACCACATCCAGACCACACCGTCCAAACCACACCGTCCAGACCACACCGTCCAGACCACATCGTCCGGACCACACCGTCCGGACCACACCGTCCGGACCACACCGTCCGGACCACACCGTCCGGATCACACCGTCCGGACCACACCGTCCGGACCACATCGTCCGGACCACACCGTCCGGACCACACCGTCCAGACCACACCGTCCAGACCACATCGTCCAGACCACACCGTCCGGATCACACCGTCCGGACCACACCGTCCGGACCACACCGTCCGGACCACACCGTCCGGACCACACCGTCCGGACCACACCGTCCGGACCACACCGTCCGGACCACACCGTCCGGACCACACCGTCCGGACCACAGCGTCCGGACCACACCGTCCGGACCACACCGTCCGGACCACACCGTCCGGACCACACCGTCCGGACCACACCGTCCAGACCACACCGTCCAGACCACACCGTCCAGACCACACCGTCCAGACCACACCGTCCGGACCACACAGTCCAGACCACACCGTCTAGACCACATCGTCCGGACCACACTGTCCAGACCACACCGTCTAGACCACACCGTCCAGACCACATCGTCCGGACCACACCGTCTAGACCACACCGTCCGGACCACACCGTCCAGACCACACCGTCCAGACCAAACCGTCTAGACCACACCGTCCAGACCACACCGTCCGGACCACACCGTCCAGACCACACCGTCCAGACCACACCGTCCAGACCACACCGTCCAGACCACACCGTCCGGACCACACAGTCCAGACCACACCGTCTAGACCACATCGTCCGGACCACACTGTCCAGACCACACCGTCTAGACCACACCGTCCAGACCACATCGTCCGGACCACACCGTCCAGACCACACCGTCCAGACCACACCGTCCAGACCACACCGTCCAGACCACACCGTCCAGACCACACCGTCCGGACCACACTGTCCAGACCACACCGTCTAGACCACACCGTCCAGACCACATCGTCCGGACCACACTGTCCAGACCACACCGTCTAGACCACACCGTCCAGACCACATCGTCCGGACCACACCGTCTAGACCACACCGTCCAGACCACACCGTCCAGACCACACCGTCTAGACCACACCGTCTAGACCACACCGTCCCGACCACACCGTCCAGACCACACCGTCTAGACCACACCGTCCAGACCACACCGTCCAGGCCACACCGTCCAGACCACACCGTCCAGACCACACCGTTCGGACCACACCGTCCAGACCACACCGTCCAGACCACACCGTCTAGACCACACCGTCCAGACCACACCGTCCAGACCACACGGTCCGGACCACACCGTCTAGACCACACCGTCCAGACCACACCGTCCAGACCACACCGTCCAGACCACACCGTTCGGACCACACCGTCCAGACCACATCGTCCGGACCACACCGTCTAGACCACACCGTCCAGACCACACCGTCCAGACCACACCGTCTAGACCACACCGTCCAGACCACACCGTCCAGACCACACCGTCCAGACCACACCGTCCAGACCACACCGTCTAGACCACACCGTCCGGACCACACCGTCCTGACCACACCGTCCGGACCACACCGTCCGGACCACACCGTCCGGACCACACCGTCCGGACCACACCGTCCAGACCACACCGTCCAGACCACACCGTCCAGACCACACCGTCCGGACCACACCGTCCGGACCACACCGTCCGGACCACACCGTCCGGACCACACCGTCCGGACCACACCGTCCGGACCACACCGTCTAGACCACACCGTCTAGACCACACCGTCCAGACCACACCGTCTAGACCACACCGTCCAGACCACACCGTCTAGACCACACCGTCCAGACCACACCGTCCAGACCACACCGTCTAGACCACACCGTCCAGACCACACCGTCCAGACCACACCGTTCGGACCACACCGTCTAGACCACACCGTCCAGACCACACCGTCCAGACCACACCGTCTAGACCACACCGTCCAGACCACACCGTCCAGACCACACCGTCCGGACCACACCGTCCGGACCACACCGTCCGGACCACACCGTCCTGACCACACCGTCTAGACCACACCGTCCAGACTACACCGTCTAGACCACACCGTCTAGACCACACCGTCCAGACCACACCGTCCAGACCATACCGTCTAGACCACACCGTCCAGCCCACACCGTCCAGACTACACCGTCCAGCCCACACCGTCCAGACCACACCGTCCAGACCACACCGTCCAGACCACACCGTCCAGACCACACCGTCCAAACCACACTGTCCGGACCACCACATCCAGCCCACACCGTCCAAACCACACTGTCCGGACCACCACATCCAGCCCACACCGTCCAGCCCACACCGTCTAGACCACACCGTCCAGACCACACCGTCCAAACCACACTGTCCGGACCACCACATCCAGCCCACACCGTCCAGACCACACCGTCCAGACCACACCGTCTAGACCACACCGTCCAAACCACACTGTCCGGACCACCACACCCAGACCACACCGTCCTGACCACACCGTCCTGACCACACCGTCCAGACCACACCGTCCGGACCACACCGTCCAGACCACACCGTCCAGACCACACCGTCCGGACCACACCGTCCAGACCACACCGTCCGTACTACACCGTCCAGACCACACCGTCCGGACCACACCGTCCAGACCACACCGTTCAGACCACACCGTCCGGACCACACCGTCCAGACCACACCGTCCGGACCACACCGTCCAGACCACACCGTCCGGACCACACCGTCCAGACCACACCGTCCGGACCACATCGTCCAGACCACACCGTCCGGACCACATCGTCCAGACCACACCGTCCAGACCACACCGTCCAGACCACACCGTCCGTACTACACCGTCCAGACCACACCGTCCAGACCACACCGTCGGGACCACAGCGTCCAGCCCACACCGTCCGGACCACACCGTCCAGACCACACCGTCCAGCCCACACCGTCCGGACCACACCGTCCAGACCACACCGTCCAGACCACACCGTCCAGACCACACCGTCCAGACCACACCGTCGGGACCACACCGTCCAGCCCACACCGTCCAGCCCACACCGTCCGGACCACACCGTCCAGCCCACACCGTCCAGACCACACCGTCCAGACCACACCGTCCAGACCACACCGTCCGTACTACACCGTCCAGACCACACCGTCGGGACCACACCGTCCAGCCCACACCGTCAGACCACACCGTCCTGACCACACCGTCCAGACCACACCGTCGGGACCACACCGTCCAGCCCACACCGTCAGACCACACCGTCCTGACCACACCGTCCAGACCACACCGTCCTGACCACACCGTCCAGACCACATCGTCCGGACCACACCGTCCAGCCCACACCGTCCAGACCACATCGTCCAGACCACACCGTCCAGACCACACCGTCCGGACCACACCGTCCGGACCACACCGTCCGGACCACACCGTCCAGACCACACCGTCCGGACCACACCGTCCAGACCACACCGTCCAGACCACACCGTCCAGACCACACCGTCCGGACCACACCGTCCTGACCACACCGTCCAGACCACACCGTCCGGACCACACCGTCCAGACCACACCGTCCAGACCACACCGTCCGGACCACACCGTCCGGACCACACCGTCCGGACCACACCGTCCGGACCACACCGTCCGGACCACACCGTCCAGACCACACCGTCCGGACCACACCGTCCAGACCACACCGTCCAGACCACACCGTCCAGACCACACCGTCCAGCCCACACCGTCCGGACCACACCGTCCGGACCACACCGTCCAGCCCACACCGTCCAGACCACACCGTCCAGACCACATCGCCCGGACTACCACATCCAGACCACACCGTCCAGACCACACCGTCTAGACCACACTGTCCAGACCACATCGTCCAGACCACACCGTCCAGCCCACAGCGTCCAGACCACACCGTCCAGACCACACCGTCCAGACCACACCGTCCAGACCACACCGTCCAGACCACACCGTCCGGACCACACCGTCCAGACCACACAGTCCAGACCACACCGTCCGGACCACACCGTCCAGACCACACCGTCCAGACCACACCGTCCGGACCACACCGTCCAGACCACACCGTCCGGACCACACCGTCCAGACCACACCGTCCGGACCACACCGTCCAGACCACACCGTCTAGACCACACTGTCCAGACCACATCGTCCAGACCACACCGTCCAGCCCACAGCGTCCAGACCACACGGTCCAGACCACACGGTCCAGACCACACCGTCCAGACCACACCGTCCAGACCACACCGTCCTGACCACACCGTCCTGACCACACCGTCCAGACCACACCGTCCGGACCACACCGTCCAGACCACACCGTCCAGACCACACCGTCTAGCCCACACCGTCCAGACCACACCGTCCAAACCACACTGTCCGGACCACCACATCCAGCCCACACCGTCCAGCCCACACCGTCTAGACCACACCGTCCAGACCACACCGTCCAAACCACACTGTCCGGACCACCACATCCAGCCCACACCGTCCAGACCACACCGTCCAGACCACACCGTCTAGACCACACCGTCCAAACCACACTGTCCGGACCACCACACCCAGACCACACCGTCCTGACCACACCGTCCTGACCACACCGTCCAGACCACACCGTCCGGACCACACCGTCCAGACCACACCGTCCAGACCACACCGTCCGGACCACACCGTCCAGACCACACCGTCCGTACTACACCGTCCAGACCACACCGTCCGGACCACACCGTCCAGACCACACCGTCCAGACCACACCGTCCGGACCACACCATCCAGACCACACCGTCCGGACCACACCGTCCAGACCACACCGTCCGGACCACACCGTCCAGACCACACCGTCCGGACCACATCGTCCAGACCACACCGTCCAGACCACACCGTCCAGACCACACCGTCCGTACTACACCGTCCAGACCACACCGTCCAGACCACACCGTCGGGACCACACCGTCCAGCCCACACCGTCCGGACCACACCGTCCAGACCACACCGTCCAGACCACACCGTCCAGCCCACACCGTCCGGTCCACACCGTCCAGACCACACCGTCCAGACCACACCGTCCAGACCACACCGTCGGGACCACACCGTCCAGCCCACACCGTCCGGACCACACCGTCCAGCCCACACCGTCCAGACCACACCGTCCAGACCACACCGTCCAGACCACACCGTCCGTACTACACCGTCCAGACCACACCGTCGGGACCACACCGTCCAGCCCACACCGTCCGGACCACACCGTCCTGACCACACCGTCCAGCCCACACCGTCGGGACCACACCGTCCAGACCACACCGTCCTGACCACACCGTCCAGACCACATCGTCCGGACCACACCGTCCGGACCACACCGTCCGGACCACACCGTCCAGACCACACCGTCCAGACCACACCGTCCGGACCACACCGTCCTGACCACACCGTCCAGACCACACCGTCCGGACCACACCGTCCGGACCACACCGTCCAGACCACACCGTCCGGACCACACCGTCCAGACCACACCGTCCAGACCACACCGTCCGGACCACACCGTCCGGACCACACCGTCCAGACCACACCGTCCGGACCACACCGTCCAGACCACACCGTCCAGACCACACCGTCCAGACCACACCGTCCAGCCCACACCGTCCGGACCACACCGTCCGGACCACACCGTCCGGACCACACCGTCCAGCCCACACCGTCCAGACCACACCGTCCAGACCACATCGCCCGGACTACCACATCCAGACCACACCGTCCAGACCACACCGTCTAGACCACACTGTCCAGACCACATCGTCCAGACCACACCGTCCAGCCCACAGCGTCCAGACCACACCGTCCAGACCACACCGTCCAGACCACACCGTCCAGACCACACCGTCCAGACCACACCGTCTGGACCACACCGTCCAGACCACACAGTCCAGACCACACCGTCCGGACCACACCGTCCAGACCACACCGTCCGGACCACACCGTCCGGACCACACCGTCCAGACCACACCGTCCGGACCACACCGTCCAGACCACACCATCCGGACCACACCGTCCAGACCACACCGTCCGGACCACACCGTCCGGACCACACCATCCGGACCACACCGTCCAGACCACACCGTCCAGACCACACCGTCGGGACCACACCGTCCAGACCACACCGTCCAGACCACACCGTCCGGACCACACCGTCCAGACCACACCGTCCGGACCACACCGTCCAGACCACACCGTCCGGACCACACCGTCCAGACCACACCGTCCGGACCACACCGCCCAGACCACACCGTCCGGACCACACCGTCCAGACCACACCGTCCGGACCACACCGTCCAGACCACACAGTCCAGACCACACCGTCGGGACCACACCGTCCAGACCACACCGTCCAGTCCACACCGTCCAGACCACACCGTCCAGACCACACCGTCGGGACCACACCGTCCAGACCACACCGTCCAGACCACACCGTCCAGACCACACCGTCTAGACCACACCGTCCAGACCACACCGTCCAGACCACACCGTCCGGACCACACCGTCGGGACCACACCGTCCGGACCACACCGTCCGGACCACACCGTCCGGACCACACCGTCCAGACCACACCGTCCAGACCACACCGTCCAGACCACACCGTCCAGACCACACCGTCCAGACCACACCGTCCAGAACACACCGTCCGGACCACACCGTCCGGACCACACCGTCCAGACCACACCGTCCAGACCACACCGTCCAGACCACACCGTCCGGACCACACCGTCCAGACCACACAGTCCAGACCACACAGTCCAGACCACACCGTCCAGACCACACCGTCCAGACCACATCGTCCGGACCACATCGTCCGGACCACACCGTCCTGACCACACCGTCCAGACCACACCGTCCAGACCACACCGTCCAGACCACACCGTCCAGACCACACCGTCCAGACCACACCGTCCGGATCACACCGTCCGGATCACACCGTCCGGACCACACCGTCCGGACCACACCGTCCGGACCACATCGTCCAGACCACACCGTCCGGACCACACCGTCCGGACCACACCGTCCGGACCACACCGTCCAGACCACACCGTCTAGACCACACCGTCCCGACCACACCGTCCAGACCACACCGTCTAGACCACACCGTCCAGACCACACCGTCCAGGCCACACCGTCCAGACCACACCGTCCAGACCACACCGTTCGGACCACACCGTCCAGACCACACCGTCCAGACCACACCGTCCAGACCACACCGTCCAGACCACACCGTCCAGACCACACCGTCTAGACCACACCGTCCAGACCACATCGTCCAGACCACACCGTCCAGACCACACCGTCCAGACCACACCGTCCAGACCACACCGTCCAGACCACACCGTCCAGACCACACCGTCTAGACCACACCGTCCAGACCACACTGTCCGGACCACACCGTCCAAACCACATCGTCCGGACCACACCGTCCAGACCACATCGTCCGGACCACACCGTCTAGACCACACCGTCTAGACCACACCGTCTAGACCACACCGTCCAGACCACACTGTCCAGACCACACCGTCTAGACCACACCGTCCAGACCACATCGTCCGGACCACACCGTCTAGACCACACCGTCCAGACCACACCGTCCAGACCACACCGTCTAGACCACACCGTCCAGACCACACCGTCTAGACCACACCGTCCCGACCACACCGTCCAGACCACACCGTCTAGACCACACCGTCCAGACCACACCGTCCAGGCCACACCGTCCAGACCACACCGTCCAGACCACACCGTTCGGACCACACCGTCCAGACCACACCGTCCAGACCACACCGTCTAGACCACACCGTCCAGACCACACCGTCCAGACCACACGGTCCGGACCACACCGTCTAGACCACACCGTCCAGACCACACCGTCCAGACCACACCGTCCAGACCACACCGTCCAGACCACACCGTCCAGATCACACCGTTCGGACCACACCGTCCAGACCACATCGTCCGGACCACACCGTCTAGACCACACCGTCCAGACCACACCGTCCAGACCACACCGTCTAGACCACACCGTCCAGACCACACCGTCCAGACCACACCGTCCAGACCACACCGTCCAGACCACACCGTCTGGACCACACCGTCCGGACCCCACCGTCCTGACCACACCGTCCGGACCACACCGTCCGGACCACACCGTCCAGACCACACCGTCCGGACCACACCGTCCGGACCACACCGTCCAGACCACACCGTCTAGACCACACCGTCTAGACCACACCGTCCAGACCACACCGTCCAGACCACACCGTCCAGACCACACCGTCCGGACCACACCGTCTGGACCACACCGTCCGGACCACACCGTCCGGACCACACCGTCCAGACCACACCGTCTAGACCTCACCGTCTAGACCACACCGTCCAGACCACACCGTCTAGACCACACCGTCCAGACCACACCGTCTAGACCACACCATCCAGACCACACCGTCCAGACCACACCGTTCGGACCACACCGTCTAGACCACACCGTCCAGACCACACCGTCCAGACCACACCGTCTAGACCACACCGTCCAGACCACACCGTCCAGACCACACCGTCCGGACCACACCGTCCGGACCACACCGTCCAAACCACACCGTCCGGACCACACCGTCCGGACCACACCGTCCGGACCACACCGTCCTGACCACACCGTCTAGACCACACCGTCCAGACTACACCGTCTAGACCACACCGTCTAGACCACACCGTCCAGACCACACCGTCCAGACCATACCGTCTAGACCACACCGTCCAGCCCACACCGTCCAGACTACACCGTCCAGCCCACACCGTCCAGACCACACCGTCCAGACCACACCGTCCAGACCACACCGTCCAGACCACACCGTCTAGCCCACACCGTCCAGACCACACCGTCCAAACCACACTGTCCGGACCACCACATCCAGCCCACACCGTCCAGCCCACACCGTCTAGACCACACCGTCCAGACCACACCGTCCAAACCACACTGTCCGGACCACCACATCCAGCCCACACCGTCCAGACCACACCGTCCAGACCACACCGTCTAGACCACACCGTCCAAACCACACTGTCCGGACCACCACATCCAGCCCACACCGTCCAGCCCACACCGTCCAGACCACACCGTCCAGACCACACCGTCCAGACCACACCGTCCAGCCCACACCGTCCAGACCACACCGTCCGGACCACACCGTCTAGACCACACCGTCCAAACCACACCGTCCAGACCACACCGTCCAGACCACACCGTCCAGACCACACCGTCCAGCCCACACCGTCCAGACCACACCGTCCAGACCACACCGTCTAGACCACACCGTCCAAACCACACTGTCCTTAGGGGTGTGACCATCTGGAAGAAACTGTCGAGGGATTTCTCCCCCACCCTGATGGTTCGCTCTGTGACTCACACAGTGGGTGCTCTGCTGGGCCTGTGTCTGCCGGGGGTGTGTCTGCCGGGCCTGTGTCTGCCGGGGATGTGTCTGCTGGGCCCGTGTCTGCCGGGGGTGTATCTGCCGGGCCTGTGTCTGCCGGGGATGTGTCTGCCGGGCCTGTGTCTGCCGGGGATGTGTCTGCCGGGCCTGTGTCTGCCGGGCCTGTGTCTGCCGGGGATGTGTCTGCTGGGCCTGTGTCTGCCGGGCCTGTGTCTGCCGGGGATGTGTCTGCCGGGGATGTGTCTGCCGGGCCTGTGTCTGCCGGGGATGTGTCTGCCGGGGATGTGTCTGCCGGGCCTGTGTCTGCCGGGCCTGTGTCTGCCGGGCCTGTGTCTGCCGGGGAGGTGTCTGCCGGGCCTGTGTCTGCCGGGGTTGTGTCTGCCGGGGATGTGTCTGCCGGGCCTGTGTCTGCCGGGCCTGTGTCTGCCGGGGAGGTGTCTGCCGGGGAGGTGTCTGCCGGGCCTGTGTCTGCAGGGCCTGTGTCTGCCGGGGATGTGTCTGCCGGGGTTGTGTCTGCAGGGCCTGTGTCTGCCGGGCCTGTGTCTGCCGGGGTTGTGTCTGCCGGGGAGGTGTCTGCCGGGCCTGTGTCTGCCGGGCCTGTGTCTGCCGGGGAGGTGTCTGCCGGGGAGGTGTCTGCCGGGCCTGTGTCTGCAGGGCCTGTGTCTGCCGGGGATGTGTATGCCGGGCCTGTGTCTGCCGGGGACGTGTCTGCCGGGCCTGTGTCTGCCGGGCCTGTGTCTGCCGGGGGGGTGTCTGCTGGCCCTGTGTCTGCCGGGCCTGTGTCTGCCGGGCCTGTGTCTGCCGGGGGGGTGTCTGCTGGCCCTGTGTCTGCCGGGCCTGTGTCTGCCGGGGATGTGTCTGCCGGGCCTGTGTCTGCCGGGCCTGTGTCTGCCGGGGATGTGTCTGCTGGCCCTGTGTCTGCCGGGCCTGTGTCTGCCGGGGATGTGTTTGCCGGGCCTGTGTCTGCCGGGCCTGTGTCTGCCGGGCCTGTGTCTGCCGGGGATGTGTCTGCCGGGCCTGTGTCTGCCGGGGATGTGTCTGCCGGGCCTGTGTCTGCCGGGCCTGTGTCTGCAGGGCCTGTGTCTGCTGGGCCTGTGTCTGCCGGGCCTGTGTCTGCCGGGGATGTGTCTGCCGGGCCTGTGTCTGCCGGGCCTGTGTCTGCCGGGGATGTGTCTGCTGGGGATGTGTCTGCCGGGCCTGTGTCTGCCGGGCCTGTGTCTGCAGGGCCTGTGTCTGCTGGGCCTGTGTCTGCTGGGGATGTGTTTGCCGGGCCTGTGTCTGCTGGGCCTGTGTCTGCCGGGCCTGTGTCTGCCGGGGATGTGTCTGCTGGGGATGTGTTTGCCGGGCCTGTGTCTGCCGGGGATGTGTCTGCCGGGGATGTGTCTGCGACTCACACTCACTCACACACACTCATACTCTCACACTCACACATTCACTCACTCACACACACTGTCACACTCACACACACAGTCTCACACTGTCACACTCACTCACACACACACTCATACTGTCACACACACACTCACACACACTGTCACACTCACACACACAGACTCACACTGTCACACTCACTCACAGACACACTCACTCACACTCACACACACACTCATACTGTCACACTCACACACACACACACTGTCACACTCACACACACAGACTCACACACTGTCACTCACTCACTCACACACACTCACTCCCTCCCTCACTGTCACACTCACACAGGATGTGATTCCCAGCTGCAGAGGGAGCTGGGCTGGAGCCTGAATAGATGAACCTTTTGGAGAGGGGACAATATGTCCCTGGGGGCAGGGACTCCGAGCGGGTTTGACTTGGGCTGGCCGGGTTAACACCGTTTCCCATCCTGGGCTGCATTTATTTTCGCCTTTGTCCTTTGCAAGCTCTTGCGCAATTGAAGGAGAGCGGAATTGAGGAACTATCTGCAAACTTCCGCACTGACTGAGTGCAGAAGCAGCGGCCCCACCCCAGGGTACAGCGGGTATTTGTCCCCTGGTACAGCGGGTATTTGTCCCCTGCCCCTGGCTGCGGAGGTCGTGTTTCCCGCGGGACGGAGAGGCCGGAGCGGAGTCGCTGACCATGGGCGAGCTGGGCTGGGGAGTCCGGACTCTCACCGCCCTCCTCATCCTGGGCTGCCCGGCAATCGGGACGGCAGGTAAGTGAGAGGGAGACTGTGGGAGAGACGGCAGGACACTCCCCACCCTCACTGCGGGCCACTCCCCACCCTCACTGCGGGACACTCCCCACCCTCACTGCGGGACACTCCCCACCCTCACTGCAGGACATTCCCCACCCTCACTGCGGGACACTCCCCACCCTCACTGCGGGACACTCCCCACCCACACTGCAGGACATTCCCCACCCTCACTGCGGGACACTCCCCACCCGCACTGCAGGACATTCCCCACCCTCACTGCGGGACACTCCCCACCCACACTGCAGGACATTCCCCACCCTCACTGCGGGACACTCCCCACCCTCACTGCGGGACACTCCCCACCCACACTGCGGGACACTCCCCACCCTCACTGCCCACTCAGGACACTCCCCACCCACACTGCAGGACATTCCCCACCCTCACTGCGGGACACTCCCCACCCTCACTGCGGGACACTCCCCACCCTCACTGCCCACTCAGGACACTCCCCACCCTCACTGCGGGACACTCCCCACCCTCACTGCAGGACATTCCCCACCCTCACTGCCCACTCAGGACACTCCCCACCCTCACTGCGGGACACTCCCCACCCTCACTGCCCACTCAGAACACTCCCCACCCTCACTGCGGGACACTCCCCACCCTCACTGCCCACTCAGGACACTCCCCACCCTCACTGCGGGACAATCCCCACCCTCACTGCGGGACACTCCCCACCCACACTGCAGGACATTCCCCGCCCTCATTGCAGGACACTCCCCACCCTCACTGCCCACTCAGGACACTCCCCACCCTCACTGCGGGCCACTCCCCACCCTCACTGCGGGACAATCCCCACCCTCACTGCGGGACACTCCCCACCCTCACTGCGGGACACTCCCCACCCTCACTGCGGGACACTCCCCACCCTCACTTCGGGACATTAGCCACCCACGCTGTCCACTGCAGGACACTCCCCACCCACACTGCGGGACATTCCCCACCCACACTGCGGGACATTCCCCACCCACACTGCGGGACATTCCCCACCCACACTGCCCACTCAGGACATTCCCCACCCACACTGCGGGACATTCCCCACCCACACTGCGGGACATTCCCCACCCACACTGCGGGACATTCCCCACCCACACTGCCCACTCAGGACATTCCCCACCCACACTGCGGGACATTCCCCACCCACACTGCGGGACATTCCCCACCCACTGCCCACTCAGGACACTCCCCACCCACACTGCGGGACATTCCCCACCCACTGCCCACTCAGGACACTCCCCACCCTCACTGCGGGACTTTCCCCACCCACACTGCCCACTCAGGACACTCCCACCCTCACTGCAGGACATTCCCCACCCTCACTGCGGGACATTCCCCACCCACACTGCCCACTCAGGACACTCCCCACCCACACTGCGGGACATTCCCCACCCACACTGCGGGACATTCCCCACCCACACTGCCCACTCAGGACATTCCCCACCCACACTGCGGGACATTCCCCACCCACACTGCGGGACATTCCCCACCCACACTGCCCACTCAGGACATTCCCCACCCACACTGCGGGACACCCCCTACCCACACTGCGGGACATTCCCCACCCACACTGCCCACTCAGGACACTCCCCACCCTCACTGCGGGACATTCCCCACCCACACTGCGGGACACTTCCCACCCACACTGCCCACTCTGGACATTCCCCACCCACACTGCGGGACATTCCCCACCCAACACTGCCCACTACAGGACATTCCCCACCCTCACTGCAGGACATTCCCCACCCTCACTGCAGGACATTCCCCACCCACACTGCGGGACATTCCCCACCCACGCTGTCCACTGCAGGACATTCCTCACCCTCACTGCGGGACATTCCCCACCCACACTGCCCACTGCAGGAATGCAGCCGTGTATAAACTCTAAGGGGCTCTGAGCTGGGATTAGAACTCATAAGTTAACTCCCAGTTACTCTAATCGTTTTCGGGATGTGGCTGTCGCTGCCTAGACCAGCATTTATTGCCCATCCCTAGTTGCCCTTGCAAAGGTGGTGGTGAGCTGCCTTCTTGAATGTCTGTAGTTCATGTGGTGTAGGTACACCCACAGTGCTGTTAGGGAGGGAGTTCCAGGATTTTGCCCCATTGACAGTGAAGGAACGGCGATATATTTCCAAGTCAGGGTGGTGAGTGACTTGGAGGGGAACCTCCAGGTAATGGTGTTCCCAGGTATCTGCTGCCCTTGTCCTAACTGGCAGGGATCACGGGTTGGGAAGGTGCTGCCGAAGGGGCCTTGGTGAGTTCCTGCAGGAGGTGGTACATGACATTGCTTTTTAAAAAATTTGTTCCTGGCATGTGCCAAAAAGGAAAGCACATGATGAAGACAGTCTTCGTGATGACGTGATCATTAGCACATCAAGCTGCAGACAATTTGATTCGGCCCCGTGAATACCCCCAAAGAGAGGTGGAGTCAGAGTTTGTGACAATGGCATTGATCTTGTCGATGTTTAGTTATTTTTAATGTTTACTATTCTGTTGTTCCCTGAAATCGCTATCACTGCTGAAAGATCTCTCATCTTGCCCTTTGGCCCAGTTCTTACAAAAAGTGCAAAGCCAGTCTCCACCTGGACTTTCTCCAAGTTACTTTGCCTTTGATCAAAGGACAAAGTTTATTATTGCAGCTCAAGGGAAATCAGCAAAGTCTCTCACACGAGGGAACAATTACTTTTTTTAAACAAATGTATCAATTCAAAGTTTATCAATAATTTTACAAAACACTCCAAAAACGAAAATAATACAAAGAAAGAAATGCCAACAAAACAAAACAACTTAACCCTCTAAACGATAAACAGTTTAACAAACTAACACCCAACTCAAACCGAACTGGGACATGCGCCTCTTACAAAAAGGAAAGTAAATCAGCCCCCCCCCGCCCCCCCCCGGGTCAGCTGCTGCTGACCTCCACCTAACGCTCCGCGAGAAAGTCAAGGAACGGTTGCCACCGCCCGGAGAACCCCTGCAAGGACCCTCGCAAGGCAAACTTTATCTTCTCCAGCCTGAGAAACCTCACCTTGTCACTGACCCAAGCCTCCACGCTTGGGGGCTTCGCGTCCCTCCACATTAACAATCGCCTTCTCCGGGCTACCAAAGAGGCAAAGGCCAGGACTCCGGCCTCTTTCGACTCCTGCACTCCCAGACACGAGGGAACAATTACAAACACTGCAAAACAGAAATAAGAACAGAAAAGGGTGCAAATATTCAGCAAGCCACTCAATATTTGGGGTTAGAAAAGGCAGGTTATGATGTCTTGAGTGTATTTTTGGATGTTTTGGGTCCAGCAAACTGAAGATTGGGAGATTGACAGCAAAGTTTGGAAAGGTAGATCGAAGATGGAGAGAAGATGAGACAAAGAAAGTAAGAAATTGCACCTGATATAGTGTCTCTAACAACCGTGGGACATCGCAAAGCATTTCACAGCCAATCCAGTTACTATTGTACAAAATGCAGCAGCGAATATGCACACAGCAAGATCAGTTTTTATTTCAATCGTTCAGCGGATGTGGGTTCAGCATCTATTGCCCAACCCTATTTGCCAATGACCTGAGTATATTTCAGAAGGAATATAAGAGTCATATTACAGTGCGTCACATAAAGGTGTTACGGACACCTGGTCAGCACTAAACAGCGGCTAAGAGGCTGGACCAGGTGCAGTAATGTTTGAAAGTTTTAATATGGTGCGGAAAGATCGATTCATTCCATTAGTGATAATATAAGATAAGGGTTATTTTACTTTATTAAAACAATAGTTAAACTTTTACTTCAGTTCTAACCCTAACAGATTACATACTGTTACTTAACCTCAGCACATTAGTTCCCATTGGACAACACGTCCAATAAACATGGAGCTCTCATTTCACTGACAAAGGCAAAGATGATACTTGTATTTACGAAGCAATTCTCTGCTGTAAGTGACGATCCTTTAGAACCCTTATTGAAAGTCTGTAATCTGGAGCAGCTTCCATCATTTTTAAAAAATAGATTTTTATTCAAATTTTTATATATTTTCAGCCAAACGCCCCCCCCCCCCCCCCTTAAAGAAATAAGAAAAAACACATCAGTCTTTTTCCTCAGTCTGTTAGACCCCTAAATTGCCTGCTGCATCTTGGACCTCAATTCTGGACCCAAGTTCCTAATATCTCCCTATCATGAGACATTGACGAGGCCAAGTAAGGACAACAGACTTTCTTCCCTAAAGGACATTAGTGAACCAGATGGGTTTTTAGTACAATCGACAATGGTTTCCAATTTTTGTTAAATTCAAATTTCACCATTTGCCGTTGTCGGATTCGAACCAGGGTTCCCAGATCTTGTCCTGGGTTAGGGCGGCACGGTGGCACAATGATTAGCACTGCTGCCTCACGGTACTGAAGACGCGGGTTCGATCCCGGCCCCGGGTCACTGTCCGTGTGGAGTTTGCACATTCTCCCCGTGTCTGCGTGGGTCTCACCCCCAAAACGCAAAGATGTGCAGGGTCGGTAGTTTGGCCACGCTAAATTGCCCCTTAATTGGAACAAAAAAAGATCTTGTCCTGGGTTTCTGGATTATTAGTCCAGTGACAGTATTACTGTGCCACCTCCTCCCCAGACCAGGTAAATTGTTGTTTGTGATGTTGAATGAGGGATAGGTATTGTCCAGGACACCGGGGAGAATTCCCCTCCTTTTGTTTGAAGTAGTCGCTGTCAGATCTTCCGCATCCACCTGAGTGGTCAGGCAGGACCTCAGTTTAACATCACGTCTGGAAGTTAGCACCTCTGGCAGCGCTGCACTCCTTCAGTGCTGCACTGATTAATTAACCTAAGTTATGTGCTCAAGTCTCTGAATTGGGATTTGAACCCACAATGTTTGGACTCTGAGACCAGAGTGCAGCTCGCTGAGCAACAAACTGAAACAGCAAAGTGATTGAGAAACTGAAATCTGTACCGTTAACGCATTATTTTACTTGCAGAGACCAATGAAGAGCCTCCAGTTGTTGTCACAAAGTATGGGCAGCTGGAGGGGAAGAAGGTATCTGTGAAAGGGATACATCAATCTGTCTATAAATATCTCGCCGTCCCTTTCGCAAAGCCACCAGTTGGTCCCTTAAGATTCATTGCACCCCAGGCTGTGGAGGCATGGACCGGAATCAGACAGGCAACCAAGCAACCAGCTGGGTAAGAATGGGTTTGTTAATGCTCCTTGGACAGCATTCCTAGAGGATTCATCATGTGATTTCCTGCCTTCAACGTCTCCCCTTAGCATCCAGCCAATCAGAAAATGAACAGCGTCTTCATTACCCAAGGGGTTGATATTTGTTAAGGGCAGCACGGTAGCACAGTGGTCAGCACTGTTGCTTCACCACGCCAGGGACCCGGGTTCGATTCGCGGCTTGGGTCGCTGTCTGTGCGGAGTTTGCACGTTCTCCCCCTGTCTGCGTGGGTCTCGCCCCCGCAACCCAAAGATATGCAGGGTAGGTGGATTGGCCACGCTAAATTGCCCCTTGATTGGAAAATATAAAAAAAGAAGTTAGTCAGATTGCTGATATACTGAATGCAGACTTGCTATATGGGATTTGAATGGGGGGGGCTCTCAATACAAGCTCAGTCCCGTCACCGTCTCACTGCCATACCGTCTAATGTTGCAGAATGGTAACTATATGGAATCTGTCTCTTTCCCAGGTGCCTACAAGATGCAAATATGTTGAAGACTATGTTGGAAATGGTGAATTTGGAGGTTTACCCCAATACATTCAAAGAGGATTGCCTCTACGTGAATGTGTACACACCTGTCAGACCAAAGGACAGGAACAAGAGACTTCCTGTAAGTAAACTGTTGATTTTGTCATTTATCGCAAGAGGCTTGGAATATAAAAGCAGGGGTGTACTTCTGAAGCTTTATAAAGCATTAGTTAGGCCCCATTTAGAATACTGTGCGCAATTTTGGGCCCCACACCTCAGGAAGGACATACTGGCACTGGAGCGGGTCCAGCGGAGATTCACACGGATGATCCCAGGAATGGTAGGCCTAACATACGATGAACGTCTGAGGATCCTGGGATTATATTCATTGGAGTTTAGGAGGTTGAGGGGAGATCTAATAGAAACTTACAAGATAATGAATGGCTTAGATAGGGTGGACGTAGGGAAGTTGTTTCCATTAGCAGGGGAGACTAGGACCCGGGGGCATAGCCTCAGAATAAAAGGGAGTCACTTTAGAACAGAGATGAGGAGAAATTTCTTCAGCCAGAGAGTGGTGGGTCTGTGGAATTCATTGCCACAGAGGGTGGTGGAGGCCGGGACGTTGAGTGTCTTTAAGACAGAAGTTAATAAATTCTTGATTTCTCGAGGAATTAAGGGCTATGGAGAGTGAGCGGGTAAATGGAGTTGAAATCAGCCATGATTGAATGGTGGAGTGGACTCGATGGGCCGAATGGCCTTACTTCTGCTCCTATGTCTTATGGTCTTACTGTCTTATTTCAGGACCCGTGGAGATCAATCACAGGTCAGCAAAGTGAGCCTTAGATCAGGGCCTATGTGCCACCTTGTGACATGGACTGCGGGAATGGGAAATGATGGCCACCACATCTCACATGATGGCAGCACGGTAGCCTTGTGGATAACACAATTGCTTCACAGCTCCAGGGTCCCAGGTTTGATTCCGGCTTGGGTCACTGTCTGTGCGGAGTCTGCACATCCTCCCCGTGTGTGCGTGGGTTTCCTCCGGGTGCTCCGGTTTCCTCCCACAGTCCAAAGATGTGCAGGTTAGGTGGATTGGCCATGATAAATTGCCCTTAGTGTCCAAAATTGCCCTTCGTGTTGGGTGGGGTTACTGGGTTATGGGGATAGGGTGGAGGTGTTGACCTTGGGCAGGGTGCTCTTTCCAAAAGCCGGTGATGACTCGATGGGCCGAATGGCCTCCTTCTGCACTGTAAATTCTATGATAAACATCGGTCCCTGACTCGCGCTCCACCATTGCAGGGTAGCTGATCCCAGCTGGCACTGTGGTTGGCTTCAGTGTGGTAACGTTTAGAAGGAGAGAAGACAGCCAGCATTCCCACTCCTTGTGGCTGTGGTGTCAGTCAAGGTGTGGTGGGCCACACCTTTGCTTCTTTGTCAGAGAAACATGTTGCTGAAACTTTTCACCTTGCCATCACCTTGCCATCATCTTGCCAAAAGCAAGGACACCAAATTGCAAACAGTCACGACAGTTTATATATCGGCGATAAAGGCGCTGATTGATTGGCTGAGGTATTCCTGTGGGGAAAACAACGGGGAACTATCGACTCCCCAAGCTCCCGCGTAATTCAATAAAATGGTGCGAGTCTTGAACATATCCCTTTTGTTTTCAGAGAATGACTCCCTAGAAAATTAACTAAACTCAAACTTAAAATTGAAACATTTGATAAAATGACGGTAAACGGCATCAAAGATGCTGATGAGGGGATCGTAGTTGAGCAGGAATTGGACTTGAGATGAAACAGAAGCATTAAAGGATGTATATAGCGTTTGTAGCAAATAAAGCATGCCACAATTTTATAAATCACTGCTTAGGCCACGGTTGGAGTATTGTGGATAGTTTTTGGCAACCACACTATAAAAAAGATGAAACCAAAGGAGAACAGAGGAGTCTGGAGTCTATGCTATTAGTAGAGCTCAGATCAGAGAGAGCAGATGTTCTGTCCACAATCATTCAATCCACCTTAAGTATCCATTTTTTTTTTACAGTTTGATAAACAAATTATAAAAAAGATAAACAAAGGTGTATACGGATATAGCTGCTCCGAGGTTGGTATCGATGCAGTCATTCCACAAAACAGATATTTTGTTCCGTTTTCTTCCTGGGTGCAGTTGCATGGAGCAGGTTTCCACATTTTATTCCCAGAAGATCTCAGTTGATCTCCCAGGATTGGTTACTTTGCAAATCCTGGCACAACACTTTACAGAGAGAGAGAGAGAGAAATGGCACAAACAGCTTCTTTGCAGCTTTTCAGTAACAACATTCCAGTTTCTCATTTCCCTGGCTTTGTCAACAGTCCTGAAAGTCCCGCTGAAACGTCCCGAATTTTTGACCACATCCCATTTTATCCATCAGGTTATGGTCTGGATCCACGGTGGTGGATTTGCAATGGGAGACTCTTACTTCTATGACGGATCAGCACTTGCAGCTTACGAGGATGTGGTAGTGGTGGTGATCCAATACCGGCTGGGAATTATTGGATTTCTCAGGTCAGTGGAAATATAGAAACATAAAAATATTCTGTCGGTACCACCCGAAAAAGAGCTTTCCTGCTTAAACTCACTTCCCAGATCTCGGTCCGTATTCTTGTAGGTTACGGTGCTTCAAACATTTCCAAGTATCAGACCTTGAACTGAAGACCCCACCACCGACCGTCTGGGTGAAATAAATTCTCCTCAACTCCTCTTTAATCCTTCTGCCAATTACCCAAAATCTTTGCCCCCTGGTTATTCCCCTCTGGGCTAAAGGAAATCCACTCTACCCAGGCACCCTCCACATTCAGGTCTCATGTCCTAAGAGGACGTTAGCAACCATGGACATCCCATTGGATTGGTTCATGATGATGTTTGGCAAAGTACTGCAGTTGCTTTCTGCACTATGGCTGTGCTTCCTTCTGCACTGTATGTTCTTTGTTCTATGTTCTATATCCCGAGCATGTTTCCCTCTGTTAATGATGTTCTATAAATGGGAGCTGTTGTTGATGCAAGTCTTACACACAGCAATCTGCACTTGTCATTCTGTCTTCAGCACAGGAGATGAGCATCTGCCAGGAAACCTGGGTATGTTGGATCAAGTTGCTGCCCTGAAGTGGGTTCAAGAAAACATTGAGAGCTTCGGAGGTGACCCAGGCTCAGTGACCATATTTGGAGAATCCGCCGGTTCAATAAGTGTCTCGTTGCATGTACGTTATCGGTCTTTATTTCCAATACTCCCCCCTCTTCTGTACAAAATATTTTGGTTAACACTTCTACAGGTTGATGTTGCATGTTTAACTGGTCTGCCCGCTGATCATCGTCAAGCTAAAGACAATGAACCAGGTGGCCCCAACAGTGGGCATTTCTGATCCCCAGGAGAACTGAAAGTGACGTGTCTCTAACTGTGAGAGGAACAGGCCCAGCAGTTCAATTGTTCCACATGATGCTCCTCTTCTCTCAACCCAGCATTTTGGCCTTCCTTCCTTCCTCCCTCACACACTTCCTGTTAAATGTATCTCTTCTATTCACCTCACCCACTCCCTCTGATAGTGAGCTACATATCCACACCATTCTGAGTGAAAGACACGTCTCCCAAATTCCATATTGGGTTTATCAATGACTAGTTTTAAGCTTACTTTTTCACGGTCGTGGGACCTCCAAGAAACTTTTAAAATGGAGCAGGTGCAGATCCCCATTTCCTACAGATCTGATGCTTTTTTAAATAAGGGAGTAAGTACTTAAGGGGATTTAACTGTATTTGTGAAATAGTGTTTTATTTTGGATCGTGAAATCTACAATAGATGTTTGCACCTTTATTAAACCTCAGCATGGTTCCTGAGGTAATGCCGTGGTGGATATTGAGTGAGTTGGCATGGAGTGTGTCAGGGAATAAGAGTGATGGGTCAGGGGACATGAGATAGAACATAGAACATTACAGCGCAGTACAGGCCCTTCGGCCCTCGATGTTGCGCCGACCTGTGAAACTACTCTAAAGCCCATCTACACTATTCCCTTATCGTCCATATGTCTATCCAATGACCATTTGAATGCCCTTAGTGTTGGCGAGTCCACTACTGTTGCAGGCAGGGCATTCCACGCCCTTACTGCTCTCTGAGTAAAGAACCTACCTCTGACATCTGTCCTATATCTATCTCCCCTCAAGTTAAAGCTATGTCCCCTCATGCTAGACATCACCATCCGAGGAAAAAGGCTCTCACTGTCCACCCTATCCAATCCTCTGATCATCTTGTATGCCTCAATTAAGTCACCTCTTAACCTACTCTCTAATGAAAACAGCCTCAAGTCCCTCAGCCTTTCCTCATAAGATCTTCCCTCCATACCAGGCAACATTCTGGTAAATCTCCTCTGCACCCTTTCCAATGCTTCCACATCCTTCCTATAATGCGGCGACCAGAATTGCACGCAATACTCCAAATGCGGCCGCACCTGAGTGTTGTACAGCTGCAACATGACCTCATGACTCCGGAACTCAATCACTCTACCAATAAAAGCTAACACACCGTACGCCTTCTTAACAACCCTCTCAACCTGGGTGGCAACTTTCAGGGATCTATGTACATGGACACCGAGATCTCTCTGCTCATCCACACTGCCATTAACCTTACCATTCAGTTGGCTGAGGGGCTATGACTGGCCCTGGGGTTGGGTGGAGGGTCGTGGCTGAGGGGCTATGACTGGCCCTGGGGTTGGGTGGAGGGTCGTGGCTGAGGGGCTATGACTGGCCCTGGGGTTGGGTGGAGGGTCGTGGCTGAGGGGCTATGACTGGCCCTGGGGGTTGGGTGGAGGGTCGTGGCTGAGGGGCTATGACTGGCCCTGGGGGTTGGGTGGAGGGTCGTGGGTTGGCCTTTATGGGCATGGGGAGTGGGTGGGGATGAGAAGGATGGGGGCCAGAGGGCCTCATGTTTAAGCAAACAACTGGGACAAAGTCCCGGAGAACTGAGGCTGGCCGTTTAACAAGTCAGCCAGGCACCCAGCCATCCCGGTTGTTGCCTTGATCTGCATGTGGGGCCAGTGGGCCTGACTCCATTCTGTACTCACCCCGCCCGGAACGAAGATAGCGCCATTTGGTGCACTTTGTCGTGAGGTGGGTATGGCATGCTGGGAGATTCCTCGCTCAATAGAGCGACCTCAGATACAAAAATCCAGGCCTTAGTCCCACGCGTAGAGAGGCTGGGAGAGAGGGGATTTTCATTTATTCATTTGTTCTTGCCCCTTTTGTTTGTTCTCCAATGGCTGAGATGAATTACTTTGCTGAAAGTTCTATCGTGAGTGATGCGTTCCTCAACACAACCCGTGAGGGAATCCTGTGCAGAAATACGAGTCAACAATTCAGCCTCTTCAGGATCATTGAATCATTCCATTACTGATCTGTTGTTCAACTCCACTTATTCAGCACTGGTCAGTCTCGCCTTACCCAACAGAAATCTATTCATCTGGACTTCCGGGTGCGGCGATGACCAGCTGAGTCGCACGTTTCGGCAGCTCCCTGTGAAACGGACTTTTGGGCTCTTGATAGGAGCCCCAACGGCAATTTTAACAGCTGAAAACACCGTGCGGTAAACCAGGAGGGTGTTCCCCCTGGACACGGATGGAAAAAGGAGAGGAAAGTGGCCGGATTGCAGCGGATCCTTTCGAACAACGGCAAGGAAGGCAAGCAAAAACCAAGATGGCGTCGGAAGGTGGCAGTTTCATATGGGGCCCTGAACAACAAGAGTTCTTGAAATGCTGCGTGGAGGAGATAAAAAAGGAAATGAAGAAAGAGTTGTTGGCCCCGATACTACAGGCGATCGAAGGGCTAAAGGAGGAACAAAAGACCCAGGAGCAGGAGCTTCGGGTCGTGAAGGCGAAAGCAGCCGAGAATGAGAACGATATACAGGGCCTGGTGGTGAAGTCGGAGATACAGGAGGCACACCAGAAACGATGTGTGGAGAGGTTGGAGGCACTGGAAAACAACGCAAGGAGGAACAACCTGAGGATTCTTGGCCTTCCTGAAGGTGTGGAGGGGGCGGACGTCGGGGCATATGTGAGCACGATGCTGCATTCGTTAATGGGAGCGGAGGCCCCGACGGGTCCGTTGGAGGTGGAGGGAGCGTACCGAGTTATGGTGCGAGGATCGAGAGCAGGAGAAACTCCCAGAGCCATAGTGGTGAGATTCCTCCGTTTTAAGGATAGAGAAATGGTCCTTAGATGGGCGAAGAAAACTCGGTGCAGTAAATGGGAGAACGCGGTGATCCGCGTTTATCAAGACTGGAGTGCGGAGGTGGCGAGAAGGAGGGCGAGCTTTAATCGGGCCAAGGCGGTACTTCACAAAAGGAAGATAAAATTTGGAATGCTGCAACCGGCAAGACTGTGGGTCACATATCAAGGGAGGCACCACTACTTTGAGACGGCGGATGAAGCGTGGACTTTTATTGTAGAAGAAAAACTGGAATGAGTGGATTATGAAAAAGAACGTTTGGACAAAGTGGTGGGGCGAATGGGGGGGGCGAAGAGGGGTTTTATGTTCTAATCCTGCGGTATGGTAACTTTTCTTTCTCCCACAGGTGGTGATGGGGGAGGTGGGGAGGGAGAGGAGATGGGGCGTTGGCCATGGGAGGCGGGGCCGAGGGAGAGGCGCGGGCTTGGTCCCCGCGCTATGATAATTATGGCGGGAATAGAGAAGCAGGAAGGAGGGGGCGTCGCACGGTGCGAGCCGTGGTCACGGGGGGAAGCCGAGGTCAGCCAGAGTTTGCTGACTTCTGGGAGCAACATGGGGGGAGTAATTACGCTAGCGGGGGGTCTAGCGGGGGGGGTGGGAGGGGGGAATTACTGGGTTGCTGCTGCTGGGGAAAGGGGGGAGTGGGTACGGGAGAGGATGGGCGGGGGGGCACCGCCTGGGGGAGATACAGCTGTGTGGGAACTGGGTGAGAAGCTGGAAAAAGATGATGGCTAACCGGCAAGGGGGGGGGGGGGTGGGAAGCCCCCCAACTCGGCTGATCACGTGGAACGTGAGAGGGCTCAACGGGCCGATAAAGAGAGCACGAGTACTCGCACACCTTAAGAAACTTAAAGCAGATGTGGTTATGTTACAGGAAACGCACCTGAAACTGATAGACCAGGTTAGGCTGCGTAAAGGATGGGTGGGGCAGGTGTTCCATTCGGGGCTGGATGCGAAAAACAGGGGGGTGGCTATATTAGTGGGGAAGCGGGTAATGTTCGAGGCAAAGACTATAGTGGTGGATAACGGGGGCAGATACGTGATGGTGAGTGGCAAATTACAGGGAGAGATGGTGGTTTTGGTAAACGTGTATGCCCCGAACTGGGATGATGCCAACTTTATGAGGCGAATGCTAGGACGCATCCCGGACCTAGAGACGGGAAAGCTGATAATGGGGGGAGACTTTAACACGGTGTTGGAACCAAGGCTGGATAGGTCGAAGTCCAGGACTGGTAGGAGGCCGGCAGCAGCCAAGGTGCTTAAGGATTTTATGGAGCAGATGGGAGGTGTGGACCCGTGGAGATTCAGTAGACCTAGGAGTAAGGAGTTCTCATTTTTCTCCGATGTCCATAAAGTCTATTCGCGCATAGACTTTTTTGTGTTGGGTAGGGCATTGATCCCGAAGGTGAGGGGAACGGAATATACGGCTATAGCCATTTCGGATCATGCCCCACACTGGGTAGACTTGGAGATAGGGGAGGAAACAGGAGGGCGCCCACCCTGGAGAATGGACATGGGACTAATGGCGGATGAGGGGGTGTGCCTAAGGGTGAGGGGATGTATTGAAAAGTACTTGGAACTCAATGACAATGGGGAGGTTCAGGTGGAAGTGGTCTGGGAGGCGTTGAAGGCGGTGGTTAGGGGGGAGCTGATATCAATAAGGGCACATAAAGGGAAGCAGGAGAGTAAGTAACGGGAGCGGTTGCTGCAAGAACTTTTGAGGGTGGACAGACAATATGCGGAAGCACCGGAGGAGGGACTGTACAGGGAAAGGCAAAGGCTGCATGTGGAATTTGACTTGCTGACTACAGGCACTGCAGAGGCACAATGGAGGAAGGCGCAGGGTGTACAGTATGAATATGGGGAGAAGGCGAGCAGATTGCTGGCACACCAATTGAGGAAAAGGGGAGCAGCGAGGGAAATAGGGGGAGTGAGGGATGAGGAAGGAGAGATGGAGCGGGGGGCGGAGAGAGTGAATGAAGTGTTCAAGACATTTTATAAAAAATTGTATGAAGCTCAACCCCCGGATGGGAGGGAGAGAATGATGGATTTTTTGGATCGGCTGGAAATTCCCAAGGTGGAAGAGCAGGAAAGGGTGGGACTGGGAGCACAGATCACGGTAGAAGAAGTGGTGAAAGGAATTAGGAACATGCAGACGGGAAAGGCCCCGGGACCGGACGGATTCCCAGTTGAATTTTACAGAAAGTATTTGGACTTGCTCGCCCCGGTACTGACGAGGACCTTTAACGAGGCAAAGGAAAGGGGACAACTGCCCCCGACTATGTCTGAAGCAACGATATCGCTTCTCTTAAAGAAGGAAAAGGATCCGCTACAATGCGGGTCCTACAGACCAATTTCCCTCCTAAATGTGGATGCCAAGGTCCTGGCCAAGGTAATGGCAATGAGAATAGAGGAATGTGTCCCGGGGGTGGTTCACGAGGACCAAACTGGGTTTGTGAAGGGGAGACAGCTGAACACGAATATACGGAGGCTGTTAGGGGTAATGATGATGGCCCCACCAGAGGGTGAAACGGAGATAGTAGTGGCGATGGATGCCGAGAAAGCATTTGATAGAGTGGAGTGGGATTATCTGTGGGAGGTGTTGAGGAGATTTGGTTTTGGAGCGGGGTATGTTAGATGGGTGCAGCTGTTGTATAGGGCCCCAGTGGCGAGTGTGGTCACGAATGGACGGGGATCGGCATATTTTCGGCTCCATAGAGGGACAAGGCAGGGATGTCCTCTGTCCCCATTACTGTTTGCACTGGCGATTGAGCCCCTGGCGATAGCGCTGAGAGGTTCCAAGAGATGGAGGGGAATACTTAGGGGAGGAGAAGAACACCGGGTATCTTTATATGCGGATGATCTGCTACTATATGTGGCGGATCCGGCGGAGGGGATGCCAGAAATAATGCGGATACTTGGGGAGTTTGGGGATTTTTCAGGGTATAAATTGAACATGGGGAAGAGTGAGCTGTTTGTGGTGCATCCAGGGGAGCAGAGTAGAGAAATAGAAGACCTACCGTTGAGGAAGGTAACAAGAGACTTTCGTTACCTTGGGATCCAGATAGCTAAGAATTGGGGCACATTGCACAGGCTAAATTTAACGCGGTTGGTGGAACAGATGGAGGAAGATTTCAAGAGATGGGATATGGTAGCACTGTCAATGGCAGGGAGGGTGCAGGCGGTTAAGATGGTGGTCCTCCCGAGATTCCTCTTTGTGTTTCAGTGCCTCCCGGTGGTGATCACGAAGGCTTTTTTTAAAAGGATAGAAAAGAGCATCATGGGTTTTGTTTGGGCCGGGAAGACTCCGAGAGTGAGGAAGGGATTCTTACAGCGTAGTAGGGATAGGGGGGGGCTGGCATTACCGAGCCTAAGTGAGTATTATTGGGCCGCTAATATTTCAATGGTGAGTAAGTGGATGGGAGAGGAGGAGGGAGCGGCGTGGAAGAGATTAGAGAGGGCGTCCTGTAGGGGGACCAGCCTGCAGGCTATGGTGACAGCCCCATTGCCGTTCTCACCGAGGAACTACACCACGAGCCCGGTGGTGGTGGCTACACTGAAGATTTGGGGACAGTGGAGACGACATAGGGGAAAGACCGGAGCATTGGGGGGGTCCCCGATAAGAAACAACCATAGGTTTGCCCCGGGGGGAATGGATGGGGGATATGGAATGTGGCAAAGAGCAGGAATAACGCAACTGAAAGATCTATTTGTGGACGGGAAGTTCGCAAGTCTGGGAGCGCTGACCGAGAAATATGGGTTGCCCCAAGGGAATGCATTCAGGTACATGCAATTGAGGGCTTTTGCGAGGCAACAGGTGAGGGAATTCCCGCAGCTCCCGACACAAGAGGTGCAGGACAGAGTCATCTCAAAGAAATGGGTGGGGGATGGTAAGGTGTCGGATATATATAGGGAAATGAGGGACGAAGGGGAGACTATGGTGGACGAACTAAAAGGGAAATGGGAAGAAGAGCTAGGGGAGGAGATCGAGGAGGGGCTGTGGGCAGATGCCCTAAACAGGGTAAACTCGTCGTCCTCGTGCGCCAGGCTAAGCCTGATTCAGTTTAAGGTATTACACAGGGCACATATGGCTGGAACACGGCTCAGTAAATTTTTTGGGGTGGAGGATAGGTGTGCGAGGTGCTCGAGAAGCCCAGCGAATCATACCCATATGTTTTGGTCATGCCCGGCACTACAGGGGTTTTGGGTGGGGGTGACAAAGGCGCTTTCAAAAGTAGTAGGAGTCCGGGTCGAACCAAGCTGGGGGTTGGCTATATTTGGGGTTGCACAAGAGCCGGGAGTGCAGGAGGCGAGAGAGGCCGATGTTTTGGCCTTTGCGTCCCTAGTAGCCCGGCGCAGGATATTGCTAATGTGGAAAGAAGCCAAGCCCCCGGGGGTGGAGACCTGGATAAATGATATGGCGGGGTTCATAAAGCTAGAGCGGATTAAGTCCGTCCTAAGGGGGTCGGCTCAAGGGTTCACCAGGCGGTGGCAACCGTTCGTCGAATATCTTGCGGAAAGATAGATGGGGGAAAAAAGAAGGCAGCAGCAGCAGCCCAGGACTTGGGGGGGGGGGGGGGGGGGGGGGAGGGATGGGGGTGGGGTGGGTGGGGGGGTATAGCCTGTGACAAGGCAGTTGCCAATTAGGGCTAGTTTTCATTTTTGTTATTTAATATTTATTTATTTGTTGTTTTTTGTTTATATAAAAAAGGTCATTATTATCTGTATTGTTATAATGTTGTGTAAAGGATGCACAATGTACTGTGTTGGTTGACCAAAAATTTTCAATAAAATATTTATTAAAAAAAAAAAAGAAATCTATTCATCTCAGTCTCAAAATCTGCTGGAGTTTAGAAGAGTGACTTGATTGGTGACATGTCGGGTGCAACGGGGTGGCAGTGGTACTGTCACTGGACTAATAATCCAGAGAACAGACTAAGCCTGTGTGGAATATAAGGAAAGTAGGAAGGAACTTAAGCAAGGAGTCAGGAGGGCTAGAAGGGGTCACGAAAAGTCACTGGCAAATAGGGTTAAGGAAAATCCCAAGGCTTTTTACACGTACATAAAAAGCAAGAGGGTAGCCAGGGAAAGGGTTGGCCCACTGAAGGATAGTCAAGGGAATCTATGTGTGGAGCCAGAGGAAATGGGTGAGGTACTAAATGAATACTTTGCATCAGTATTCACCAAAGAGAAGAAATTGGTAGATGTTGAGTCTGGAGAAGGGTGTGTAGATAGCCTGGGTCACATTGACATCCAAAAAGACGAGGTGTTGGGTGTCTTAAAAAATATTAAGGTAGATAAGTCCCCAGGGCCTGATGGGATCTACCCCAGAATACTGAAGGAGGCTGGAGAGGAAATTGCTGAGGCCTTGACAGAAATCTTTGGATCCTCGCTGTCTTCAGGGGATGTCCCGGAGGACTGGAGAATAGCCAATGTTGTTCCTCTGTTTAAGAAGGGTAGCAAGGATAATCCCGGGAACTACAGGCTGGTGAGCCTTACTTCAGTGGTAGGGAAATTACTGGAGAGAATTCTTCGAGACATGATCTACTCCCATTTGGAAGCAAATGGACGTATTAGTGAGAGGCAGCACGGTTTTGTGAAGGGGAGGCCGTGTCTCACTAACTTGATAGAGTTTTTCGAGGAGGTCACTAAGATGATTGATGCAGGTAGGGCAGTGGATGTTGTCTATATGGACTTCAGTAAGGCCTTTGACAAGGTCCCTCATGGTAGACTAGTACAAAAGGTGAAGTCACACGGGATCAGGGGTGAGCTGGCAAGGTGGATACAGAACTGGCTAGGCCATAGAAGGCAGAGAGTAGCAATGGAAGGATGCTTTTCTCATTGGAGGGCTGTGACCAGTGGTGTTCCACAGGGATCAGTGCTGGGACCTTTGCTCTTTGTAGTATATATAAATGATTTGGAGGAAAATGTAACTGGTCTGATTAGTAAGTTTGCAGACGACACAAAGGTTGGTGGAATTGCGGATAGCGATGAGGACTGTCGGAGGATACAGCAGGATTTAGATTGTTTAGAGACTTGGGCGGAGAGATGGCAGATGGAGTTTAATCCGGACAAATGTGAGGTAATGCATTTTGGAAGGTCTAATGCAGGTAGGGAATATACAGTGAATGGTAGAACCCTCAAGAGTATTGAAAGTCAAAGAGATCTAGGAGTACAGGTCCACAGGTCATTGAAAGGGGCAACACAGATGGAGAAGGTAGTCAAGAAGGCATACGGCATGCTTGCCTTCATTGGCCGGGGCATTGAGTATAAGAATTGGCAAGTCATGTTGCAGCTGTATAGAACCTTAGTTAGGCCACACTTGGAGTATAGTGTTCAATTCTGGTCGCCACACTACCAGAAGGATGTGGAGGCTTTAGAGAGGGTGCAGAAGAGATTTACTAGAATGTTGCCTGGTATGGAGGGCATTAGCTATGAGGAGCGGTTGAATAAACTCGGTTTGTTCTCACTGGAACGAAGGAGGTTGAGGGGAGACCTGATAGAGGTATACAAAATTATGAGGGGCATAGACAGAGTGGATAGTCAGAGGCTTTTCCCCAGGGTAGAGGGGTCAATTACTAGGGGGCATAGGTTTAAGGTGAGAGGGGCAAGGTTTAGAGTAGATGTACGAGGCAAGTTTTTTACACAGAGGGTAGTGGGTGCCTGGAACTCGCTACTGGAGGAGGTAGTGGAAGCAGGGACAATAGTGACATTTAAGGGGCATCTTGACAAATACATGAATAGGATGGGAATAGAGGGATACGGACCCAGGAAGTGTAGAAGATTGTAGTTTAGTCGGGCAGCATGGTCGGCACGGGCTTGGAGGGCCAAAGGGCCTGTTCCTGTGCTGTACATTTCTTTGTTTGTTCTTTGTAGAACCAGGGTAATGCTCTGGGGACCCAGGTTCACATCCCCCCCTCCAGCCCCCAGGGCAGATGGAAAATCTGGAATTAAAAATCAAATGATGACCTTGAAACCATTGTCGACTGTGGTAAAAACCCATCTGGTTCACTAATGTCCTTTCGGGAAGGAAATCTACCGTCCTTACCCGGTCTGGCCTACATGTGACTCTGGACCCACAGCAACGTGCTTCACTCTTAAACCCCGCTAGCTTCACGACTGCCTCTTCTCTCACACTTTAACAACACTCTGGGAAAGTTGAAAGTTCTGGTGAGGGTCACACAGCCAGCTGGAGGGGCGGGGCCTAAATGCGCCTGCAATGCCGGGATCCTGAAGTTCGGGTGCCGATCTCAAAGTTAACTTTAAGGCAGCCCCCTCCACTTCCCAACGGACATCGAGCGCCCCCCCGCCCATGGACATGGCACCACCCCAACGGACATTGGAATCCACTGGCAGATGGGTGGGGGGACGCATCCCCCAAACCCACCCATCTCACTGCCGCAAATCCCGTTTCTGGCTGATCGTGAGATTTAGCGGCCGTTGCGGGATTTGGGTCCGCGGCTAACGCGCTGATAGTGCCCTGAGGGGCATTGAGGGGCTGGATGTGGAGAGGATATTTCCTCTTGTGGGAGAATCTGGAACTCGGGGGTCACTGCTTAAAAATAAGTGGTCACCCGTTTAAGACCGAGATTTGAATTATTTTTCCTCTCAGGGGATCGGGAGTCTCTGGAACTCAGCCTCAAACGGCAGTGGAAGCAGAATCAATTATTGTTAAGGCAGAGCTGGATAGGTTCCTGACTAACAAGGAGGTGGAAGGTTATCAGGGGTCGGCAGGATGTGGGGTTGAGGTTACAATCAGATCAGCCAGGATCCTATTGAATGTCGGAATAGATGGGAGGGGCCGAGTGGCCTCCTCCTGCTGAAAGATCTGTATCGTTTTCCTGAATGTGTTTCCCAAAACCCTGGATAAGGTCAGTTCAAGGCTCTGTACAACTGAAACATCACTTTAGAATTCCAATCCATTGAGCTAAAGTCGAACATTCCATTAGCGTAATGAGGCACCCTCAGCGGCTTCATCAGTGAGCAGCGAAGGATTTATTTACAAGGATCTACAAAAGCAGCAGCATGTCTGCAGATATTTCAGGAATGCCTCTTGCCAAGGAGAACACCTCTCCTTGGGGTAATTCTCCACTCTTGAGACCCCATTGGTCATCCAGGTCAGGTGACCTGACTCTGCTGTGTTGCCCTTAAAGGGTCACTCACCACGATTAGCAACCGTGATCACATTTTTGATTATCCTTGGGGGTGGGTGGGGGGGTGGGGAGGGGGAGGGGGTGCAAGGGGCAGAACCCCCCCCCAGGCCCCCAGTCCAGCTGAAACCTACGGCACCGACATGGAAGCTGGCTGGGGTTCCTCTTTGCAGGTTGCCCCAGGTGATCGGGTTGGGAAGAGGGAACTTTCAAGTATTACGTTAATGGCCACTCTCCTTGATCTGTTGGCAGGTTATTTCTCCCTTGTCCTCTGGCCTGTTTCACAAGGCAATATCAGAAAGTGGGACCAATCTGATCGCAACTGTATTTGCTCCAGACCCTAAATCAACAGCTGTGGTGAGTTTTTGTCATTCAAAATGCAAGGAGATTTTGTTGGTTTCATAATGTGGGATTTCCACCTGGTTGAAAAAGAGTAACAGTGCCAGATGACACTCCCTTCAATTTGTTTTGGAGTTCATGGGCGATGAGTGGGCCCAGTGCTTTTTTACCTGTGGCCGTTCGCACATGATAATTTGAAAATCGCTTATTGTCACAAGTAGACTTCAAATTAAGTGACTGTGAAAAGCCCCTAGTCGCCACATTCCGGCTCCTGTTTGGGGAGGCTGGTACGGGAATTGAACCGAGCTGCTGGCTTGCCTTGGTCTGCTTTCAAAGCCAGCGATTTTGCCCTGTGCTAAACCAGCCCCATGATTTGGAGAGGCACTACCGAGTGACCGCCATGGGATCTGTACAAATTCCTGGAATCCACCCTCTCAAGCTTCCAATCGGTCGCAGATCATTGGAATCCATTCTCTCCAGATTTACACTGTCACACATGACCGGAATCCACTCTGTGTGGATTCACGCTTCGACAGATCATTGTAATCTGCTCTCTATTGATTCCCGCTGTAACAGGTCTCTGGAACCTATTTGCAGATTCACATTGTGACGTATCACCAGAATCCACAGCTTCAAGCTTCAAGTGGATCCTTTTAATCCACTCTGCGCTGATTCATGCTGTACAGACCTATGAAATCCCCTGTCTGAATATTCAAACTGTAATGGATCCATGGAATCCACTCTCTGTTGATTACCACTAACTGATCCCTGGAATCCGCTCTATGCAGATTCACACTGTAACAGATTCCTGCAATCCATTCTCTGCAGATTCAGTTTACCAGATTCCTGAAATTCACATTTGCAGCTTTGTGCTGCAACAGATTCCTGGGATCCGCCCTTTGCAGATTCACACTGCAACAGATTCCTGGGATCCACCCTTTTAAAAATTCACGCTGCAACAGATTCCTGGAATCCACCCTTTGCAGATTCACACTGCAACGGATTCCTGGGATCCACCCTTTTTAAAATTCACGCTGCAACAGATTCCTGGGATCCACCCTTTGCAGATTCACGCTGCAACGGATTCCTGGGATCCACCCTTTTTAAAATTCATGCTGTAACAGATTCCTGGAATCCACCCTTTGCAGATTCACACTGCAACAGATTCCTGGGATACACCCTTTGAAAATTCACGCTGTAACAGATCCCTGGGATCCACCCTTTTTATGATCCACATTGTAACAGATTCCTGGGATCGACACTTTGCAGATTCACGCGGTAACAGATTCCGGGGATCCACCCTTTTCTGATCCACACTGTAACAGATTCCTGAGATCCACCCTTTGCAGATTCACACTGCAACAGATTCCTGGGATACACCCTTTGACAATTCACGCTGTAACAGATCCCTGGGATCCACCCTTTTCTGATCAACACGGTAACAGATTCCTGAGAACCACCCATTGCAGATTCACACGGTAACAGATTCCGGGGATCCACCCTTTTCTGATCCTCACTGTAGCAGATTCCTGGGATCCTTGAGCATCACGGTAGCACACGTGGCTAGCACTGTGGCTTCACAGCACCAGGGTCCCAGGTTCGATTCCCCGCTGGGTGACTGTGCGGAGTCTGCACGTTCTCCCCGTGTCTGTGTGGGTTTCCTCCGGGTGCTCCGGTTTCCTCCCACAGTCCAAAGACGTGCAGGTTAGGTGGATTGGCCAAGATAAATTGCCCTTAATGACCAAAAAGGTTAGGAGGGGTTATTGGATTGTGGGGATGGGGTGGAAGTGAGGGCTTAAGTGGGTTGTTGCACTCGATGGGCCGAATGGCCTCCTTCTGCTCTGTATGTTCTATGTTCACACTTTGTAGCTTCACACTGTAACAGATTCCTGGGATCCACACTTTACATAGGACATACAGAGCAGAAGGAGGGCATTCGGCCCGTCGAGTCTGCACCGACCCACTTAAGCCCTCACTTCCACCCAATCCCCGTAACCCAATAACACCCCCTAACATTTTGGTCACTAAGGGCAATTTATCATGGCCAATGGACCTAACCTGTACGTCTTTGGACTGTGGGCGGAAACCGGAGCACCCGGAGGAAACCTACGCAGACACGGGGAGGATGTGCAGACTCCGCACAGACAGTGACCCAGCGGGTTATCGAACCTGGGACCCTGGAGCTGTGAAGCCACAGTGCTATCCACAATGCTACCGTGCTGCCCACCCTTTGTTGATCCACACTGTAACAGATTCTTGGGATCCACCCTTTGCAGATTCACACGTTACCAGATCATTCTGATGGTATCCAATGCCTTGCTGAGTCCTGACCAGTAGACGTGACCAGTTGAACACTTGTGATCATTCTGTTTTGCTGTTGGAAAGACTGAGAAGTTTCCGTAATGCCCAATCTGTCAGCCAAACTAAAGGAGTACAAGCCTAGTGTCTGCAGCTTGTCCTCGGAATTTACCCTTGTAAACTCAGTTTTATCCTGGTGAATCTGCACGTCACTCTCTCAAAGGCTACTCTACCCTTCCTGAGGTGTGGTGCGCATAACAGAAGGCTTGGGGACAGAAGGAGGCCATTTGTGTGCACGCCCGGCTCTCTGCGAGAGCAGCTCAGCCACTTCCCCTCCTCACCTGACTTTTCCCTGTAGCCCTGCAAATCTCTTCTCTTCGGATAATTATTCCATTCCCTTTGGAAAGCCACGATTGAATCAGCCCCCACCGCACTCCCTGACAATTACTCCAAACTGGAGCCTGACCAGAGCCTTTCTGCAACTGAGGTAGCAGTTGTACCTCTGTCGATAGTAACCCCCTTTGAGGTAGAGATGTTATTAGTGTTGGCCTCAAACGTGGGAAATTGATGGAAAATGGCCCCTTGATTCAATTCAGTAACTGCTGACTTCAATTTATAGATGATTGCCAACCTGGCTGGCTGTAACACTAACCATTCCAAGGAGATTGTTGATTGCCTCGGGAAGATGTCCGAAGAGGAATTGATGAACATTCCCAAACCTCCCAAAGATGTATTCGTAAAACCTATTCTTTTAATTCTTCAAGTTGTGGATATTTCCTCTTCTGTGTCTAATGTAACAGTTCTGTCCTCAATATCATCACTCGCGCCATCTCGCGCACACTTGTCTCAATCTATGCCATGGCAAAAAAGCGAGACGAGTTATATTGTATTCTGAACTCCCTGGAATAGTACAGCGCTGACCAGTGGGCAACTGTGAGGCATCGGGTGGTTTCAAATCATCGGACATGGTACCCAATTTATTCCAACTGTTTGAAAAATGTTTTCAAATCTCACCCTCTTCCTCCTGTAACTAATTGTGGAGTTGCCTCGCCACAACCTTACTCCTCCTCCAGGCTTCACAGTTTCCTGCGTTCTGAGCCTTGGTGCATCCATTGGTTTGTTCGATAATTTAAAAATGCCTTAATGTCAGGAAGGTCATGAGTCTGATTTGCATAATTAAAAAAATATATTTTAGAGTACCACTTCATTTTTTTCCAATTAAGGGGCAATTTAGCGTGGCCAATCCACCTAGCCTGCACATCTTTTTGGGTTGTGGGGGCGAAACCCACGCAGACACGGGGAGAATGTGCAAACTCCACACGGACAGTGACCCAAAGCCGGGATCGAACCTGGGACCTTATTTCAAAATAATGAATTGGGTACTCTAAATTATATTTTTTTAAAGATGACCATGCAGGAAGTATAGCCGCCAGGTGGTGAAGGACATGCTAGGGGCCCTCTGCGGAGGTCCATTGTTGGGGAGGGGCTGGCTGCCTTCTTCCTTCTTCGTGTGGTTTTGATGTCCATGGAGGGGAGGGTGGTTCCCCGTGTCCTCTGTTGCCAATCGGCACCGGAGTCACCAATAATGTTGCCAATCGGCACCAATAATGTTGCCAAATTAATAACTAGATATGGCAGTTATTAATGATAATATTGCTTTTCAGAGTCGCCAGGTATCAAATGATACCACCACAAGGCTTTACCAGATATCGATCAAAGACCAAACAACCAGTTAGTTAGTTCAAGTTCAAAGATAGTTTATTTACACACAAGGATTACTTCGGCATGCAACATAAAACACTACAAGCTAAACTACACCTAACAACTACAATAACCTACACTTAACTTCAGGGCAACCGGCTCTATGCAGAGGAACAAGGCCTTTGTCCGGATCTTGCGTGGCTGGGTGGAAGAAGTGGCTTTGTTTCTGCTGGGCTCATCCGTCTGGTAGTGATCGTTGGTCTTGAACTTGTCTTCTGGTCGTAATGCTACACTTGGTTTTAGGCGTAGGCCGGGGCCAAGAGAGACAGAGCACATGGCTGTGCCTCTTTTTATCCCTCTGGGATTCCACGCTCTTTGGGGCGGTCCTTAGCTTTGGACCCAATAATTCAACAGGCTTCGATCACTGCCTTCGATTTTGGCCAATAAAAGGGCGGGTGCCTTGATGGGTGGGCGTGTCCTGAGCAGTCATTGACCTTGGCTGTTTGGGCTTTCTTAGCAAAGGGAGTGGTGCCAGTTAGTCTGTATCTGCATCGGTTACCCGAGTACAGTCCTTTTGTTCTGGGGAAATGGGCCATTAGAATGCAAACGAGCGGGAGTTTCAATCGCGTCTCGCTATCTGGGTTGCAAATACACACACAAGCTCAGAGTCTGTCTGAGTCCTGGGTTGGCCATAATTCCCATGGTCCTTTGCAGGTGGCCATCTGAGATGGCTACACCTTGAGGGGTCTCGATTTCCTTGTTTGTTTGTGGGGGGTCTCCCCGTCTCCGTGGGGGTCTCGAAGTCTGTTGTTGGTTGGGGGGGGGGGAGGGGGCGGGGGGTGGGGGGGGGGTAGTTGCTGCATGAGCAGGTCAGAAGCAATGTATCCTGCGGCAAGTAACTCACCTCCTGACTCCCCAAAGCCCATCCGTTATTTACAAGACACGAGTCAGGAGTGTACTAGAATACTCTCCACTTGCCTGGGAGAGTGCAGTTCCAACAACACTCAAGAAGCTCAAAACTATCCAGGACAAAGCAGCCCCGCTTGATTATCCTTTCTGTAAACATTCACTTCCTTCACCCCCCGACACACAGTAGCAGCCGTGTGTACCATCTACAAGATGCACTGCAGGAACTCACCAAGGTTCCTTCGACAACACCGTCCAAATCCACATCAAGGGAGCAAACACATGGGAATCCCACCACCTGGAGGTTCCCCTCCCAGTCACCACCCTAACTTGGAAATACATTGCCGTTCCTTCACTGTCGCTGGGTCAAAATCCTGGAACTCCTTAAAATCAAAAATCGCCGCGTTCATTTTCTTTGAATATTCTTTCATTATGTGATACGGGGACCCTTCAAGTATTTACATTGTTACACCACAGTTGTCAGCAGTGCTACCTCCAATGAAACTCCTTCTTTTCCTTTTTTCCAAATGAGGTTTTCCTCTTTCCAGTGGTGGATGGTACCTTCTTGCCTCGAGATGTTGAAAAGCTGCTCGAGGCAAACGAGATCAACTCAGTCCCATATTTGTTGGGAATCAACAATCATGAATGGGGTTGGTTGATACCGAAGGTGAGACAAGTTAAGATTTTGGTTACCAGCTGTGTTGACAGCCAATGTCAGAATTTGGAAGTGTATGAGGAGCTGAATGAGAAACTCTCTTTCCACCACTCCCCGCTTCGAATAGTGATCTCTTTCTCATTTAGAGTTCCAGTCCCTTCTCTAGAACATCGCTCACTTGACCATTTATCATCTGTTGGTCATTGAGTTTTGGCCAATAGTATAGGTCCGTGAGGGTTGACAAGATATTGAACTGTGAAGAGGCCAAGATGAGTTTGGTGTTGACCTCCTTGTCCTTTGGGGACAGCAACCACGGCATAACTTGCAGCCTCAGCAATGAGGCACTGCTGGCCAATAACATCGCCTCCTGATCATCATAGAATTTACAGTGCAAAAGGAGGCCATTCGGCCCATCGAGTCTGCACCGGCTCTTGGAAAGAGCACCCTACCCAAGGTCCACACCTCCACCATATCCCCATAACCCCACCCAACACTAAGGGCAATTTTGGACACTAAGGGCAATTTATCATGGCCAATCCACCTAACCTGCACATCTTTGGACTGTGGGAGGAAACCGGAGCACCCGGAGGAAACCCACGCACACACGGGGAGGATGTGCAGACTCCGCACAGACAGTGACCCAAGCCGGGAATCGAACCTGGGACCCTGGAGCTGTGAAGCAATTGTGCTATCCACAATGCTACCGTGCTGCCTCCTGTTTGTCAAAGTATTTCCGTATCAGTATTTCCATTCGCCAGAGGGTGTAGCATCTGGATGGTATGACCCTCTCAGAGAGCCACCCAGCCTGACTGTTTCCGGAATGATTTTGGTCTGTTTGGTTTTGCGGTACCCCTGCAAACCACAACCTAAAAATGCCTTCACTGAGCACAGGCCCTTTATAATCTGCTTGTATTGCAGCATTCCCGACACATAATGCACACTACGCAAACCGTTTAAAAGAAGGCTGCGTATATAGATGCCCTAAGTCTGCGGCAGAATTTAATGAGTTAATTCTCCCTGTCAGCTACACCTTGAGTCCGCCCTGCTATACGTGACTGGGATTAATTTCACGCACATAATTTCTATTATATTACTATCCACAATTAGTGCGTTTTGGTGGAGAAAATCCTGGTTTGATCGGTTTTAATCATGAGTCCTGTTTGCTGGGGTTCATGAAGACTGTTTGTTGAGAGTGCAGCCCTGACTCTAAATAATCATAGTGGTTTCAGTAGGCACTCTGTTATGTTATATATGTCATGGGGTAAGGTCAGCATATTGACCCCCTTTCGTGAACATCTCTGTCACGTTCTTGTAATTTGACATTGAACAGTTATTCAGGGAAACAGGTGATGTACAGATTGCCATTGACCTTAACCACTGTGTTCTTCAGCTATACAATCCACCTGGCTGGGAGGAAGGAATGGACAGGGTGACATCAGAGTCTATCCTCAAGAACGGAAGTGGAGTGAGTGTTTACCCAGCCCTACCCCTTAAACTTTCAACAATCTTTCCCCTCTCTGAAGCCTCAGGTTAGCGTTAGCATTGGCAAGGCGCAAAACAGTATTGGCAATGAATCTCCTTTTTGATTGAGAGTGCCAGCGGTGGTCAGCATTAGCAATGAGTACCACTGGCGGCGGTCAAGGTGGGCATTGGCCGCTATTGGGACCGAGCAACATTGGGCGCGGTCAGTATGGGCAATGGTCAGTATCGATAAAGGAGAAAGCCCATCACCGGCCTCAAAGCGTACTTCAATAAAATCCGTAAATTCTGCAAATACTCAGCAGAACAGGCAACATGTGTGAAGACGGGGAGGTGACGCTCCCCTTTGTCACAACTGGGAAGTCCGACTTTGCTTGATGGGATTTCATATCCCAGGTAGAGACTGGAGGCTGGAACACTCTCGATCTTCATTGGGCTGATGAAATTAAATGAAAATGGCTTATTGTCACAAGTCGGCTTCAATGAAGTTACTGTGAAAAGTCGCCACATTCCGGCACCTGTTCACGGAGGCTGGCAAAAGCCAGCGATTTAGCCCAGTGTGCTAAACCTGGCTGATGGATTGTGGATTTGTGCAGGGAGATGAATATGATGCCCCAGGGTGGTTCCATTATCAGTGTTGACCTTTGTGACATTGGGAAGGTCCATTAGTGATTGCTAAATCCAATTTAAATAAATGTTGTGTCCGCTCTCTGGCAGCAGGCACATTGGGCACAGAATCTCCATTGCTTAGAATAACATATTCACAAAACAATCTCATTTATTTGGAAAAGAGATGACTGTGTGAGGGCTTAATTTGTAAGACCCCCAAATTACGATGGAACGGTCCAAGTATCTGGGACGTCCAAAATTGGATGGCTGCAGTACGAGAGGGTATCAGGGGAAACTTTCACACAGACAACATTGGCAGCCGTTTACTCAGGAAGGACATTGAATCAGATGGTGTGAGTGAGACAAGAGGCAGCTGAGGAATTTACTTGCAGAGAGGAGGGATTGAATGGTGTGGTGAGAGATTGTGGATGTGGAATGGGGTGCCAGCTAAGCGGGGAAGGGGCTCTGTAATTGTCTTTTCCTGTTATCTGTGATTCCGGAGTTCCCAAACTGAACTGAGTAATTCCTCCTGAATACAATTCCCGTTGTTGCACCATGCATTCACTAACTCTACCTGTATTCGTTCATTTCTTTGTGTAAAGCTCCGTGAAGGTGAACTCCAGCTGGCCATTGATGAATATATGGGACACACGGAGGACAAGGCGGAGATCCGAGATTTCCACCATGAGCTGCTGAGTGATCTGTTCATGTTGGTGCCTACTGTCAATTTGGCCCGAATTCACAGAGGTACGACCTACAGGGAAATGTTTCTCTTCCTCATCCCTCCCATTTCCCAGAACCCTTCCTCTCAACACTTTCTAATTCGCAGAATGTGGCTGGCTATATCAGCATTTATTGTCTGTCGTGTTGGGTGTTCCGATACACAAACGAACCAACACGGTTGTAGATGGTACAACTCTGTTTTATTGTTCTGAATAATAACAACTGTTAATTTCTGGCTGTGGTTCATACTTCATCAGCTAACCTGTGGACCCAGCCCGAGCACTATCTTAGAGAGGCACTCAGCACATGGTCTATGTCTGAGCGGGGCGCTGTGAGCTCTGTGCTCTGAACTATCTCCTGCTGGAATGAGCGGGAACTGTGGTGTTCCCTGTTTTATAGTGCGTGTGCTCTCACTGGTGATTGGCTGTGATGTTGCATGTGTGTTGATTGGTCCAACTGCCTGTCCATCAGTGTGTGTGTGTGATTGCACTATGATATGTAACTCTGGATATCATGACATCCCCCCTTTTCACAAGAATATGTGCCTACATGGTAATAAATATTGGTGTGTACTGAGTGCGGCTGAGTATGTGTGTGCAATATTTACAACAGGCTAAACTATATACAGAGGAAGGTGTCCGGTGCAACAGAGCAACGAGGTTGTACCACGAACAAAACAAGTGCAAATAGCAAACATCGAAAGAGAACTTCTGGAACGACAAAAAGAGAAACACGTTAACATTATTGCACAACAATTCAGTGAGTCCAATGTGCTAACAGGCTCATAAGTCCAGTCTAGTAGGTGGGCGACGAATTTGGGTTGACCGCCTCAAGGGTGGGTCAGGATCCACCGGCTGAGGAATGGGCCTGGCCACTGGCAATAGAGGAATAGGCATAGTGGCAGGAAGCTCCACGAAGTCGACATCAGGGACAACAGAAGGGCATGATCACGTAGCGAGCGCGGAATCAGCCGAAGGGCCTGCCGATTACGCCGGCGAATGGAGCCATCAGGCATGCGAACCAGGAACGAGCGGGGAGCCATGCAGCGGAGAACCTCGGCAGTTGCCGACCAGCCACCCTCTGGTAGGTGTATGCGTACGTTGTCTCCAGGCGCCAGGGCAGGAAGATCAGTTGCCTGAGTGTCATGTGCCACCTTTTGCTGAGCACGCTGCTGTCGCCTCCTTTGCAGTACCGGAGCATGGTCGGGTTTAGGAACATGAATGGACGGTACAGCGGTCCTGAGGGCGCGACCCACCAACAGCTGGGTGGGTGAGAGGCCTGTGGACACTGGGGCCGAGCGATAGACCAGCAGGGCTAAACAGAAGTCAGATCCAGCATCAGCAGCCTTGCAGAGGAGCCGCTTCACGATGTGGACACCCTTTTCCGCCTTGCCATTTGACTGGGGATGCAGAGGGCTGGACGTCACGTGTGTGAAGCCATATGAAGCGGCAAAAGAAGACCATTCTTGGCTCGCAAAACAGAGCCCATTGTCCGACATGACGGTGAGCGGAATGCCATGGCGAGCGAAGGTTTCTTTCCATGCTCTGATTACAGCTGATGATGTCAAGTCGTGCAGGCGTATGACCTCCGGATAGTTGGAAAAATAGTCAATTATGATGACGTAGTCCCTGCCGAGCGCATGAAAAAGGTCCACGCCCACCTTCGCCCAGGGGGACGTTACCAACTCATAGGGCTGAAGGGTCTCAGGGGGTTGCGCCGGCTGAAACCTTTGGCAGGTGGGGCAGTTGAGCACCATGTTGGCGATGTCGTCGCTGATGCCCGGCCAGTACACAGCCTCTCGGGCCCTCCGCCTGCACTTTTCAACTCCGAGATGGCCTTTGTGCAGTTGTTCGAGGACAAGCCGGTGCATGCTGTGTGGGATCACGATCCGGTCCAACTTCAGGAGGACACCATCAATGACGGCCAAGTCATCCCGGACATTGTAGAATTGTGGGCACTGCCCCTTGAGCCACCCTTCCGTCATGTGGCGCATCACACGTTGTAGAATGGGATCAGCCGCAGTCTCACGGCGAATGTGGGCCAGACGTGCGTCAGTAGCCGGCAGATTGGCCGATGTGAAGGCTACATGTGCGTCGACCTGACAGATGAACCCCCCCCCCCACCCCACGATTCGGGCGGTGTGCTCACTGCTCTGGACAGGGCATCCGCCATGATGAGGTCCTTTCCCGGGGTGTAGACCAGTTGGAAGTCGTACCTCCGGAGCTTGAGCAGAATGCGCTGTAGGCGAGGGGTCATCTCATTGAGGTCCTTTTGTATGATGGCGACCAGGGGGCGATGGTCGGTCTCCACGGTAAACTGAGGAAGACCGTACACATAGTCTTGGAATTTATCTATGCCGGTTAACAAACCCAGGCACTCCTTCTCAATCTGCGCATAGCGCTGTTCTGTGGGGGTCATGGCCCGCGAGGCATAGGCGACCGGGGCCCATGATGCAGTGTCGTCCCGTTGCAGGAGTACCTCCCCAATGCCGGACTGGCTGGCATCAGTCGAGATCTTTGTATCTCGAGTAGTGTCGAAGAACGCCAATACCTGGGCGGTGGTGAGCTTGATCTTGAGCTCCTCCCATTCCTTCTGGTGTGCGGGAAGCCACTGGAACTCCGTAGTCTTCTTCACCAGGTGGCGAAGAGCCGTTCTGTGGGAGGCAAGGTTGGGAATAAACTTCCCCAGGAAGTTGACCATCCCGAGAAAGCGTAGCACTGCCTTCTTGTCTGCCGGCTGTGGCATGGCTACTATAGCTGTCACTTTGTCTGCAGAGTGGACGCACTCCTGACCGGGATATGTGGTCCCCAGAAACATTAGCTCAGTTTGGCCAAAAGAACACTTGGCTCGGTTGAGGCGCAGGACGTGTTCTCGTATCCGCGCGAAGACACGCTGGAGACGACTGATGTGCTCCTGTGGTGTGGTGGACCAGATGATGACGTCATCAACATAGACGTGCACCCCTTCGATGCCCTCCATCATCTGTTCCATGATTCGATGAAACACCTCGGATGCTGAGATGATGCCAAACAGCATCCTATTGTAGCAGTATCTGCCAAAGGGAGTGTTGAAAGTACACAGCTTCCTGCTGGACTGATCCAGCTGAATCTGCCAAAAACCCTTTGAGGCATCAAGCTTGGTAAAAGTTTTAGCCCGGGCCATTTCGCTCGTGATCTCTTCCCGTTTGGGTATGGGGGTAGTGTTCCCTCATGATGTTGTTGTTCAGGTCTTTCGGGTCGATGCAGATCCGGAGCTCGCCAGAGGGCTTTTTTACGCACACCATGGAGCTGACCCATGGCGTTGGCTCTGTGACCCGGGAAAGCACTCCTTGTTCCTGGAGATCCTGCAGCTGCTGCTTGAGGCGGTCCTTGAGTGGCGCTGGGACTCGACGAGGTGCGTGAATGACCGGGGTGGCGTCCGGTTTGAGCCGTATTCTGTATGTGTAGGGCAGTGTGCCCATGCCCTCGAAAACCTGCTGGATGTGGGCGAGGAGCGAGTGGAGCTGCGCCCCGAAGTCTGCATCTGGGAAATCGGACGTGCCTTCTGGAGACAGAGTGTGTACCCGCTGAACGAGGTGGAGGATCTTGCACGCCGTGCGCCTAGCAGGGAGTCCTTCGAGGATCCAACTATCTCAAAAGACAGTGTGGCTGTGTATGAATTGTGTGCTACCTCGAGCTGGCAGGATCCCATGGCCGGGATAACATTACCGTTGTAATCGACCAACTGACAGCGGGATGGCCGAATCGGTGGTCTAACCTTCAAGGTGTGGAAGGCTGACCATGCGAGGAGATTGGCGGAGGCACCAGTGTCTAAACGGAATGTGATTGGTGATCGGTTGACCGTTAGGGTGGCACACCATTCATCACCTGGATTGACACCGTGCACTGGCATCGGCTGGTGGGTCCTACTTGGGGACATCCGATTTCTGTCTATTACCGCAACGCAGAAGTCTTCCCGGTTGTCTGTATCACCGGTCTGTACATGGTCAGGGTATGACTCGGTGTATGGAGGCTGAATGGCCCGCACGTCCCTGCGAGGCTGGCGGAATTGGGGAGCATTGGCAGGTTGAGCTACTCGACAGCAGGCAGCGTAGTGGCCCATCCTGCCACAGCGGAGGCATTGTCGATTCTTTGCTGGACATTGCCGCTTTAAATGTGCGGATCCACAGTTGCCGCACGTCGTGACGTCATGGCGTTCGTTGCGCCATCACGCATGCGCAGTTTGGTCCTGCGTAGAGCGCGCCTGCGCATCACGTCCCTCTGCGTCGACGTCCCCTCTTTTGGCGCATACAAGCGCGATAGGCCTTGGAAAGCGCGCAAAATGGCCGCCCTCGTCCGGGCCGCGGGCCGGGAGGAACTCGGCCGACTGGACCCGCTCGGCCTCGTAGGACCCCTGCCGTGCCGATTCGGCCGCTTGGAATTGGGAGTACCGGCTGGTCGCGTTCTCGTGGAGGACGCAGGTTTCGATGGCGGTGGCTAGGGTGAGGCTCTTTATTTTGAGGAGCTGCTGGCGTAGGGTGTGCGAGGTGACCCCAAAAACTATCTGGTCCCAAATCATGGAGTCGGAGGAGGCCTCATAGCCGCAGGACTGCGCGAGGATACGGAGGTGTGTCATATAAGATTGAAAAGGCTCATCCTTACCCTGCAGGAGCTGCTGGAAGAGGTACCTCTCGAAGCTCTCATTAACTTCCACGCTGAAGTGTTGCTCAAGTTTTAGCAGGACTGTCTTGTACTTCGTCTTGTCCTCGCCTTCCGCGAATGCCAGGGAGTTGTAGATGTGGATGGCGTGTTGCCCCGCCGTGGAGAGGAGGAGGGCGATCTTCCTGGCGTCCGATGCATTCTCCCTGTCTGTGGCTTCTAGGAAGAGCTGGAAGCGCTGTTTAAACAGCTTCCAGTTGACGCCGAGGTTTCCAGCGATTTGGAGCGGCTGCGGCGGGCTGATGGTGTCCATGACGCAGGATGGCGGGTTTCTGAAGAGGTGCAGGTAGGTCGCACAGTTGTTGGGGAGTTTCCAATCCTGTTATCATGTCGTGTTGGGTGTTCCGATACACAAATGAACCAACACGGCAGTAGATGGTACAACTCTGTTTTATTGTTCTGAATAATAACAACTGTTAATTTCTGGCTGTGGTTCGTACTTCATCAGCTAACCTGTGGACCCAGCCCGAGCACTATCTTAGAGAGGCACTCAGCACATGGTGTATGTCTGAGTGACACGCTGTGAGCTCTGTGCTCTGAACTATCTCCTGCTGGAATGAGCGGGAACTGTGGTGTCCCCTGTTTTATAGTGCGTGTGCTCTCACTGGTGATTGGCTGCGATGTTGCGTGTGTGTTGATTGGTCCAACTGCCTGTCCATCAGTGTGTGTGTGATTGCACCATGATATGCTAATGTGGATATCATGACATTGTCCACCCCTAATTATCTTTGAGAAGGTGGTGGTGAGCTGCCTCCTCGACCCACTGCAATCCATGTGGCGTCCCGTCCACAAACATTCACTCCCTCCACCACTGATGCACAGTGGCAGCCGTGTGTACCATCTACAAGATGCACTGCAGGAACTCACCAAGGCTCCTGAGGCAGCACCTTCCAAACCCACGACCTCTACCATCTAGAAGGACAAGAGCAGCAGATACCTGGGAACCCCACCACCTGGAGGTTCCCCTCCAAGTCACTCACCACCCTGACTTGGAAATGTATCGCCGCTCCTTCACTGTCGTTGGGACAACATCCTGCTACTCCCTCCCTAACAGCAGGGTGGGTGCACCTACAACACATGGACTGCAGCTCAGACCACCTTCTCGAGGGCAACTAGGAATGGGTAATATTCCTAACCAGCGACCCCCACATCCCAGAGTGAATAAGAAAAACCCTTCATGACTTTGAACATCAGCATTAAATGTCTACTTACCTACCTCTGCTGTTTGGGTAAAAATCCCAGGTTTTTTAGTCTCTCCACAGAATTTGAGGGATTAATCTTCCTGTTTTCTCTTCTCAGATGCTGGACACCCTGTCTTCCTGTATGAGTTTCAGCACAGACCAAGTGTCTATGCAACACGCCGTCCCGAGTTTGTGAAATCCGACCACGCCGATGAGCTTGCATTTGTGTTTGGCAATTTATTTTTGGAGGATGGTTTCAAATTATTAGGTGAGGAAAAGCACTGGGTTTATTTTTCCCACGTTTTCATTTCCTCTTTGACAGGCCAAGTGTGGTTTCCGATCTCACTGACATTGGGAGCAGGGGTTTGACAAGAATCTGTGGTGTAATAATAATTAAATAAATAATCTGATAAAAACTTTCACCAAAAGATACTAATTCAAAAGTACTGCAGACAGAACAAATCTGAAAGAAAAACAAAACATTCTACCAAAACCCAGCAGGTCAGACAGCAAAGATTAGCTCTTTCCACCATAAGACCATAAGGCATACGAGCAGAATTAGGCCACTCGGCCCATCGAGTCTGCTCCGCCATTCAATCATGGCTGATATTTTTCTCATCCCCATTCTCCTGCCTTCTCCCCATAACCCCTGATCCCCTTATTAATCAAGAACCTATCTCTCTCTGTCTTAAAGACACTCAGTGATTTGGCCTCCACAGCCTTCTGCGGCAAAGAGTTCCATAGATTCACCAGCCTCTGGCTGAAAAAATTCCTCCTCACCTCAGTTTTAAAGGATCGTCCCTTTAGTCTGAGATTGTGTCCTCTGCTTCTAGTTTTTCCTACAAGTGGAAACATCCTCTCCACGTCCACTCTATCCCAGGCCTCGCAGTATCGTGTAAGTTTCAATAAGATCCCCCCTCATCCTTCTAAACTCTAACGAGTACAGGTCCTGAGTCCTCAACTGTTCCTGGGGCTGGGGCTGTTTAGCACAGGGCTAAATCGCTGGCTTTGAAAGCAAACCAAGGCAGGCCAGCAGCACAGTTCGATTCCCGTACCAGCCTCCCCGAACAGGCACCGGAATGTGGCGACTAGGGGCTTTTCACAGTAACTTCATTTGAAGCCTACTTGTGACAATAAGCGATTTTCATTCATTTTCATTCATTCATGTTCCTCATACGACAAGCTCTTCATTCCAGGGATCATTCTTGTGAACCTCCTCTCGACCCTTTCCAAGACCAGCACACCCTTCCTTAGATACAGGGTCCAAAACTGCTCTCAATACTCCAAATGGGGTCTGACCAGAGCCTTATACAGCCTCAAATACATCCCTGGTCTTGTATTCCAGCCCTCTCGACATGAATGCTAACATTGCATTTGCCTTCCTAACTGCCGACTGAACCTGCACATTAACCTTAAGAGAATCGTGAACAAGGACTCCCAAGTCCCTTTGTGCTTCTGATTTCCTAAGCATTTCCCCATTTAGAAAATAGTCTATGTCTCCATTTCTCCTTCCTAAGTGCATAACCTCACACTTTTCCACATTGTATTTCATCTGCCACTTCTTTGCCCACTCTCCCAGCCTGTCCAAGTCTTTCTGCAGCCCCCCTGCTTCCTCAATACTACCTGTCCCTCTACAGATGTTTGTATCATCTGCAAACTTAGCAACAGAGCCTTCAGTTCCTTCTTCCAGATCATTAATGTATATTGTGAAAAGTTGTGGTCCCAGCACCGACCCCTGAGGCACACCACTAGTCACCGACTACCATCCTGAAAAAGACCCCTTTATTAGGGGCTGGTTTAGCACAGTGGGCTAAACTGCTGGCTTGTAATGCAGAACAAGACAGCAGCGCGGGTTCCATTCCCGTACCGGCCTCCCCAAACAGGTGCCAGAATGTGGCGACTAGGGGCTTTCCACAGTAACTTCATTGAAGCCTACTTGTGACAATAAGCAATTATTATATTATTATTATCCCCACTCTCTGCCTTCTGCCAGTTAGCCAATCCTCTATCCATGCCAGGATCTTACCCTTAACACCGTGGGCTCTTAACTTATTTAACAGTCTGCTATGCGGCACCTTGTCAAAGGCCTTCTGGAAATCTAAATAAATCGCGTCCACCGGTTCTCCTTTGTCTAACTTCCTTGTTACTTCCTCAAAGAACTCTAACAGATTTGTCAGACGTGACCTCCCCGTGATGAAGCCGTGCTGACTCAGTCCTATTTTACCATGCACTTCCAAGTACTTTGCGATTTCATCTTTAATAATGCACTCTAAACTCCTACCAATGACCAAAGTCAGGCTAACCGGCCTATAATTTCCCGTCTTCCCCGGAAAAAAAAGTTTGAAAAACACTGGTATAGAGGGAAACGGCACAAGGAAGTGCTGAGGGTTTTGGCCAAGGGTGGTATCGTGACCGGTACAGACCTGGAGGGCCGAAGGGCCTGTTCCTGTGCTGTATTGTTCTTTGTTCTAACAGCAGTCTGGCTGGGAGCATTCTGGTGAATCTGTGTTGCATTCTGTCCAAGTACAATATATTCTTTCTAAGGTGCAGCTCCTGAAACTGGATCAAGTTACTCCTGAGATGTTGTAAACGCGTTTTGATCCACAGAACCTCCTCGCGATACCCCTGCCTCAGTGTAAGGGACTAACATTCCATTTTGATGACCTTTTTGCAGCTGAATGCAAACACGTCCTAGACCGAATCTTACATTACCGTCTGGGACCAACTAAAGACTTAACTGAAATCCGATTGGCTGGTGTTGGAACAAAGGAGCAGGAGCAGGCAATTCGGCCCCTTGGGCCTGCTCCGCCATTTCCATCCAGTAGTAACACCAACTGGGATCGTAACATGCCACTATCAACACTGTCTTTAGTCTTTAATGCTATCATTAACACTCCATTTGTCTTGTGCCCATGACATGGTTGTCAATCTCGTCTTTGCTCCGACCTATCGCTGACATTCTATTCTGCTCCACCTTCTCTCCCCCCTGAAGGAATATTTAATTTATAGGGATCTTAACCTGTCGAACTACACCAAGTTTGGGGGAAGCTTAGTTGATTAATCAAGTCCTGGCGCAATACGACAAGTTGTAAGATTTATAATATTTGTAGACTGTGTTAAGTTGTTCGATTCCTTGTATTATTCGACTGTGTATAGTTGAAGGAATTTATATCATCTCTGCTATTCGGTTATCAGTAGCACTTTGCGAATACTGGAACTCAGCAGAAATTTGCAGTATAAACTCCTCAGGTGCCAAAAAGAATTGTTTTATTTGTAGTCGCTTGATTACAATTTGAAAGTCATTTAAAAGGCAATTCGTAGACAATTCGAAGCTTTCAGAGAGTTACAGACATTATCTTTCTTTGCTTAGGCAGACAGCTCGAAAGTAACTTTTAAAAGGTCAAAGTCTGGCAATGAAACATGAAGAGAGAGAGAAAGCTAATCTTCAGCTAAACTCAAACTCAAAGTCAAAAGTGGACTAACATCACTGACACTGACTGTTAGACTGACAGAACCCCCAAAAACAATTACCTAAAAAACTAAACACTAAAACAAAACTAAAATGGCCGGGAGAAACTTTTCAGTTATACACTTTCATATCTGTCTTAAGTCGTCTAATTACACCCCAATATAATCCTAATTGGTTTGGGTTAGACTCAAACACATTTGATTTGATGGCAAGCCGTCCATCTTCAATGTGCAACATCAGCTTTTCTGACCCAGCTGTTATCTGCATTGTGAACAATGGTGCCTTCATGTTGCTGTGTATTCAATCCCTTGGCCTTGACAATTAGCACAAGACAGTGTCAAATTATCTTGCAACTGTGCTGTTTTAATGTTATCATGGAATTTAATGCTATTTCATGTATCATATTGAAGTCCTGAATTTATGTGTGCTGAAATTCTCATCTTTTAAAAATGAGTACTAAAAACAGCTATCTTTTACCTATACTAGTTGTATTTGAAATACCTGGCTTCTACACCCCCCCCCCCCCCCCCCCCCCCCACTTTTCAACAATATACCCCATCACATCTCTACCCCTCTTCAGCTCCGAACAAGAGTCGTATGGCCTTAATAATAATTAATAATAATAATCGCTTATTGTCACAAGTAGGCTTCAATGAAGTTACTGTGAAAAGCACCTAGTCGCCACATTCCGGCACCTGTTCGGGGAGGCTGGTACGGGAATTGATCCCACGCTGCTGGCTTTGTTCTGGCGTTACAAGCCAGCTGTTTAGCCCACTGTGCTAAACCAGCCCCAGACTTGAAACGTTAACTCTGCTTCTCTCATCGCTAACGGTGCCAGAACTGCTGGGTTTATCCAACATTTTCAGGTTTATTTCAGATTTCCAGAATCTGCAGTATTTTGCTTTTCCATTAACTCCGCCCTCTCTACTTGTGTCTCCTTGTGGTGTACGAAAACAAAATCCTGTAAATCCTAAACATCTGAAGTATAAACAGAAAATGCTTGGAAATACTGAACAGGTCAATCAGCATTTTATTACAATCCAGGACCAGACCCAACAATGGTTAGGATACAGGACAGAAGCCCCAATATTTTATTTTAATTCCACAGGACTGTGAGAAAAGGATTCCTTGCTCCAGGAGTGATTTCACGCAAAATAGGTAAATTAAAACAAAGTTTATTACAAACACAGTATTAAAATATCTTTAACATCACACAAGAAAATAGTTTACAATTACCCCTTAACCAATGTTAATCAATACAGTGACACAATAACCCTTAACTGCTATCTTTATTCCCACTCAAACAACAGAACTATCTCAGATCTCAATCCACTTTTAAATACAGTTAGCACTCAAGACTAATTGCTGTGCTGAGATGTCTTTTAAGATTGTTTGAAAAGATAGACCTGAGCCTGTCAGAACAATGCAGAATCTATGGCTGTATGTCTTCAGAAACTTCTCAACTCGCCTTCCAGCCACAAACTAACTGACTGACTGCGTCAGCCCTGGCTCCTCCCATTAACCACCTCATCTCACTAAACTGAACACAGTGCCTCTAATGAACTACTCCGCAGGGGACCCTCTTAATAGAAACAAAAAATAATAATCCATTTGCCCAAACTTTTACGATGCTTTAATTGCTCCCAAAAAGCCTAGCTGTCTTGCAATCCAGGATTTTTAAAAACATGACTCCAGCAGTCAAACACTAACCCAGGTTTTGAATCCTTACTGCACCCAATATCTGTAATACAATTTATCTGAAATTCCCACATTCATCACAATCTGTGGAGAGGGAAGAGAATGAATCTTTAGGTTGACAATCTCCCATCGGACCTAGAAGAATCCAGCATGTTTGTAATCCCCGAATAATGATCTTGTTTTGATGTACTTTTCTGCAGCAAACGGCACTGAGGAGGAGAAGGTTCTAAGCAAGACGATGATGGCTTACTGGGCGAACTTTGCTAAGAAAGGGTAGGTGACCCAAGCGATTCGCTCTGAAGAGCGGACAGTGAGGAGGTGTTCCCACATGTTGAGTACATATCATTGTGAATGATGTGATTGTGTTAGTAATCGACTGGCTAATAACCTGGGGACAGGGTCAAACTAAATGGATCTGGAATAAAGGGCGGGATCTTCCTGCTTCATCACGTTCCATTTGGGACACGACGAGGCCGGTAAATATAGCGAGAGGCTTCTCACGAGATTTACGACACTCATTGCGCCTTTAGAGATCTGAAGAGCTATTGCGAGGCATCGCGATCTGGAACAGGCCCACAGTGGCCATGACCCAGATTTGCGTTTTCAAGTGGGTGGTTACACTCCCTTGAATATGTCCACGCCGGATTACCGGAGGGACGGTGTTGAACAGCCTCATCTCGGAGAACCTGCCATGTGCCGTTTGTCACTGGTTTCCACAAATGTGGACCAGGTGCATTGGCATTTGGGGAGTTCTCCCAGGTCATTGAGGTCCCCCGGACGGTTGGGCTCTGGTCAGGGTGGTATCCCGGCTCTCCCGATACCACCCGGGCACCCGATGGTACTGCCAGCCTGGCATCCCGGCAGCCCCACCTGAGCAACCTGGCAGTGCCACTCAGCATTATCAGGGTGCCCAGGTGGCACTGGTGGGTTGGCAAGGGCACTGCCAGGGGTACCAGACTGGCAGCGCCCAGGTGGCATCTTGCCAGTGCCGGGGATTAGGGACGGGGGTGGAGGGTGGGGGGCCTGTCCATATGAGGTGGGGTGCAGGGCTGCTCAAGGACTCCCTAATTAGTAAGTTGGGGCATTGGGGGGGGTGCTGGAGGTTGCAGGGGGGTTTGAGTGATCAGGGCACCAGTTAAAAATGGTGCCCCAATCTCCTCCTGGAGTGGCAAGCTGAGCTCATCAGTGCCAAGAAATAGGTCCAAGTGCAACCTCGGTGGACCGTTTAATAGCGGGGTGGTTCTCAGCTCTGTAGGAGCCAGGAACACCCCGCTAAACGCCCCCAGAACAGGACTCTTTCTTTTCAGTTAAACCGTGCACAAAAAGTTCATCGCTGTTATGGTGCCCGTGAAACTATCAGAATGATGTAAAAACCCACCATGATTCACGGATGTCCTTCAGGAGGGAAATCTGCCGTCTTTACCCAGCCTGATCTCATATTACGGGTGGGCAATAAATGTTGGCACCCGTACCGGGGCAGAAGGGAAGCCCCCTCAACCTCATTCTCCACCCTTCTGATATCTCAGTCAGTGAATACACAACACGTGTGGTATTGAATCACAGGTGGAACAGATTCACACAAACATCTTTAAGTTTCCGAAAATTTTAGGTTGCTATCGCAGCTGTTGTCCCCTGTCAAACAATTAGTTAATAACAAGAGTCAGTTCTGATGTTTCGACCCGAAACCTTCCCCCTGTTTCTCCCACCACAGGTGCTGCCTGACCTGCTGAGTATTCCCAACATTTCAGAATTCCAGAATCCTTTTCCTTTTGTAAACATTTCTTTAACTGACGTTAATTTTGCTGATGGCAGGGCAGCACGGTGGCTCAGTGGGTTAGCCCTGCTGCCTCACAGCGCCGAGGTCCCAGGTTCGATCCCGGCTCTGGGTCACTGTGTGGAGTTTGCACACTGGGGCTGGTTTAGCACAGTGGGCTAAATAGCTGGCTTTGAAAGCAGACCAAGGCAGGCCAGCAGCGCGGGTTCAATTCCCGTACCAGCCTCCCCGAACAGGCGCCGTAATGTGGCGACTTGGGGCTTTTCACAGTAACTTCATTGAAGCCTACTTGTGACAAGAAGCGATTTTCATTTCATTTCATTTCACATTCTCCCCGTGTTTGCGTGGGTTTTGCCCCCACAACCCAAAAAGATGTGCAGGGTAGGTGAATTGGCCACGCTAAATTGCCCCTTAATTGGAAGAAATGAATTGGGTGCACTAAATTTGAAAATCAAACAAAAGAATTTTTTTGCTGGTGGTGGTGCAAGATAATCATGAATAAATGCATGGGGAATTTGGGAGTAATGTCTTTACCCAGAGAGAGGTGAGAATGTGGAACCCGCTCCTGGAGGGAGGTGTGGAGGTGAATCGTGAAAATACTTTTAAGGGGAAGCTGGATAAACACATGGGGGGGAGATGAATGGGGGAGTCGTTGGGAAGGTGAGGTGAAAGAGGCAGGCAGGTTAGCGTGAAGCCTGTTTCTGTGCATAGTGGGGAAGGGAGGTCGATACCTGATACCCACTTTCCTGTGGTGATGGAAACCCAGCGTGCGGGTGATTTAGTTACCCACTACCTGTCTCTTTCCCTCCTTTCAGCTTCCTTACCCAACCCCATCCTAAAAGCCCAGGAACACCAAAACCCATGCTGCCCCCTTATTACGATCCCAGACCAAACCAAAATATTGGGGTTTTGGTCCAGTATCATAGCCACTGTTGGGGTCTGGCCTGGGATGGTGATGGGGGCAATACTGGCTTTGGTGTTGCTGGGTTTTTGGGATGGGTTGGGTGGGTGGGGAGGAAAAGGAAGGTGTTGGAAGGGAGGGAAGGGGGAAGGGGGTGGGTTATCAGACGAGTAGAGAATGGGATTGAGGGGTGGTGGGGATTGCGGGGGAGTCTGGACCAAGCGGATATTTCTGATGTCCCTGATGTTTAAAATTGCCTTGCAGGAACCCTAATGGGGAAGGGTTGGTACACTGGCCAGCTTATGATCACAGTGAAGGCTACATGCAGCTGAGGGTCAAACCACAGACTGGGTGGAAGTTGAAGGAGCACAGGGTGAAATTCTTCAACAAAATCCACAATCGACAAGGTGGAGAGAAGGATGAGCGAAAGGCGAAAGAGGATGAACACCAGCGATCGGAGCTCTAAGCCTTCAGAAACCGACGGATAGATCCTGTGCTTAAACTAACATCCTGTAAAAATCACAGGGCCCTGATTCACTTTTCAACTTCAATCTTTCTGTCTACCTCGGCCTCCACCTATCGATTTCCCAACTGTTTTTGAATCTTCTCAACATCTGTTTGTGCAAATATACATAGACATAGAATTTACAGTGCAGAAGGAGGCCATTCGGCCCATCGAGTCTGCACCGGCTCTTGGAAAGAGCACTCTACCCAAGTCCACACCTCTACCCTATCCCCACAACCCAGTAACCCCACCCAGCACTAAGGGCAATTTTGGACACTAAGGGCAATTTAGCATGGCCAATCCACCTAACCTGCACATCTTTGGACTGTGGGAGGAAACCGGAGCACCCGGAGAAAACCCACGCAGACTCGGGGAGAACGTGCAGACTCCGCACAGACAGTGACCCAGCGGGGAATTGAACCCGGGACCCTGGAGCTGTGAAGCAATTGTGCTAACCACCATGCTACCGTGCTGCCCTAATCTGGGGTGTGGGGTGGGGAGGGAGTTCATGGGGGCATTGAGAAGGGGGCTGATAGGGGTTCCCTATGAGACAGATCATGGTGGAAACCATGGCGACCAGGCCCATTTAAACCCAATGCCAATCTCGCAGCGGTGGGAAAACCCGGCCTCCCAGTAGAATTCCCTCATTATCAGGCACGGAGTTGCATGGGTTTCACCCCCACAACCCAAAGATGGGCAGGGTAGGTGAATTGGCCACGCTAACTTGCCCCTTAATTGTAAAAAAATAATTGGGTACTCTCAATTTTTTTTTTAAGTATCAGGCCTTGCCTCTGACCTCTCTGCCTCCTCCCTTGACCCCCTCCCCGCCATCACTCACCTGTAATCTGCGTTCCTCACTGATCCTGGGCCTCTGGTGGGTGCATTACCGGCAGCTGCCACTGCTCCGCCAGTGGCGCTGATGGCAACGAGCAGCCGACCGCCTCTGATTGGCCGACTGCTCTTGGTAAATGGGATTTCCACTGCCAAGGCCCTAAATCAAGGGGAAAGCCCACAGGTGGCCACCTGAGTGCCCGAGCAGCACTTAATACTGTCCGGCCTCCCCGTTGGGACTGATGGGGTTTCTTTGTTGGTTCATTGACCAGTCGGTGAGGTGCCCTCGATCCAACTTCCCAAACTGGATTTTACACTACCCGCATGTTGGGTTGAAGATGATGGGGACAGAGGTGACTTTCCCGCCACAAGTCCTTCCCGACATGTTGGAAATTATAAGAGGCGACGGGGTGAGATGTCTGCCCATCCTTTGGCCTTATTGAGGCCCTTAATTGGCCAATTAATGGCCACGTAAGGGCCCAACCCGCCCCCTCCGGTATCTTACCACGTCGTGGGTAGACCCCACCATGCGGGAAGCCCGGCAACTTTACCTGCACAGACTAGCCTCAGGTAAGGGGCATAGTGAGGGTGGGTGGTCCTCTAGGCCCATTGTATGGGGCCCTCGAGTTCATCCCCTTGCCATTTAACCCTCCCACTTGGCCTCTTGAATTCTGCCCCTCATCCCCTTGCCCCTCTCTCTGAGACCCCTGACCCCGGATTTACCTGGGCTCCTCAGCTTGGTGGGGCTGCCTGTAGTTCCAGCAATGGCCACTGCTTCTGACGGCACTACAGGGACTTAGAGCGGCTGGTCAATCCCATTGGTAACCAACTCTCTAAAGTAAATAACGCTGCTCCCAAAGTTTACTCACTGCAGGGGACCCAGTGGAATTGTGTCCCACCATTTCAGCCGGGGAGGGCAGGATCAAGCCACAGAGTCAGAAGAGTGACACAGACATGGTCATTCAGCCCATTGAGACCTCATGTCCGACATGGGTCTTGGTGATCAATCTGGTCCCAACAATCGCCTTGTGGTTTGCTGCATAAGGTGCAGTTTGCGACTTGCGCTTAGCATTTACAAATCAGGTCGTGTAGTCAATAAATTACTGAACAAGTAATCCAGCAGATTGAGGAATCCAGCAGATTGAGGAATCCAGTGGAACACCAATCTTACCAGTTTGACCATTTACATTCAAAGATGCACGTCCTCCCCGTGTGTGCGTGGGTTTCCTCCGGGTGCTCCGTTTCCTCCCACAGTCCAAACATGTGCAGGCTTGGTGGATTGGCCATGCTAAATTGCCCCTTAATGTCTAGGGATATGCAGGTTAGGTCATGAGGTTGTGGGGAAGGGCGGGGTGGACATGGGTAGAGTGCTCCTTCGAGGGGTTGAGGCAGACTTGATGGACCAAATGGCCTCCTTCTACACTGTAGGGATTCTCTGATTCTATCCATTTTGAAAGATCTTGCTAGTTTACCTTCTTTGGTAATCTTTGATTGATCTTGAAAACTTTCTCAATTTTCTGGCTGACCACTAATCCTTCCCACTTTGTCTGTTTTTTCTTTAGAACATAGAACATAGAACAATACAGCGCAGTACAGGCCCTCGTGCCAGCCATATCCATCCGCGGGAGAAGGCTCTCACTGTCCACCCTATCCAACCCCCTGATCATTTTATACGCCTCTATTAAGTCTCCTCTTAACCTTCTTCTCTCCAACGAAAACAACGTCAAGTCCATCAGCCTTTCCTCATAAGATTTTCCCTCCATACCAGGCAACATCCTGGTAAATCTCCTCTGCACCCCCTCCAAAGCCTCCACGTCTTTCCTATAATGCGGTGACCAGAACTGTACGCAATACTCCAAATGCGGCCGTACCAGAGTTCTGTACAGCTGCAACATGACCTCCCGACTCCGGAACTCAATCCCTCTACCAATAAAGGCCAACACTCCATAGGCCTTCTTCACAACCCTATCAACCTGGGTGGCAACTTTCAGGGATCTATGTACACGGACACCTAGATCCCTCTGCTCATCCACACTTTCAAGAACTTTACCATTAGCCAAATATTCCGCATTCCTGTTATTCCTTCCAAAGTGAATCACCTCACACTTCTCTACATTAAACTCCATTTGCCACCTCTCAGCCCAGCTCTGCAGCTTATCTATATCCCTCTGTAACCTGCTACATCCTTCCACACTATTGACAACACCACCGACTTTAGTATCGTCTGCAAATTTACTCACCCACCCTTCTGCGCCTTCCTCTAGGTCATTGATAAAAATGACAAACAGCAACGGCCCCAGAACAGATCTTTGTGGTACTCCACTTGTGACTGTACTCCATTCTGAACATTTCCCATCAACCACCACCCTCTGTCTTCTTTCAGCTAGCCAATTTTTGATCCACATCTCTAAATCACCCTCAACCCCCAGCCTCCGTATTTTTTGCAATAGCCTACCGTGGGGAACCTTATCAAACGCTTTGCTGAAATCCATATACACCACATCAACTGCTCTACCCTCATCTACCTGTTCAGTCACCTTCTCAAAGAACTCAATAAGGTTTGTGAGGCATGACCTACCCTTCACAAAGCCATGCTGACTATCCCTGATCATATTATTCCTATCTAGATGATTATAAATCTTGTCTCTTATAATCCCCTCCAAGACTTTACCCACTACAGACGTGAGGCTCACCGGTCTATAGTTGCCGGGGTTGTCTCTGCTCCCCTTTTTGAACAAAGGGACCACATTTGCTGTCCTCCAGTCCTCTGGCACTATTCCTGTAGCCAATGATGACATAAAAATCAAAGCCAAAGGTCCAGCAATCTCTTCCCTGGCCTCCCAGAGAATCCTAGGATAAATCCCATCAGGTCCCGGGGACTTATCTATTTTCAGCCTGTCCAGAATTGCCAACACCTCTTCCCTACGTACCTCAATGCCATCTATTCTATTAGCCTGGGGCTCAGCATTCTCCTCCACAACATTATCTTTTTCCTGAGTGAATACTGACGAAAAATATTCATTTAGTATCTCGCCTATCTCTTCAGACTCCACACACAATTTCCCATCCCTGTCCTTGACTGGTCCTACTCTTTCCCTAGTCATTCGCTTATTCCTGACATACCTATAGAAAGCTTTTGGGTTTTCCTTGATCCTTCCTGCCAAATACTTCTCATGTCCCCTCCTTGCTCGTCTTAGCTCTCTCTTTAGATCCTTCCTCGCTACCTTGTAACTATCCATCGCCCCAACCGAAACTTCACACTTCATCTTCACATAGGCCTCCTTCTTCCTCTTAACAAGAGATTCCACTTCCTTGGTAAACCACGGTTCCCTCGCTCGACGCCTTCCTCCCTGTCTGACCGGTACATACTTATCAAGAACACGCAGTAGCTGATCCTTGAACAAGCCCCACTTATCCAGTGTGCCCAACACTTGCAGCCTACTTCTCCACCTTATCCCCCCCAAGTCACGTCTAATGGCATCATAATTGCCCTTCCCCCAGCTATAACTTTTGCCCTGCGGTGTATACTTATCCCTTTCCATCATTAACGTAAACGTCACCGAATTGTGGTCACTGTCCCCAAAGTGCTCTCCTACCTCCAAATCCAACACCTGGCCTGGTTCATTACCCAAAACCAAATCCAACGTGGCCTCACCTCTTGTTGGCCTGTCAACATATTGTTTCAGGAAACCCTCCTGCACACACTGTACAAAAAACGACCCATCTATTGTACTCGAACTATATCTTTTCCAGTCAATATTTGGAAAGTTAAAGTCTCCCATAATAACTACCCTGTTACTTTCGCTCATATCCAGAATCATCTTCGCCATCCTTGCCTCTACATCCCTAGAACTATTAGGAGGCCTATAAAAAACTCCCAACAGGGTGACCTCTCCTTTCCTGTTTCTAACTTCAGCCCATACTACCTCGGAAGAAGAGTCCCCATCTAGCATCCTCTCCGCCACCGTAATACTGCTCTTGACTAGCAGCGCCACACCTCCCCCTCTTTTGCCTCCTTCTCTGCGCTTACTAAAACACCTAAACCCCGGAACCTGCAACATCCATTCCTGTCCCTGCTCTATCCATGTCTCCGAAATGGCCACAACATCGAAGTCCCAGGTACCAACCCATGCTGCCAGTTCCCCTACCTTGTTTCGTATACTCCTGGCATTGAAGTAGACACACTTCAAACCACCTACCTGAACACTGGCCCCCTCCTGCGACGTCAAATCTGTGCTCCTGACCTCTATACTCTCATTCTCCCTTACCCTAAAACTACAATCCAGGTTCCCATGGATTCAGCTTAATACTATCGTTAACTTCCTTGGTTAAACATGATTAATTTATCCCCGTCCTAGAATACGTCTTCCTCACTGAGATATATTTTTGGTGTGGGTCATGAACTATCTTCAGGAATGTCTGCCATTGCTGATCGACCGTCTTTGCTGCTAAACTGCTTTGCCAGTCCACCCCAGAGATCTCTCATTCCTTTGATGGCAAGGGAAGACACATGATATTGTTGCTACAACAGAAATGATTAAATAACTCACTGGAGGAGGAAGATTTTGTGTTCCGTGATCTTGTCTTGCTATGATCTGCTGGTGATTTAGCCAGAACGATGATTTATTAATGTATACGCGGTAAGGTAATGATCAGAATCTCATACAGACCAAGTTATCATTGAGTTCCATTCGACTCTTCTGGAATTACCCTGATGTGCGACTGTCCTCGTGTACTCCTTCCAACATTCAACCGGTAGCCGGATGTCACCTGACTGATGTCTGATGCCACCTGCTGGTGGGAGGTCACAGTGCTGAGTACATGTAATATTATCTACAGGCATATCACCACAGAGGAGGCTCTACAAATATCCCCATCCTCAACGCTCGGGCAGCCCAGCACATCAATGCGAAATGTAACCCTAAAGCATTTGGAGAAATCTTCAGCCAGAAGTGCCAGGTGGATGATCCAACTCGGTCTCCTCTAGAGGTCCCCACAATTTCAGTCTTCAGCCAGTTCAATTCACTCCAGGTGATATCAAGAAACTGCTGAAGACACTGGATACTACAAAGGCTCTGGGCCCTGACAATATTCCGGCAATAGTCCTGAAGATTTCTGCTCCAGAACTTGCCACACCCCTAGCCAAGCTGTTCCAGTACAGCCTACTGTCAATCATCAGTAAAGTGATGGAAGGGGTCAACAGCGCAATCATTCAGCATCTACTTACCAATAACCTGCTCACAGACGCTGAGTTGAGGCGCCCAGATCCTGGCCTCATTACAGCCTTGATTCAAACAAGGTAAAGTAAAGTCTTCGTCCCAAATGATCATAGGAGAGCTGACCGGTGGTGATTTAACCCGAGGGTCAACACACCTCAGGCGAGGGGCAAGGTTGAGAAGGCGGGGCCTTCATGAATAACCTCAGCCGGTGCGGGGATTGAACTCACGTGTTGACCTCGTTCTGTGTCACAAACCAGCTGTCCAGCCAACTGAGTTAAAAGAGCTGAATGCCAGCTACAGCGTAAAGCTCCCTCTACACTGCCAACCATCTTCAGCTGCTTCACCAATGACCTTCCTTCCATCATAAGGTCAGAAGTGGGAATGTTCACAGATGACTGCACAACAATCAGCATCATTCGCAACACCTCAGATAATGAAGCAGTCCGTGTCCAAATACAGCAAGACCTGGACAATTCCAGGTTTGGGCTGATAAGTGGCAAATAACATTCGTGCCACACAAGTGCCAGGCAATGACCATCTCCTACAAGAGAGAATCAAACCATTGCCCCTTGCAGCACGGTAGCACTGTTGCTTCACACCACCAGGGACCCAAGTTAGATTCCCAGCTTGGGTCACTGTCTGAGCGGAGTCTGCACGTTCTCCCCGTGTCTGCATGAGATTCCTCCGGGTGCTCCGGTTTCCTCCCACAAGTCCAGAAAGACGTGCTGTTAGGTAATTTGGACATTCTGAAGCTTCCCTCAGTGTACCCGAACAGGAGCCAGAGTGTGGCGACTAGGGGATTTTCACAGCAACCTCATTTCAGTGTTAACGTAAACCGACTTGTGACAATAATAAAGATTATTATTATTGACATTCAATGGCATTGCCATCACTGAATCCACCGCTGTCACCATCCTGGGGGTTACCATTGACCAGAACTGGAATAGGACTGGGCCAGCCATATAAATACTGTGGCTACAAGATCAGGTCAAAGGCTACGACTCATGCAATGAGTAACTCACCTCCTGACCCCCCAAAACCTGTCCACCATCGACAAGGCACAAGTCAGGAGTGTGATGGAATACCCTCCACTTGCCTGGGTGAGCGCAGCTCCAACAACACTCGAAGCTCGACACCATCCAGGACAAAGCAGCCCCGCTTGATTGCTCCCCCTTTCCACAAACATTCACTCCCTCCACCACCGACGCACAGTGACAGCCATGTGTACCATCTTTAAGATGCACTGCAGGATCTCAGCAAGGCTCCTTAAACAGCACCTTCCAAACCCAAGACCACAACCATCCAGAAGGACAAGAGCAGCAGATACCTGGGAACCCCACCACCTGGAGGTTCCCCTTCAAGTCAATCACCATCCTTTTTGTTTAATAAATTTTGAGTCCCAATTCATTTTTTTCCAATTAAAGGGCAATTTAGCGTGGCCAATCCACCTACCCTGCACATCTATTTGGGTTGTGGGGGTGAAACACGGGTAATTATAGGTCAGTTACCTTAACTTCGGTAATAGGGAAGATGCTGGAATCTATCATCAAGGAAGAAATAGCGAGGCATCTGGATGGAAATTGTCCCATTGGGCAGACGCAGCATGGGTTCATAAAGGGCAGGTCGTGCCTAACTAATTTAGTGGAATTTTTTGAGGACATTACCAGTGCGGTAGATAACGGGGAGTCAATGGATGTGGTATATCTGGATTTCCAGAAAGCTTTTGACAAGGTGCCACACAAAAGGTTGCTGCATAAGATAAAGATGCATGGCATTAAGGGTAAAGTAGTAGCATGGATAGAGGATTGGTTAATCAATAGAAAGCAAAGAGTGGGGATTAATGGGTGTTTCTCTGGTTGGCAATCAGTAGCTAGTGGTGTCCCTCAGGGATCAGTGTTGGGTCCACAATTGTTCACAATTTACATAGATGATTTGGAATTGGGGACCAAGTGCAATGTGTCCAAGTTTGCAGGCGACACTAAGATGTGTGGTAAAGCAAAAAGTGCAGAGGATACCGAAGTCTGCAGAGGGATTTGGATAGCTAAGTGAATGGGCTAGGGTCTGGCAGATGGAATACAATGTTGACAAATGTGAGATTATCCATTTTGGTAGGAATAACAGCAAAAGGGAGGGTGTGCAGAGGAGATTCACTAGGTTAATCCCAAATCTGAAGGGGTTGGATTACGAGGAGAGGTTGAGTAGACTGGGACTGTACTCGTTGGAATTTAGAAGGATGAGGGGGGATCTTATGGAAACATGTAAAATTATGAAGGGACTAGACAGGATAGATGCGGGCAGGTTGTTTCCACTGGCGAGCGAAAGCAGAAATAGGGGGCATAGCCTCAAAATAAGGGGAAGCAGATTTAGGACTGAGCTTAGGAGGAACCTCTTCACCCAAAGGGCTGTGAATCTATGGAATTCCTTGCCCTGTGAAGCAGTAGAGGCTCCTTCATTAAATGTTTTTAAGATAAAAATAGATAGTTTTTTGAAGAATAAAGGGATTAAGGGTTATGGTGTTCTGGCCGGAAAGTGGAGCTGAGTCCAAAAAAGATGAGCCATGATCTCATTAAATGGTGAGCAGCCTAGAGGGGCCAGATGGCCGACTCCTGCTCCGAGTTCTTATGTTCTTATGAATGTGCAAACTCCACATGGACAGTGACCCAGGGCCGGGATCGAACCTGGGCCTTGGCACTGTGCGGCAGCAGTGCTAACCACTGTGCCACCGTGCTGCCCGCATCACTCACCATCCTGACTTGGAAATATATCGGCCGTTCCTTCACTGTCGCTGGGGCAAAATCCTGGAACTCCCTCCCTAACAGCACTGTAGGTGTACCTACACCACATGGACTGCAGCGGTTCAAGGAGGCACCTCACCACCATCTCCTCAAGGGCAATTAGGGATGGACAATAATTACTGACCTAGCCAGCGATGCCTGCATCCTGCAAGATAATATTTAAAATGTATCAGAAGAAAGACAGATTTTGATGATTCTTTGAAATACAATGACCCCAAATTGTTCTGTTAACTGCAGCACCCTAAATAGGAAAACATTCCCTTGGTTCGTACATCACCAAGCCTCTGAATAACCTTACACCGTTGTGCACTTGGTTCAGTTAGTCCATTCCCAGCCCCTCCCCCCATAGTCCCTCGTGGTTAAATATTCCACTCTGGCTGCAGTGTCGCTTTGAGCCAAACTTGAGGGATCCATCCCAACCTTTCGAGGCCTTGTTCAGACTTTCCCAAAATGGCCAATGTGGGAAACCCACAGGTCCGTCTCAATTCTCCTCAGCGACTCTGCAAGGCTTTGCAGATTCTCACTCCAAGTTGTTTATGCATCTTTTGATCGTGTCCCCCATCTGCCATCAGTCAGGTGGTGGGTCCATCAATAAAACTCCATCTCCAGGGGTCCACACCATATTTGACCACCCCATGTTGGGATACTCATTATCCTGGTTGTAGTCAAAGGGTCATTGAGTGTCGTAAGAAGGACTTCTGATAAACAAAAAAAAACTTTATTTTTAGTAGTCTTGCAGCAAACTGAGGTGTAAACCAAGTAACAACTGCGAATGGCCAATATGGAAAATAAAGGGTGGGAAATCCTGGACCATCCCGCCCCCAAACGGGAAATTTCTGCGTGAGGTCAACGGGCTTTCAAATGGTCCTTCAAATTTTCCCACCCACCCGTGGGGATTCCCGCGGCTGGCGGGAATGGAAAACGTACCCAAAAATCTCCGGAAAGCACATCATTACTAACACTTATTGATTAATTAGCCAAAGCATCAATACAGCTACCGCTTCCTCACCTCAGTGAAGGAGCTGTGCTCCGAAAGCTAGTGTTTGAAACAAACCTGTTGGACTTTAACCTGGTGTTGTAAGACTTCGTACTGTGCTCACCCCAGTCCAATGCCGGCATCTCCACATCGTAAATACAGCTAGGTTTAGATCAATGTCTGCAAAGCAAGATTCAATTCAGGTTGTCTTGAAAAACAGAAGTGAAGCAAAAATAAAATTACAATAATTAGTGATTATGACTATAGGCCGAGAAGTGGCAGTACAGGTTTTGAGTGGACAATTCCTGTCCTTAATGCCCTTGGATACAGATGAGGATTAATGGGAACAAGGATTTGATCTGAAGCCACGCAGTCTTTGAGATTCGGTTTCCATTACAATCCACAAAGAGTAGAGACTGAAACACTAACCGCACCAGGGAATGAAAACTACCATCCCCGCCCCACAAACATTCTGGGTTGGGTAAGAACAAAGATTCCAGCGAAGGACACTATAGCTCAGCACGGAGGAAAAATCCGGCAATTCTGCTTGATTACCTTTGGAAGTACTTAACTTCTGGAGTGGGACAGAGTTGACAATATGCATTGAGGGAGGAGATTAAATTGGAGAGTCAGTGTTCTCATTTACTGTGGCAAGCTATCGTTTTTATATTCGTTCATGGGATGAGGGTGTCACTGGCCAGACCAGCATTTATTGCCCATCACTAATTGCCCTCGAGAAGGTGGTGGTGAGCTGCCTTCTTGAGCAGCTGCAGTCCATGTGGTGTAGGTACACCCACTGTGCTGGCAGAAAGGGAGTTCCAGGACTTTGACTCAAATTTATTAAATGGATTACAGATCTTAACCCTGTGCTGATGTTTGATGGGGGGTCAGTGTAGAGGGAGCTTTACTCTGTATCTAACCCCGTGCTGTACCTGTCCTGGGAGTGTTTGATGGGGACAGTGTAGAGGGAGCTTTACTCTGTATCTAACCCCGTGCTGTACCTGTCCTGGGAGTGTTTGATGGGGACAGTGTAGAGAGAGCTTTACTCTGTATCTAACCCCGTGCTGTACCTGTCCTGGGAGTGTTTGATGGGGGCAGTGCAGAGGGAGCTTTACTCTACATCTAACCCCGTGCTGTACCTGTCCTGGGAGTGTTTGATGGGGACAGTGTAGAGGGAGCTTTACTCTGTATCTAACCCCGTGCTGTACCTGTCCTGGGAGTGTTTGATGGGGACAGTGTAGAGGGAGCTTTACTCTTTATCTAACCCCGTGCTGTACCTGTCCTGGGAGTGTTTGATGGGGACAGTGTAGAGGGAGCTTTACTCTGTATCTAACCCCGTGCTGTACCTGTCCTGGGAGTGTTTGATGGGGACAGTGTAGACGGAGCTTTACTCTGTATCTAACCCCATGCTGTATCTGTCCTGGGAGTGTTTGATGGGGAGACTGTAGAGGGAGCTTTACTCTGTATCTAACCCCATGCTGTACCAGTCCTGGGAGTGTTTGATGGGGACAGTGTAGAGGGAGCTTTACTCCGTATCTAACCCCGTACTGTACCTGTCCTGGGAGTGTTTGATGGGGGCAGTGCAGAGGGAGCTTTACTCTACATCTAACCCCGTGCTGTACCTGTCCTGGGAGTGTTTGATGGGGACAGTGTAGAGGGAGCTTTACTCTGTATCTAACCCCGTGCTGTACCTGTCCTGGGAGTGTTTGATGGGGACAGTGTAGAGGGAGCTTTACTCTTTATCTAACCCCGTGCTGTACCTGTCCTGGGAGTGTTTGATGGGGACAGTGTAGAGGGAGCTTTACTCTGTATCTAACCCCGTGCTGTACCTGTCCTGGGAGTGTTTGATGGGGACAGTGTAGACGGAGCTTTACTCTGTATCTAACCCCGTACTGTACCTGTTATGGTACTGGGTAAAGCTCCCTTTCCACTGCCCCTATCAAACACTATCAGGACAGGTACAGCGCGGGCTCAGATAGGGTTTGATGGGGATAGTATAGTGGGAGCTTTAATCTGTATCTAACCCCTTGCTGCACCTGTCCAGGGTGTATTTTATGGGGGCAGTGTAGAGGGAGCTTTACTCTGTATCTAACCCCGTGCTGTACCTGTCCTGGGAGTGTTTGATGGGGACAGTGTAGAGGGAGCTTTACTCTGTATCTAACCCCGTGCTGTACCTGTCCTGGGAGTGTTTGATGGGGACAGTGTAGAGGGAGCTTTACTCTGTATCTAACCCCGTGCTGTCCCTGTCCTGGGAGTGTTTGATGGGGACAGTGTAGAGGGAGCTTTACTCTGTATCTAACCCCGTGCTGTCCCTGTCCTGGGAGTGTTTGATGGGGACAGTGTAGAGGGAGCTTTACTCTGTATCTAACCCCGTGCTGTACCTGTCCTGGGAGTGTTTGCTGGGGACAGTGTAGAGGGAGCTTTACTCTGTATCTAACCCCGTGCTGTATCTAACCCCGTGCTGTACCTGTCCTGGGAGTGTTTGATAGGGACAGTGTAGAGGGAGCTTTACCCTGTATCTAACACTGCGCTGTACCTGTCCTGGGAGTGTTTGATGGGGACAGTGTAGAGGGAGCTTTACTCTGTATCTAACCCCGTGCTGTACCTGTCCTGGGAGTTTTGATGGGGACAGTGTAGAGGGAGCTTTACTCTGTATTTAACCCCGTGCTATACCTGTCCTGGAAGTGTTTGATGGTGACAGTGTAGAGGGAGCTTTACTCTGTATCTAACCCCGTGCTGTACCTGTCCTGGGAGTGTTTGATGCCGACAGTGTAGAGGGAGCTTTACTCTGTATCTAACCCCGTGCTATACCTGTCCTGGGAGTGTTTGATGGGGACAGTGCAGAGGGAGCTTTACTCTGTATCTAACCCTGTGCTGTACCTGTCCTGGGAGTTTTGATGGGGACAGTGTGGAGTTAGTTCCACTGTGTATCTAACCCTGTGTTGTAGCCACTGAAAGTGTTAAGTGGGTGAGTGAAATAACCTAGCTGACACGAGTGTTACTGGCAAAGCGGCCATTCAGTGAAATCAGTCATGCCTCAGGTCAGTGATCATATTGCCTCACTCTGTGCACACAGAGACAGTTTACTCAGACTGTTTACAGGGGACGCAACTCAGCTCAGAGTCTCTGAGTCTTAGGTTGCTGCTGTCCCTGCTGGATACTGAGGCCAATTGAGGAACTATCTCCTGGCTAAAGAGAGATGGACTGGCATTGGCCCGCAGTCCTCCTCGCCGTACATGTTGCTGCTTTCCACAAAGTATCCTCAGTGGCAGGTGAGTATTACGAAGGAGGAAAGTAGTAGGAAAGAGTGTGAGAACGGACGTATCCAAAAGGATCTGTTCCAAACTGCCCAGACTGTGCTCGGCAGCATTTTGAAAATTCTGGTATTCCTGCTAAGGTGTAAATGATTGTTCTGTCAGCTATATGTGTTTCGGGAAACCTATTGGTACGCTGAGCAGTAATTGTTGCGCAAAACCCTGGGGTCAGGCACAGGACTCGAGCTGAAGGGGAGGAGATTCATCGGGAGAGTTAGACTTGGCAGAGAGGCGATTGGAATGGGATAGAGCGAGGCTGTAAAAGTGGGGAGTGCTGGTATTGTCCAAGAGGCAACTGTTTCCGGATGGATGAGGCTATTGAACAACGATTTGCATTTTTATGGCACCTGCAATGGAGTGGCACGGTAGCACAGTTGCTTCTGTTGTGTTATGTACTCTGGGATAACACAGGCTGCAAATGGGTGCAGCTTTAACCAAAAGATATTCCAGACCTTGAAGTTAGTTCAATCTGATTTATTGAACCAGTAGCACAGTTAGCACAGTTCTCTGTGAGTTCGACTCTCTGCTAACCTAAGTGTGGTTACTCTGTCTGACTGAACCAGACTAGCTCTTAACCACGTGCTGGAGGTGTGATACTGTACATACACCCTGACTCACTCTGTAGATGTTCATCAGTGGAAAGAGACCGAGTGTGAGTGCCTCGTGCCTTTTATAGTGAGCTACCACCCCTGAGTGTCCTGCCCGCTCATTGGTCATGTCCTGTTCTCTGTGTTCATTAGTTGCCTGTCTGTATAGCATTATCTGTATGTCTGCATATCATGTCAGCTTCACAGCTCCAGGGTCCCAGGTTCGATTCCCGGCTTGGGTCACTGTCTGTGCGGAGTCTGCACGTTCTCCTCGAGTCTGCGTGGGTTTCCTCCGGATACTCCAGTTTCATCCCACAAGCCCTGAAAGACGTGCTTGTTGGGTGGATTGGACATTCTGAATTACCCTTGGTGTCCAAAAAGGTTCGGTGAGTTACTGGGATGGGGTGGAGGTGTGGGCTTAAGTGGGGTGCTCTTTCCAAGGACCGGTCTAGACCTGATGGGCCGAATGGCCTCCTTCTGCACTGTAAATTCTATGTCTAAATTCTATGTCTAATGTAGTAAATCATCCCAAAGCTATTCGGACAGGTATAACCAAAAACCTTATCGAATAATAGGTTTGAAGGAGTATGTTAAAAGAGGAGGGTTTTAAAGGGAGGATTCCAGAGTTCAAGATGTGGGGCGGGATTCTCCGTACCCCCGCCGGGTCGGAGAATCGACGGGGGCTGGCGTGAATCCCGCCCCTGCACGTTGCCGAATTCTCCGGCACCGGATATTTTGCGGGGGTGGGAATCGCGCCGCGCCGGTTGGTGGGCCCCCCCCCCCCCCGGCGATTCTCCGGCCGCGATGGGCCGAAGTCCCGCTGCTGGAATGCCTGTCCCGCCGGCGAGAATCAAACCACCCCAGGACCCCGGAGCCTGCCCGCGCCGCCTTGTCCCGCCAGTAAGAGAGGTGGTTTGATTCTCGCCGGCGGGACAAGGCAGCGCGGGCGGGCTCCGGGGTCCTGGGAGGGGGCGCGGGGCGATCTGGTCCCGGGGGGTGCCCCCACGGTGGCCTGGCCCGCGATCGGGGCCCACCGGTCCGCGGGCGGGCCTGTGCCGTGGGGGCACTCTTTTCCTTCCGCCTTCGCCATGGTCTCCACTATGGCAGAGGTGGAAGAGACCCCCTCCACTGCACATGCGCGGGGATGCCGTGAGCGGCCGCTGACGCTCCCGCGCATGCGCCGCACGGCAAAGCCATTTCCGCGCCAGCTGGCGGGGCACCAAAGGCCTTTCCCGCCAGCTGGCGGGGCGGAAATCAGTCCGGCGCGGGCCTAGCCCCTCAAGGTGTGGAGAATTCCGCACCTTTGGGGTGGCGCGATGCCGGACTGATTTGCGCCGGTCGGCGGTCATCGTGCCGATTGCGGAGAATCCCGCCCTGGTGTGGGATATTAGGTCGCACTCTTTTCCCAGTTTTGTACATTCATTGCTAGGATGTTCATTTGCTACGGAAATATTTCAAACGTTTCACAGTTTAAAACGTGTTGGATATGGAATTTCCTCCTCTCCCTCAGGAAGGGACAGCACAGCATCTGACACAATGTCCCGTTCCAGCCTTTACCATCTCCCCAGCTTTGTGATCCAGAAGCTGACAAGAAGCAGTTGATGTGGTGTATATGGATTTCAGCAAAGCGTTTGATAAGGTTCCCCACGGTAGGCTACTGCAGAAAATACGGAGGCATGGGTTCAGGGTGATTTCGCAGTTTGGATCAGAAATTGGCTAGCTGGAAGAAGACAGAGGGTGGTGGTTGATGGGAAATGTTCAGACTGGAGTCCAGTTACTAGTGGTGTACCACAAGGACCTGTTTTGGGGCCATTGCTGTTTGTAATTTTTATAAATGACCTGGAGGAGGGCGTAGAAGGATGGGTGAGTAAATTTGCAGATGACACTAAAGTCGGTGGAGTTGTGGACAGTGCGGAAGGATGTTACAAGTTACAGAGGGACATAGATAAGCTGCAGCGCTGGGCTGAGAGGTGGCAAATGGAGTTTAATGCAGAAAAGTGTGAGGTGTTTCATTTTGGAAGGAATAACAGGAAGACAGAGTACTGGGCTAATGGTAAGATTCTTGACAGTGTGGATGAGCAGAGAGATCTCGGTGTCCATGTACATAGATCCCTGAAAGTTGCCATCCGGGTTGAGAGGGTAGTTAAGAAGGCGTATGGTGTGTTAGCTTTTATTGGTAGAGGGATTGAGTTTCGGAGCCATGAGGTCATGTTGCAGCTGTACAAAACTCTGGTGCGGCCGCATTTGGAGTATTGCGTGCAATTCTGGTCGCCGCATTATAGGAAGGATGTGGAAGCATTGGAAAGGGTGCAGAGGAGATTTACCAGAATGTTGCCTGGTATGGAGGGAAGATCTTATGAGGAAAGGCTGAGGGACTTGAGGCTGTTTTCATTAGAGAGAAGAAGGTTAAGAGGTGACTTAATTGAGGCATACAAGATGATCAGAGGATTGGAAAGGGTGGACAGTGAGAGCCTTTTTCCTCGGATGGTGATGTCTAGCACGAGGGGACATAGCTTTAAATTGAGGGGAGATAGATATAAGACAGATGTCAGAGGTAGGTTCTTTCCTCAGAGAGTAGTAAGGGCGTGGAATGCCCTGCCTGCAACAGTAGTGGACTCGCCAACACTCAGGACATTTAAATGGTCATTGGATAGACATATGGACGATAAGGGAATAGTGTAGATGGGTTTAGACTGGTTTCACAGGTCGGCGCAACATCGAGGGCCGAAGCGCCTGTACTGCGCTGTAATGTTCTATGTTCTATCTCTGAAACCTCCTCCAGCTGAACAACCCTGCCGGATCTCTGTGAGCCTCCAGTTCTGGCCTCTCGTGTATCCCCGATTTTAATGGCTCCACGACTGGTTGCTGTGCCTTCAGCCTTCTGAGCGCCGAGCTCTGGAATGCTTTACACTTCCCGCCTCTCTCTTCTGCTGTAAGATACTCTGTAAGACTTTCCCCCTTTGACCAGGCATTTGGTCATGAGATGCATTATGGGCGGGATTCTCCATTCCGCTGGCAGCGCACCCAAGCCCGCGGGTTTCCCGGCAACGAGGGGTGGCCACAATCTGAAATCCCATTGGCCGGTGGCAGGAAGGGAAATCCTGCTGCCACCAGGGGCGCGCCAACGAGGAACACATAGCTAGCGGACCGGAGAATCCCGTGTGCCTCGGTGTCAAAAACCTGTTTGATAACACTCACTGCTTTGGGAGGTTTTACTATTTTAAAGGTGCATTATAAATGCAAGCTGCTGTTGTTGTTGAGACTGAAAACTGTGGGGGGAATGAGCAAGAAATATGGAGATCCTGTGTTGACGGAGCGGTTTTGAGTTCAAACTGGGCTGGTTAATGATTGTTCTCTTGCAGGAGCTGACTGCTTGCGACCCATTGTCGAGATCGAGGATGGTCTCCTTCAGGGAAAGCAGCTGGAGGTGGAAGGAAGTCCCAGAGCGGTGTTTGGATATTTAGGAATACCATTTGCAGCACCTCCTGTGGGCTCGCTCAGATTTGCTCCTCCCGTGAGACCAGAATCGTGGACGGGGATTCGGAGCGCCTTGAGCCACCCTCCAATGTAGGAATCCTTTATTCCTTTTTAAAATTGTGGGTCTATCTACACAGCACCAAATCACAGATATTTCAAATGATTCACAAATTGAATGTAATCTTTCATTTGAAAAGGAAATTGAATAAACATTTGTAAAGAAAATATTTTCAGGGTGATGGAGAAAGGGTGGGATTAATCGATTAGCTCTTTCAAATCATAGAATCATAGTGCAGAAGGAGGCCATTCGGCCCATCGAATCAGCACCGGCCCTTGGAAAGAGCACCTTACTTAAGCCCACACCTCCACCCCATCCCCGAACCCCAGTAACCCCACCTAACCTTTTGGACACTAAGGGGCAATTTATCGTGGCCAATCCGCCTAACCTGCACATCTTTGAACTGTGGGAGGAAACCGGAGCACCCGGAGGAAACCCACGCACACACGGGGAGAACGTGCAAACTCCGTACAGACAGTGACCGAAGGCCGGAATTGAACCCGGGATTCTGGGGCTGTGAGGCAGCAGTGCTAACCACAGTGTCACCGTGCCACCCTAAGAACCTGCTCAGACATTATGGGCCAAATGGCCACCACCTTTTCAGATTCTTCTGTTGGCAAATCTGTACAAACAAATCAAGATTCCACAAACAGAGGAGGCAGTGTTGCAGTGATATTGTCACTGGACTAGCAATGCAGAGACCCCAGGGTAATGCACCAGCAATCCTGATTCAAATCCCACAGGTGAAATTTGATTTCAGTAAAAATGTGGAATGATGGCCATGAAATGGTTGTCGAAAACCCCCCCGCTGGTTGACTAGTATCCTTTAGGGAAGGAAATCTGCCATCCTTACCTGGTCTGGCCTACATGTGACTCCAGACCCACAGCAATGTGGTTGACACTTAGCTTCCCTCTGAGCTACAAGGTGTAACTAGGGATGGGCAATAAATGCCAGCCCAGATCGATGAATTATTGTATATATTTTTACGTCTGTTCTCGTGTATTTGGTTGTGTCGGGTGAGGGAGGGAAGTTGGGCAGGAGAGCAAGAAAATTCGTCAAATAATCCTTAATTTTGGATGTGGAGATGCCGGCGTTGGACTGGGGTGAGCACAGTAAGAAGTCTTACAACACCAGGTTAAAGTCCAACAGGTTTGTTTCAAATCACTAGCTTTCAGAAAGCCTTTGAAACAAATCTGTTGGACTTTAACCTGGTGTTGGAAGACTTCTTACTTACTTTTGGAAGAAGGGAAATCATTTCTATTTATACAGCACCTTTCATAAAAATCCAACTGTTCCAGTAATATTGACTACTATACTCCTACTATACCCCTACTGATGTGTTGGGTATGCCGGGTCTGCGAGGACTGCGTTTACTGCAGCAGTGAGGGAGACAGGCTTCCAACACTTGAAGAAATGCAACTCAATTTTATTGAATTCTTAACTATCATACATACTTTAACTGTGGGTTGACACTATGCTGAGTTGACTGGAGACCTGAGGCTAACCTGACCAGACTATCTCACTACCACATGGTGGATGTTCTAGTTGCTGCTCACGGGCTCTGAATGTCTCAGAGGCTGGATCCCGAGAGAGCGGGAAAACTAGTGCCCTCTGGCTTTATAGTGGTTGTGTCCTGTCTGGTGATTGGCTGCTGTGTTCTGTGAGTTCACTGGTCATCCTGTCTGTGCACCATCATATACCTATGTGTATATTATGACACCTACTGTACTCCTTATACACCTATGACTGTGTGGCCAAATTCCCCTCCAACTCGATTTTCAAATTTGCTGATGACACCACCGTAGTGGGTCGGATTTCAAACAATGACGAGACAGAGTATAGGAATGGGATAGAGAATCTGGTGAACTGGTGCGACGACAATAATCTCTCCCTCAATGTCAACAAAACGAAGGAGATTGTCATCGACTTCAGGAAGCGTAGTGGAGAACATGCCCCTGTCGACATCAATGGGAACGAAGTACAATGGGCCGAGAGCTTCAAGTTTTTAGGTGTACAGATCACCAACAACTGTCCTGTTCCCTCCCATGCCGACAATATAGGTAAGAAAGCCCACCAACGACTCTACTTTCTCAGAAGACTAAGAAAATTTGGCATGTCAGCTACGACTCTCACCAACTTCTACAGATGCACCATAGAAAACATTCTTTCTGGTTGTATCACAGCTTGGTATGGAGCCTGCTCTGCCCAAGACCGCAGGAAACTACAAAAGGTTGTGAATGTAGCCCAGTCCATCACGCAAACCAGCCTCCCATACATTGACTCTGTCTATAATTCCCGCTGCCTCAGAAAGGCAGCCAGCATAATTAAGGACCCCCACGCACCCCGGACATTTTCTCTTCCACCTTCTTCCGTCAGGAAAAAGATACCAAAGTTTGAGGTCACGTACCGACCGACTCAAGAGCAGCTTCTTCCCTGCTGCCATCAGACTTTTGAATGGACCTACCTCGTATTAAGTTGATCTTTTCTCTACACCTTGCTATAATTGTAACATTATATTCTGCAGTCTCTCCTTCCTTCCCGATGTACGGTATGCATTGTTTGGGCAGCACGGTAGCATTGTGGATAGCACAATTGCTTCACAGCTCCAGGGTCCCAGGTTCGATTCCGGCTTGGGTCACTGCCTGTGCGGAGTCTGCACATCCTCCCCGTGTGTGCGTGGGTTTCCTCTGGGTGCTCCGGTTTCCTCCCACAGTCCAAAGATGTGCAGGTTAGGTGGATTGGCCATGATAAATTGCCCTTAGTGTCCAAAGTTGCCCTTAGTGTTGGGTGGGGTTACTGGGTTATGGGGATAGGGTGGAGGTGTGGACCTTGGGTAGGGTGCTCTTTCCAAGAGCCGGGGCAGCCTCGATGGGCCGAATGGCCTCCTTCTGCACTGTAAATTCTATGTTCTATGTTTGTACAGCATGCAAAAAAACAATACCTTTCACTGTATACTAATACATGTGACAATAATAAATCAAATCAAATCAAATAATGTCCCTTAGGGAAGGAAACCTGACGTCTTTAGCCAGTCTGGCATCCAGACCAACATTAATGGGGTTAATTCTTAACTGACCCCTGAAGTAGTTTAGAAAGGTAGTCAGTTGTACCCAGTGTGATACCAGTGGTTCAAGCTGCTTCAGCATCGCTTGCTGAGGGAGACAGGCGACTCACTGCTAAAGCAGAAACACTGGGTGGGGGAAATTTTAAACACAGTTTGCCATGAGGGTGGGGAGCCTCATTCTTATGCAGTTTTTTAAACTTTACCTGGGCTTGGCTGTGTTTCCTGAGACTGGGACAGGCCGGCAGGTACATCCAGGTGAGGGTTAGCAGGGGCCAGAAGGTGCTCAAACCAGTGGTTAATGATCGGTTAACACCTTCCCCTGACCCCCCCCCCCCCCCCCCCCCACCTGCCATTTTCCCTGCGGGACCTCCTAAATCTCCCACCTACCCCAAAAACTCTGAACATCTTCACGAGTGCATGAAAATCTATCCCGCGAAAGAAAAAGATAAATATTTTGAAAATAAATATTTTGACTGACAAGAAAGAGCAAGTTCGAGGAAAATTTTCAATTAATCAAAAATAAAACCAGAAAACGCAAGAAATATTCAGCACATCTGGCAACTACGGAGAGAAAGAAATGTGTCTGGTCTGTGACCTTGCATCAGAACAATAATCAAAAGCTTTGTCTCTCTCTCTCTCTCTTGTCCACTCGCCAAGGTGTCTGCAGAGGATAAGGAACCGTCCGCCTCCGTTCTCTGTGCCAGCCAGCGAGGACTGTTTGTATCTCAGTGTCTACACTCCAGCCCATCCTCTGTATCCAAACAACTCCATACCAGTAAGTCAACATTTACTTGGGCCAAACCAGGACAGATTTAAACCCCTCTCCCTCTGTCCATTCCGAATGATGGGGGGGATGGTGGACAGCTAAAATGGAGGAGATGGGGAGAAGTGGCATTGCATTCCTGACACCTTTCTGCTAAAGGAGTAACTATGTGCATTCTTACTCATCATTTATGTCATGATATCCACATCAGCATATCATGGTGCAATCACACACACACTGATGGACAGGTAGTTGGACCAACCAATAAACACACATCGCAGCCAATCACCAGTGAGAGCACATGCATTATAAAACAGGACACCACAGTTCCCGCTCATTCTACCAGGAGATAGCTCAGAGCACAGAGCTCACAGCGTGTCACTCAGACATACACCATGTGCTGAGTGCCTCACTAAGATAGTGATAGGGCTGGGTCCACAGGTTAGCTGGTGAAGCACGTACCCAAGCCAGTAGTTAGTTGTTACCGTTGATTAGACAATAAAACAGAGTTGTACCATCTACAGCCGTGTTGGATCATTTGTGCATCGGAACACCCAACACGACAATTTACTCTTCAACAAAAATAATCTTTATTAGTGTATGCAATGAAGTTACTGTGAAAAGCCCCTCGTCGCCACATTCCAGGGCCTGTTCGGGTACACAGAGGGAGAATTCAGAATGTCCAATTCACCTAACAAGCTCGTCTTTCAGGACTTGTGGGAGGAAACCGGAGCACCCGGAGGAAACCCACGCAGACACGGGGAGAACTTGCAGACTGCGCACAGACAGTGACCCAAGCCTGGAATCAAACCCGAGTCCCTGGCGCTGGGAAGCAGCAGTGCTAACCACTGTGCTACAATAGGGTTCGCTACATTTAATGAGACTACCATTTAAGACCAGCCTTCTGGACACTAGCTTGGTGGGGAGATGAGAAGAAATAATTTTACACAGCGAGTTATTGTGACCGAGAATGCGCTGCCTGAGTGGGCAGTTAGAGCAGATTCAATAATAACCTTCAAAATGGAATTGAACGTGTGTGAGAAACTGCAGTTGGAGAAGAAGGTGAAATTAGACTAATTGGCTCATTCAAACAACTAGCACACCTTGATGGACCAAATGGCCTCCTTCCGAGCTTCATAATTTTATGATTCACTGGGAAACTACACGTGCATCAGCCGAGAGCATCAGACCCACACTTACTGCCTGGAAGGTTCTGAATGAAAGATCTGTAGAGGGACAGGTAGTATTGAGGAAGCAAGGGGGCTGCAGAAGGACTTGGACAAGCTAGGAGAGTGGGCAATGAAGTGGCAAATGAAATATAACGTGGAAAAGTGTGAGGTTATGCACTTTGGCAGGAAGAATGGAGGCATAGACTTTTTTCTAAATGAGGAAATGCTTAGGAAATCAGAAGCACAAAGGGACTTGGGAGTCCTTGTTCACGATTCTCTTAAGGTTAACGTGCAGGTTCAGTCGGTAGTTAGGAAGGCAAATGCAATGTTAGCATTCATGTCGAGAGGGCTAGAATACAAGACCAGGGATGTACTTCTGAGGCTGTATAAGGCTCTGGTCAGACCCCATTTGGAGTATTGTGAGCAGTTTTGGGCCCTGTATCTAAGGAAGGATGTGCTGACCTTGGAAAGGGTCCAGAGGAGGTTCACAAGGATGATCCTTGGAATGAAGAGCTTGTTGTGTGAGGAACGGTTGAGGACTCTGGGTCTGTACTCGTTGGAGTTTAGAAGGATGAGGGGGGATCTTATTGAAACTACAGGATACTGCGAGGCCTGGGATAGAGTGGACATGGAGAGGATGTTTCCACTTGTCGGAAAAACTAGAAGCAGAGGACACAATCACAGACTAAAGGGACGATCCTTTAAAACAGGGATGAGGGGGAATTTCTTCAGCCAGAGGGTGGTGAATCTGTGGAACTCTTTGTCGCAGAAGCCTGTGGAGGCCAAATCACAGAGTCTTTAAGACCGAGATAGATAGGGGGATGAGAAAATATCAGCCATGATTGAATGGCGGAGCAGACTCGATGGGCCGAGTGGCCTAATTCTGCTCCTATGTCTTATGGTCTTAACATCCAATATCACTTGCAAAGATGGCTCTGAACTTGGGTTGGGGTTATGGAAGGGTGAGAGCTTGGTCTAAAACATTCAGTTAAATTAAAGAAAAGAAATACTTTCACTCTGTTTTCCGAGTTCATCTTTAATTTCTTGGAGAAACTTTCTGCCCTATATCAAACCATGACGTGTTTCCCTCCAACTGCCTCCAGGTGATGGTTTGGATTCACGGAGGAGCCTTCATTCTGGGAAGTAGCTCTGTTTTTCACGGGACAGCCCTAGCTGGCTACGGGAACGTGGTAGTTGTGGTGATTCAATACAGGATCAGTGTTGCCGGGTTCCTGAGGTAAGTGTGAATTTCAATTCACCTAAAATTCTGCCGTCCAGATCAAGTCTCCTTCACCTCTCAGCCCTGTGCCTGCTGACCTACTCCACCTCACAGTGAAATTCCTCCCCTTGTTGTTACATCTCTCCCTGGCCTTGATGGTCCCTCCCTATTCCTTTCATCTCCTGCAGCTCTGCGCTCCTCCAAGATATTAGCATTCCTCTAATTCTGGCCTCTTGAGCATCCACAATTTTAATTTTAATCGTTTCATCAGCTGTTGCCTCCAATTTACTGGGTCCTACCTCTAGAATTCCATCCCAAACCACCGCTTCCGCACCCCCCCCCCCCCCCCCCCCACCTCTTTCCTGCTTAAAACCTCCCCTTTAGACCAAGATTCATCTTATCTGCATATGGGGTTCAGTGTTGTTTCTTAATGCTCCTGTGACGGGCCTTGAGATGTTTTGTTACGTTAAAGGCGCTAAATAAATACAATTTGTTGTCATATTTGTTGATGAAGAATCGCCAGTGTTCAGACGGGGAGGTTTGACATGAGAGAGACTCATAGATTCTCTCTATTCAGTTTGTTGCTTTTTTGCTTGAGATAACCAGAAACTCGTATCTCTTGTTCTGTGTGAATTTATATCCTTTTCAATCTCTGTGACACTTTCTAATCCCTGCTGTCTCTCTCTCTCTCTCTTTCTCACTCTACCTCTCATTCTCCATCGCTCCTTTCTCACTCCACGTGTATCTCTCTCTCAAACTCTCTTTTTCTGCCTCACTCTGTCTTTAAACTTTTTTGTCTCTCTCATTTTTTCAAATTTCCTTTGTCACACTCTATCTTTCCTGATTCTCCCTTTCTCTTTGTGCCGCACTCTCGTTCACTCTCTCTCTCTTCCTTTCTCTCTCTTTGACATTGATTGATGCACGATTAATTGCACAAAGACTAAAGTTGGGGACAACTGTGGCTTTATTACAGTCAGATGCGTGGCCTCCTGCTGCAGCTGGCAAAATGGCAGGGCACTGGAGGTCATGCATATTTATACAGTTTTCCGTGGGCGGAGCCAGCCGGCAGGAGCTACCGGCGAACCTGTAATGCAGGTCCTACCTTACATCTCCTATTACAGTGGTTCACCACATTCACCCCCTGTTAAAAATTAGTCCGGCGGGGGTGACGTGAAACTATATACAATTAGTGCAATTATGTACAGTGGTAGGGAAAGAAAAGTCCACGTTGACGGTCCGGAGTCCGTCAAAGGTTCAGCCGGTCCGGTGCTTTGGTGCTTCGTTAGGAGCGGCGTAACGGTGGCGGCGAAGCCGGTGCTGGCGGTGGTGGAGGTGGCACCGATGGCGGGGGTGGCGGTGCTGATGCTGGCCAGTCATCGGGGAACTCCGGGAGCGTGCAGAAGTCCTCCTCATCCTCTTGTGCGGCAAAGGAGAGGGGGAGGGGAGGTCTGGAATGGTCAATATTGGCGGCGCGGTGGGAGGTGTGGGGGGGGCACATTGGTGGGAGGGGCGGTGTTGGAATGGAACCTGACGGTGCCAGGTCCCTGAGTGAGACAGTATCTTGGCGGCCGTCGGGGAACTCAACGTAGGCATATTGAGGGTTGGCGTGGAGCAGGTGAACCCTGTCCACCAACGGGTCCGCCTTGTGGAGTCGACGTGCCTACGGAGAAGGACCGGTCCTGGAGCAGCGAGCCAAGTTGGGAGCGACACCCCAGATGTGGACTTCCTGGGGAATGTAAAAACCCGTTCATGGGGTGTGTTATTAGTGGCGGTGCACAATAGTGACCGGATGGAGTGCAGAGCGTCAGGGAGGACCTCCTGCCAGCGAGAGGCTGGGAGGTTCCTGGACCGTAGGGTCAGCTGGACGGCCCTCTAAACCGTCCCATTCTCCCGTTCTACTTGCCCGTTTCCCCGGGGGCTGTAGCTGGTCGTCCTGCTGGAGGCGATACCCCTGCTGAGCAGGAACTGACGCAGCTCATCGCTCAGGAAGAGGATCCCCTGTCACTGTGGATGTAGGCGGGGAAACCGAACAGAGCGAAGATGGTGCTGAGGGCCTTGATGATGGTGGCAGATGTCATATCGGGGCATGGGATGGCGAAGGGGAATCTGGAGTACTCATCAACCACACTGAGAAAATACGTGTTACGGTCGGAGGAGGGGAAGGGCCCTTTGTAATCCACGCTGAGGCGTTCAAAGGGGCGGGAAGCCTTCACCAGGCACGCACGGTCTGTCCGGTAGAAGTGTGGCTTGCACTCCGCACAGACCTGGCAGTCCAAGGTGACTGTCCTTACTTCCTCGACGGAGTAGGGCAGATTGCGAGCTTTGACCAGATGGTACAATCGAGTGACCCCCAGGTGACAAAGGCTACCGTGTAGGACCCGGAGTTGGTCCACTTGTGCGCTGGCACATGTACCTCGGGAGAGGGCGTCTGGGGGCTCGTTGTAGGTGGAGAGCACAATTCTCCACCACAAGATTTTATCATATTTGATCTTGCCCCGCAGTGTGTTATTGAATATGAAGGCTACCGACCATTGGTCCGTAAGAAGAGTGAATCTCTTACCGGCCAGGTAATGCCTCCAATGCCACACAGCTTCAACGATAGCTTGGGCCTCCTTTTCGACGGATGAGTGTCGAATTTCAGAGGCATGAAGGGTGCGGGAAAAGAATGCCACGGGTCTGCCTGCCTGGTTTAGAGTGGCGGCAAGGGCGACGTCTGAAGCGTTGCTTTCTACTTGGAAAGGCAGTGACTCGTCCACTGCGCGCATCTCAGCCTTGGCGATGTCTGCTCTGATGCGGGCGAAAGCGTGTTGTGCCTCGGCCGCGAGGGGGAATTGGGTGGACTGAATGAGTGGGCGGGCCTTGTCCGCATAGTTTGGGACCCACTGAGCGTAGTAGGAAAAGAACCCCAGGCAGCGTTTGAGGGCCTTGGGGCAGTGGGGGAGGGGAAGTTCCATGAGGGGGCGCATGCGGTCGGGGTCGGGCCCGAGAAGTCCGTTTTGGACTATATAGCTGAGAATGGCTAACCGGATCGTGCTGAACACACACTTCTCTTTGTTGTAGGTCAGGTTGAGAAGAGTGGCAGTGCGGAGGAATTTATCGAGGTTGGCATCGTGGTCCTGCTGGTCATGGCCGCAGATGGTGACATTATTTAAGTACGGAAAGGTGGCCCGTGTTTTTGAAAACTCACCACTATTCTTAGAAGTCCCCCTATACCAAAAAGGGCCGACATTCTAAATGGTGAACAGGGATTCTCACTCCCCAACTCCGATACAGGCTTCGGTGGGTGCTATTCAGATCAAACTATGTTTTCAAGTTATCCCCCGGTATAACCCATACCTTCACCAAAGATTTAATCTACTTACCACTTAGTAGCATCGATCCTGGGTCCCACATTGCTAAGTAAGTAAAGTAGACTTTGGCATAACCACTATTTCAGGTTAAATTAAGTTATTTTATTATTATATTTTTTCTTTTAAAAGCTGCAAATATTTTCTTTACAGAAAGGAAAAAGATCTTGCTCTGGATCCTTCTGGTTGGTTGAAGGGACCTTCAGGCCCACCTTGACAATCAATCTTCTTTTTAAAGTCTGGTCTTCTTTAGATGCATTCGCTGATGAGCTTGGTTGCTATGTTCTATCTTTCCCATGTACCGAGCTATGAGAGCTGACTCTGCTGGCTGTCTCTGAGCTGACTCTGCCTACTCTTTAAATTCTCGTCTTCCTTAGATGTATTAGCTATTTTATCTTGGCTGCTCTGCCTTGTCTCTTTCCCATGGCCGAGCTGACTGTAATCTGACTCTAAGCTGCTTGTTCCTTCTCTGCTTCTCTCTCGCTCCCTCTGAGTTCTGGTTCTGGTTCTGGTAGTTCCTGCCCTGATCTCTGGGTTTATATATTTTTCTAACAGTTGTCTAGTTTTTATGACTTTATTGTAAAGTAACTTATTTCACTTTGATTGTAAAAAGTATCTTTGATCTAAACCTTCTAATCCAACTAAGTATTCATTTTGACATGACTTCATCTCATAGATCTGATTACATTGTTTCCTTTGGGATGTTCAAAATGCTTTGGTTTCAATAGAGGTGTGAATTTTAATTCCTGTCATTTCTATAGTTTTATTTTCCAATTGTGTCCTCAGCTCATAATTTTGACTTTGATTTTGGCTTTGAATTATGTTTCTCGTAGACTGACAGTCTCCAGTTTTCTTTAATTTACCTAGTTTAGCAAATTTTCACACCTAGAATTATCACCAAATTCAACTGAACATCATCCATGCTTTTCCAGCTGCTCACTGAGATAGTTACTTTCAATGAAGGTGTGAGCCATTGCTTTTGGCTTCATTCAAAATCCTGTTTGTCTTGTTTGCTAAGCCTGCTTGACCAAGGCTATCTGCATTTTACAATCCTGCTCCTGAGCAGCTGCTGTTAACCCTTTGTGGGATCTTTCCCTGTATCCTCTCATGTTTCTCTCAGACCAGATATTGCCAGACTTCCATGTTTCAAATGACACATCTTTCCATATTTTCAATTACACCCCATCTTGACATTTGAAACATTACTATATCTTTTGGTCAATTATCCCCCCATCTAATTGTACCAACTAACATTTATCCCCGCTCTTTCTCATTTGTATGTACATGTTTTGTGATTTTAAATTGTGCACCGAAATCAATTTGTAAATGTATCCATATCACAGACCAGTGTCTTTTTTCATTCTTTCCTCAAGTCTAATTACTGTGAACCACAGCCGCAGCCGCTCAGGAAGGTAACCCAATAGCTATATCCGTGTGTTCCACTACCTCCAAAGCATTTTACTTCCTTGGGGTAGCAGCACCGTAGAAGCTTCCTCATGTCCCTTAGAAACAGCACACAACTCAGTCCATCAGTAATCAAAAAGGTCTTTTGTCCATCATTGGCTGTTAAGTGTCCCATTTTTCTGTCATCCAAATTGCTTTCCATGTCTCATTGGAATGGTAAATTATGATATCATGTACCACCCACTGATTCCCTTGCTTCATTAATTTAAAAGGTTCAATCGATCCTGCTTCTATCCCTGACTTCCCCACATTAATGTCCTGAACCATGTATGTCTGCCAGCCCCTGGTGTACATGAGAGAATATATTTCTGACAAATTTCCTCCAAATCCCTTTCGTCTGTTATCATTTCCCTTACAACATTTGCAATACAATATGCCGACAGTATTCGCAAAACAACATCAAACTATCACTTTTTCTTTTTCCAAATAAATTCTCCCTATTGTTAAATACACAGTTTAAAAAAATTAAGTCCTATCTTAACACATTACTCATCACCTAACCCCACAAAAAGATTGTGTGTTACAACTTTACATATTTGCAACTGTTATCACAATTCCAATACTAAATATAAAGTACAATATCTTCTTCACCCAAAGGGTTGTGAATCTATGGAATTCCTTGCGCAGTGAAGCAGTAGAGGCTCCTTCATTAAATGTTTTTAAGATAAAGATAGATAGTTTTTTGAAGAATAAAGGGATTAAGGGTTATGGTGTTCGGGCCGGAAAGTGGAGCTGAGTCCACAAAAGATCAGCCATGATCTCATTGAATGGTGGAGCAGGCTCGAGGGGCCAGATGGCCTACTCCTGCTCCTAGTTCTTATGTTCTTATATCGACACATCCCTTCGTGGCTTTGGGACCAATACTCATTACATGCTAAATATGGCGTGTAAACACCATCAATATTATTCGTGATGTTCTATGCAGTTAAATCAAGAAAACACACTAAACTACCACTATTCCCCCTCTATTAAAACATTCGCACAGTTTAGAAATGCTGATCAAGTTCTTGAACGGCACACATACCCCCATTATCATACATACATAACAGTCCCTACCAATTTACATGACATTTCTTCTTTAATAACTATTACAGCTCTTCAATGCAATATTGTTTGCTGCATTGGTAATAATTCTCCCGCCGTGGCATCAAGCTACAAAAATTCTTAAACCATTGTCATTTATCATATTGGTCTTCCTCGTCAGTCACTGCTGTCTGCCGAGACCCTTAATAACTCCACCGCGTAGTACATACCCCGTGGAGACCGCAGATCATCCATCAGCTGATGTTCAATTAGAGATGTCTGACCGGAGGTTTCACTGCTAAGTAATAATTTGACATTTTGATTTGTTTCTAACCCTTAAAGCTTTCCTCTGGGCTCTGTCATTTAATTCCCTCAAATATGTCGCCAATTGTATCATTAGTTTCCCCCCAATCCTGTCTAAAACATTCTTCTCTGGAGTGCAGTTCTCTTCCTTCTTGTGAACTGGTTTGTCTGTTATTTATTTTTTCCATCTGAAAAATCAAATGAACAGGTCAAGGGTGGAGAGGGCCCTATTCTTTAATTTGTACTTTCTATCTTCGTTTGAACACTCCAGAAATGCCCTCTCCAGGACTTCCGGATTTATTTTGCTACCATTTCTTTCCTTTTTTTAAAAACTGGTTTATTTTCCTTATCATTGATGTCCTTCATACAATTAAAGCCTGTTAAGCCTCCTTCTGTCATTGCACCCCTGAGTGAGATTCGAAGAATCTCAAACTCCTCCTCTTTTAGAACATAGAACATAGAACATAGAACAATACAGCGCAGTACAGGCCCTTCGGCCCACGATGTTGCACCGAAACAAAAGCCATCCAACCTACACTATGCCATTATCATCCATATGTTTATCCAATAAACTTTTAAATGCCCTCAATGTTGGCGAGTTCACTACTGTAGCAGGTAGGGCATTCCATGGCCTCACTACTCTTTGCGTGAAGAACCTACCTCTGACCTCTGTCCTATATCTATTACCCCTCAGTTTAAAGTTATGTCCCCTCGTGCCAGCCATATCCATCCGCGGGAGAAGGCTCTCACTGTCCACCCTATCCAACCCCCTGATCATTTTGTATGCCTCTATTAAGTCTCCTCTTAACCTTCTTCTCTCCAACGAAAACAACCTCAAGTCCATCAGCCTTTCCTCGTAAGATTTTCCCTCCATACCAGGCAACATCCTGGTAAATCTCCTCTGCACCCGCTCCAAAGCCTCCACGTCCTTCCTATAATGCGGTGACCAGAACTGTACGCAATACTCCAAATGCGGCCGTACCAGAGTTCTGTACAGCTGCAACATGACCTCCCGACTCCGGAACTCAATCCCTCTACCAATAAAGGCCAACACTCCATAGGCCTTCTTCACAACCCTATCAACCTGGGTGGCAACTTTCAGGGATCTATGTACATGAACACCTAGATCCCTCTGCTCATCCACACTTTCAAGAACTTTACCATTAGCCAAATATTCCGCATTCCTGTTATTCCTTCCAAAGTGAATCACCTCACACTTCTCTACATTAAACTCCATTTGCCACCTCTCGGCCCAGCTCTGCAGCTTATCTATATCCCTCTGTAATCTGCTACATCCTTCCACACTATCGACAACACCACCGACTTTAGTATCGTCTGCAAATTTACTCACCCACCCTTCTGCGCCTTCCTCTAGGTCATTGATAAAAATGACAAACAGCAACGGCCCCAGAACAGATCCTTGTGGTACTCCACTTGTGACTGTACTCCATTCTGAACATTTCCCATCAACCACCACCCTCTGTCTTCTTTCAGCTAGCCAATTTCTGATCCACATCTCTAAATCACCCTCAATCCCCAGCCTCCGTATTTTTTGCAATAGCCTACCGTGGGGAACCTTATCAAACGCTTTGCTGAAATCCATATACACCACATCAACTGCTCTACCCTCGTCTACCTGTTCAGTCACCTTCTCAAAGAACTCAATAAGGTTTGTGAGGCATGACCTACCCTTCACAAAGCCATGCTGACTATCCCTGATCATATTATTCCTATCTAGATGATTATAAATCTTGTCTCTTATAATCCCCTCCAAGACTTTACCCACTACAGACGTGAGGCTCACCGGCCTATAGTTGCCGGGGTTGTCTCTGCTCCCCTTTTTGAACAAAGGGACCACATTTGCTGTCCTCCAGTCCTCTGGCACTATTCCTGTAGCCAATGATGACATAAAAATCAAAGCCAAAGGTCCAGCAATCTCTTCCCTGGCCTCCCATAGAATCCTAGGATAAATCCCATCAGGTCCCGGGGACTTATCTATTTTCAGCCTGTCCAGAATTGCCAACACCTCTTCCCTACGTACCTCAATGCCATCTATTCTATTAGCCTGGGGCTCAGCATTCTCATCCACAACATTATCTTTTTCCTGAGTGAATACTGACGAAAAATATTCATTTAGTATCTCGCCTATCCCTTCAGACTCCACACACAATTTCCCATCCCTGTCCTTGACTGGTCCTACTCTTTCCCTAGTCATTCGCTTATTCCTGACATACCTATAGAAAGCTTTTGGGTTTTCCTTGATCCTTCCTGCCAAATACTTCTCATGTCCCCTCCTTGCTCGTCTTAGCTCTCTCTTTAGATCCTTCCTCGCTACCTTGTAACTATCCATCGCCCCAACCGAAACTTCACACTTCATCTTCACATAGGCCTCCTTCTTCCTCTTAACAAGAGATTCCACTTCCTTGGTAAACCACGGTTCCCTCGCTCGACGCCTTCCTCCCTGTCTGACCGGTACATACTTATCAAGAACACGCAGTAGCTGATCCTTGAACAAGCCCCACTTATCCAGTGTACCCAACACTTGCAGCCTACTTCTCCACCTTATCCCCCCCAAGTCACGTCTAATGGCATCATAATTGCCCTTCCCCCAGCTATAACTCTTGCCCTGCGGTGTATACTTATCCCTTTCCATCATTAACGTAAACGTCACCGAATTGTGGTCACTGTCCCCAAAGTGCTCTCCTACGTCCAAATCCAACACCTGGCCTGGTTCATTACCCAAAACCAAATCCAACGTGGCCTCGCCTCTTGTTGGCCTGTCAACATATTGTTTCAGGAAACCCTCCTGCACACACTGTACAAAAAACGACCCATCTATTGTACTCGAACTATATCTTTTCCAATCAATATTTGGAAAGTTAAAGTCTCCCATAATAACTACCCTGTTACTTTCGCTCATATCCAGAATCATCTTCGCCATCCTTTCCTCTACATCCCTAGAACTATTAGGAGGCCTATAAAAAACTCCCAACAGGGTGACCTCTCCTTTCCTGTTTCTAACTTCAGCCCATACTACCTCGGAAGAAGAGTCCCCATCTAGCATCCTCTCCGCCACCGTAATACTGCTCTTGACTAGCAGCGCCACACCTCCCCCTCTTTTGCCTCCTTCTCTGAGCTTACTAAAACACCTAAACCCCGGAACCTGCAACATCCATTCCTGTCCCTGCTCTATCCATGTCTCCGAAATGGCCACAACATCGAAGTCCCAGGTACCAACCCACGCTGCCAGTTCCCCTACCTTGTTTCGTATACTCCTGGCATTGAAGTAGACACACTTCAAACCACCTACCTGAACACTGGCCCCCTCCTGCGATGTCAAATCTGTGCTCCTGACCTCTATACTCTCATTCTCCCTTTCCCTAAAACTACAATCCAGGTTCCCATGCCCCTGCTGCATTAGTTTAAACCCCCCCAAAGAGCACTAACAAATCTCCCCCCCAGGATATTTGTGCCCCTCAGGTTCAGATGTAGACCATCCTGTCTGTAGAGGTCCCACCTTCCCCAGAAAGAGCCCCAGTTATCCAAAAATCTGAATCCCTCCCGCCTGCACCATCCCTGTAGCCACGTGTTTAAATGCTCTCTCTCCTTATTCCTCATCTCACTGTCACGTGGCACGGGCAACAACCCAGAGATAACAACTCTGTTTGTTCTAGTTCTGAGCTTCCATCCTAGCTCCCTGAAAGCCTGCCTGACATCCTTGTCCCCTTTCCTACCTATGTCGTTGGTGCCAATGTGGACCACGACTTGGGGCTGCTCCCCCTCCCCCCTAAGGACCCGGAAAACACGATCCGAGACATCACGTACCCTTGCACCTGGGAGGCAACATACCAAACGTGAGTCTCTCACGCTCCCACAAAATCTCCTGTCTGTGCCCCTGACTATAGAGTCCCCAATTACTAATGCTCTGCTCCTCTTCCCCCCTTCCCTTCTGAGCAACAGGGACAGACTCCGTGCCAGAGGCCCGTACCCCATGGCTTACCCCTGGTAAGTCCCCCCCCCCCACAAGTATCCAAAGCGGTATACTTGTTTCTCAGGGGAACGACCGCAGGGGATCCCTGCACTGACTGCTTTTTCCCAGTCCCTCTTACAGTTACCCACCTATCTCCAATCTTTGGTGTAACTAATTCCCTGAAGCTGCTATCTATGACCCCTTCTGCCTCCCGAATGATCCGAAGTTCTTCCAACTCCAGCTCCAGTTCCCTAACTCGGTCTTGGAGGAGCTGGAGATGGCAGCACTTCCTGCAGGTAAAATCAGCAGGGACACTAACTGCATCCCTCACCTCAAACATCCTGCAGGAGGAACATTGCACTCCCTTCCCTGCCATTCCTCTAACTTTCTACCAAGATCTGGTAGAAAGTTTTGCTCACTCTGATCCAATCTGTCGAAACCTTACCCTGATACATTCCTGATATTGCTACTGCATTTACTTTAATTACTTTATTTTGATTACGGCCGGATTTTTATGAAGGTAAGTTCCAAACATGGCATTTTAACTTCATCATCTGTCCAATCAATGTTGCTAACGGGTTTTAATTCACTGTCTTCCCACCAATTGGGTCATGTGTTTTAATTGTGATATAATTTCTTTTGCTCCAGACACCATGCTTCTCTAAGTGAACTGTATGTTTACCCAGATTCTGAACAATCTTGTCTTCACATTTCACAGCTTCACTGATTATTTTGCCTGTGGTTTCAGTTGGTAGCTTCACCCACACTTCCTCTGTGTTATCAATTGTTTTTAATATCTTAATTTTACCTGCATCTATTTTTATCAAATCTTTTCCTGCCATCAGATTCTCATTTCCTTATACTGCAAGTAATTCTCTTAATCTAACTTTTGATCCAATATCTTTATTCTCTAAAGCTCCTTCTTCAATGTATTTAACATTCTAAACATCATTCTTTTTGCTCGTGAATCTTGTGATCGTCGGGCACTAGGACCCTGCAGTGTCATTTTCAACATCAGTTTCAAAGTGATTTCCTGCAAGCAGCTGACTGCTGCCCAGTACAAACTCTTTATCCGTTTATTCTGAGACCAATTTAGCTCTGAACATACTGATTTGCTACCTCATAATACTGATCACATTTCTACCTGCCATTTATAACTTCCAACTGATGTGAAACTCGGTTTTGCAAAATACAACAATTTTAAAAAATACAAACACCAAAGGAAATTCACAAATCCTTATTAGACATAGACACACTCATTCATCCGCTCAGATCTTGGATCTCTACTTTGTAGGGTTTCACAAATCCTTATTAAACACACACACATTTATCCACTGAGATCTTGGACCTCTATTCAGTATTGTTTTAGTTACTTTTAACAAAAATTGAGACCCCTCCATGCTGATATAAAGTTTCACTTATGCAGAAGTTTTTTGCCTTTGTTAATTTCTTCCACTCTTGTTTCATTGCTTCAACTCTCTTGACCGTGTTTCAGAGCAAGAGGATTATTCTAATTGCCATTTTTCGGAATTCTAAGTTCTGTTCCTGGTTGTCCCTTTCAGTTACGATCTGAAATTAAGGACAAGTACCCTTTCTGGGCCCTATCCAAGGCTGACTAAGGCACTATCTTCCTGTTTTAGTTAAGGGTCGATTGGTTATTGGTCTCTAAAGATTCTAGGCGTCCCCTATTCCTCTAGGCTTTAACCTCACGATCTGCCTCACTCTAAGGATGATTTATTTTTTGTCTCCTTTTACCAGTAATGGATGCAAGATTTTTAGTGCTGTCACTAAGATGTCTCGCAGACTTTTACTCGGGGTCAGTATCTTCTAGTCTACTGATCTCCACACCCAACCTGAGTTTTATGTCCCCTCGATCCACAGAATATCCTTACAAAAGTCAATCACACATGACTTTCCAGACGAAACTCGGCAGGTAAAGTCTGACTCACACATCGACCAGAAACCTCTAATATTCTAGCCTATGTGCCGGTTAGAAAGCTCACTGCTGATTCGCCGGCACCGCGCTCGCCAGCCCCCCACTAACAAGGATGAGCAGCACTTAAACAACACTTGAACAGCCAACCCCAGCCAGCTCACAACAATGGCGCCCAGGAGACCGGCCGCAAGATTCGGGGTTGCAGACTTGGGCAGGCTCCTCTACGCAGTGGAGGCCCCCAAGGTTCCCAGAGTGTGAGCCACGGGCAGGCAGGGCCGTCTGGGACGAGGTTACAGCGGCCATGAGCTCAGGGAGTATTTGAGGGTCACTGAGGGCACCGGGGAAGGGTGTAGAGGGCAGGGGGGGTAGGTAGGGGGTGAGGATTGAGGGGGTGTTGGGGAGAGTGGGGCAGCATCATCGGGAGAGTGGGGCATTGTTGAACATCTGTTACACATTAGAAACCCTTCACCACAACTAGTATGACGACTCTGTCACTTTCTTCCACAATGCGGCCCGACCTCCGAACCCTTGACCCATCGCTCCAGACATCTCCCCTTCCCCATGGCACTCACCCACCCTCCTCCATGGTCATGTCACGGGAGCTGTGTCCCATCCCCTGGGTGTTTGGATGTTGGCTGCTGTGTCTGTGGTGCTGCCTCCCGCAGTGTTCAGGCACAGAGTCCATGCATCAAGGTATGATTGGGATGCTCAGCAATGACTCCCATGTGCTCCGTGGCCCACTTCCCCAGGGAATCCACTTGGGTTGTGTGAAGTGCTCACTTAACCATGATTGCCAATTCCCTATCAGCAATAGCCGCGCGACCGCACGGTCAGAGGCCTCGGCAGTCGGTGGAGGTTATGGGTGGTCGGTGGGGCAGACAGGCAGGGGCTAAGGGGTGTCCCTGGAATAGGTACACATGACCCAGGGGTTGGCATGGTGCCCCACAGCGCCTCCCCCTGCCCCCTTTGCATGGTGGCCCACCCCTGAGGAGGTACCCTCACCCCAGCCGAGGGTCCCCCACCCCCTGCCGAGCACTGGGGGGGGGGGGGGCAAGCTCAGCACCCCTGAGCTCTTTGCTTGTGAGCACAGATGGCTACTCCCTTCCCCGGCTCCCTGTGGAAGCCCATCCGCCAGATTCATGTTTTCCAAAAGGAGTAGTAATCGGGCCCAGTGTGACCACTCGCTGGGGAGGCGGATGAATGACGGGAGGCCGCTGGATGTGGGGTGGCTGCCGTTAATTCTGTGGAAATGGGGCTTAAGTGGTGATAATTGGTTTCTCGCCACGCCACAGCGGGACCCCGATTTTGCCTCTGGGAGAGGGCCAATTGCATCGCAAGCTGTTTGGCACCTGGCGCGGTTCTCGTTTTCGGCCTCTCCCGCTATTTACCGGCCTCGTTTTGCTCGAGCGAGATGCTGCTAACCCTCTTGAAATTCTTTGGAGACTGTGGACCCCCAGTTCTCGATGATATAAACGCAGCCCCACACAGAAACCTGTCCAACCTTTCTGATGGAAGCAGAAAGTCAGAATCCACAGTGCCAGATTCTCGTGCAGGTGAACAAAGAACAATGCGGCGCAGGAACAGGCCCTTCGGCCCTCCTAGCCTGCGCCGACCATCGTACCTTCCGAACTAAAACCAGTTGCACTTACGGAGTCCGTATCCTTCTATTCCTACCCTATTCATATATTTGTCTAGATGCCCCTTAAATGCCGCTATCGTACCTGCTCCCACCCCCTCCCCAGGCAGCGCGTTCCATATATTTACCATCCTCTGTGTAAAACAACTTCCCTCGCACATCTGTTCTAAACTTTTCCCCACGCACTTTAAACCCATGTCCTCTGCTACTTGACTATCCTACCCTAGGAAAAAGCATCTGACTATCCACTCTATCCACGCCACTCAATCTTGTTGCCCCTCAACCTCCGTCGTTCCAGTGAGAACAGACCAAGTTTATCTAACCTCTCCTCATAGCTTATGCCCTCCACACCAGGCAACATCCTGGTAAATCGCTTCTGTACCCTCTCCAAAGCCCCCACATCCTTCTGGTAGTGTGGCGACCAGAATTGTAGTGAACAAGCAAAATCCGGGAGTTAAGGATTAAGCATTTCCTTACATTGTTTTATTTTCTTGTTGTGCCACAGCACGGGGGACAGCGGAGCCCAAGGAAACTTCGGATTCCTGGATCAGTTGGCAGCATTAAAATGGGTGCAGAGGAATATCGCCCAGTTTGGTGGAAACCCAGGAATGGTCACTCTGTTTGGAGAGTCTGTTGGAGGACTCAGCGTCTCACTCCATGTATGGTGGTAACTTACAGAATCATAGAATTTGCAGGGCAGAAGGAGGCCATTCGGCCCATCAAGTCTGCACTGGCCGTGGGAAGGAGCACCCTACTTAAGCCCACACCTCCACCCCATCCCCGTAACCCAGTAAACCCATCTAATCTTTTGGACACGAAGGGGCAATTTAGCGTGGCCAATCCACCTGACCTGCACATCTTTGGACTGTGGGGGGAAACCGGAGCACCCGGAGGAAACCCACGCACACACGGGGAGAACGTGCAGACTCCGCACAGTCACCCGAGGCTGGAATTGAACCCGGGTCCCTGGCGCTGTGAGGCAGCAGTGCTAACCACTGTGCCGCCATTCTCCCTTCTTGTCTCCCTTCTCTTCTCTCTCCAGTTATTTGATGTCCGCAGAAAACCAGTGGAAGTAGAACTTTGTAAGTTGAATCAATTCACTGGAAAACCAGGAGCTGTGAGAGACTCTGATCCAGGTGCTCATTGGGTGGTGGGTACCTGAGCAAATTCAGCTTTGAAAACCCAGGTTTTCCCATGTGATCGCTCCTGTGGTACACCCACACACTCCCTGGCCAGGGGCACTCACCCACACTCCCTGTCTACCCCTCCACGGCCTCAGTTTGTCCTCTCACACTCCCTGCATCAGATTCCCCATCCTATTGGCATCCAACTCACATCCCAAACCAAGGGTGGCACAGTGGTTAGCACTGCTGCCTCATAGCACCGGGGACCTGGGTTTGGTTCCAGCCTCGGGTGACTGTGTGGAGTTTGCACGTTCTCCTCATATCTGTGTGGGTTTCCTCCGAGTGCTCCGGTTTCCTCCCACAGTCCAAAGATGTGCAGGTTAGGTGGGTATCCCCTTAGTGTCCAAAGGTTAGACACGGGTCACGGAGATAAGAACAAAGAACAAACAACAAAGAAAATTACAGCACAGGAACAGGCCCTTCGGCCCTCTCAGCCTGCGCCGATCCAGATCCTTTATCTAAACCTGTCTTCTATTTTCCAAGGATCTACTTCCCTCTGTTCCCCACCCATTCATATATCTGTCTAGATGCATCTTAAATGATGCTATCGTGCCCGCCTCTACCACCTCCGCTGGCAAAGAGTTCCAGGCACCCACCACCCTCTGCGTAAAAAACTTTCCACGCACATCTCCCTTAAACTTTCCCCCTCTCACCTTGAAATCGTGACCCCTTGTAATTGACACCCCCACTCTTGGAAAAAACTTGTTGCTATCCACCCTGTCCATACCTCTCATAATTTTGTAGACCTCAATCAGGTCCCCCTTTAACCCCCGTCTTTCCAACGAAAATTATCCTAATCTACTCAACCTTTCTTCATAGCTAGCTCCCTCCATACCAGGGAACATCCTGGTCAACCTCCTCTGCACCCTCTCTAAAGCATCCACATCCTTCTGGTAATGTGGCGACCAGAACTGCACGCAGTATTCCAAATGTGGCCTAACCAAAGTCCTATACAACTGTAACATGACCTGCCGACTCTTGTACTCAATACCCCGTCCGATGAAGACAAGCACGCTGTATGCCTTCTTGACCACTCTATCGACCTGCATTGCCACCTTCAGGGTACAATGGACCTGAACTCCCAGATCTCTCTGTACATCAATTTTCCCCAGGACTCTTTCATTGACCGTATAGTCCGCTCTTGAATTAGATCTTCCAAAATGCATCACCTCGCATTTGCTTGGATTGAACTCCATCTGCCATTTCTCCACCCACCTCTCCAATCTATTTATATTTTGCTGTATTCTCTGACAGTCCTCCTCGCTATCTGCAACTCCACCAATCTTAGTATCATCTGAATACTTGCTAATCAGACCACCTATTCCTTCGCCCAGATCATTTATGTATATCACAAAGAACAGTGGTCCGAGCACGGATCCCTGTGGAACACCACTAGTCACCTTTCTCCATTTTGAGACACTCCGTTCCACCACTACTCTCTGTCTCCTGTTGCCCAGCCAGCTCTTTATCCATCTAGCTAGTACACCCTGAACCCCATACGACTTCACTTTTTCCATCAACCTGCCATGAGAAACTTTATCAAACACCTTACTGAAGTCCATGTATATGACATCTACAGCCCTTCCCTCACCAATTAACTTTGTCACTTCCTCAAAGAATTCTATTAGGTTTGTAAGACATGACCTTCCCTGCACAAAACCATGCTGCCTATCACTGATAAGTCTATTTTCTTCCAAATGTGAATAGATCCTATCCCTCAGTATCTTCTCCAACAGTTTCCCTACCACTGACGTCAAGCTCACAGGTCTATAATTCCCTGGATTATCCCTGCTACGCTTCTGAAACAAAGGGACGACATTAGCAATTCTCCAGTCCTCTGGGACCTCACCCGTGCTCAAGAATGCTGCAAAGATATCTGTTAAGGCCCCAGCTATTTCATCCCTCGCTTCCCTCAGTAACCTGGGATAGATCCCATCCGGACCTGGGGACTTGTCCACCTTAGTGTCTTTTAGAACACCCAAAACTTCCCCCTTCCTTATGCCGACTTGACCTAGAGTATTTAAACATCCATCCTTAGCCTCAACATCCGTCATGTCCCTCTCCTTGGTGAATACCGATGCAAAGTACTCATTAAGAATCTCATCCATTTCCTCTGACTCCACGCATAAATTCCCTCTTTTGTCTTTGAGTGGGCCAATCCTTTCTCTAGTTACCCTCTTGCTCCTTATATACGAATAAAAGGCTTTGGGATTTTCCTTAACCCTGTTAGCCAAAGATATTTCATGACCCCTTTTAGCCCTCTTTATAAGGTGGGTGCGTGTACCTAGGCAGGGTGCTCTTTCGGAGATTTGCTGCAGACTCGATGGGCCGAATGGGATTCTGTGATTCCTTCATCCTGCCTCTATTGTATTCCTCGGTTTTATTTTCCTCCCACCCAGTGTCCTGCCCCTTTTCCAGGAACTCACCAAGGTGAACCAGCTATTTTAAAAAATTTGTTCTTGCGATGTGGGCCTCGCTGGGCTGGGTGTTGCCCATCCCTAATTACCCTGGAACTGAATGGCTTCCTCGGCCATTGGTGGGTGGGGGGGGGGGGCGTGCGTGCATTTCAAAGTCAATCGCGTCACTGTCTGGGTCTAGAGTCACATATAGGCCAGACAGGGCAAGGACAGCAGATTTCATTTCCTGAAGGACATTAGTCAGCCAGCTAGGTTTTTACAACAATCGGCAATGGTTTCATGGTCAACATCAGAATTAAATTCCAGATATTTATTGGATTCAATTTCCACCACCTGCCAGGCTGGGATTCGAACCCAGGACCCCAGAGCATTACCCTGAGTCTCTGAATTACTAGTCCAGTGACAATACCACTACGTCACCGTCCCCCCCCCCCCCCCCCCCATTCCCATTCCCATTCCCAACGTTCATTCCCATTTCCTGCAGCAACATTCCCAAGGATAATTGGGCACTGCATCAGGTGAGTTAAGAGCAAACTGACCAGTAAACAAACTCTCTCAAGAAACTTAATCTGAGTCTGTCTTCTCATGCTCTAAATCACCTTTTCCACTGTTGTATTCCAGACTTTATCTCCACTGTCCGTTGGTCTATTCCACAAGGCCATTCTGCAAAGTGGGAGTGCCCTGATGCCTGGATTGTTGCCTCCATTGTCAACACAGCTGGCTCACGTGAGTGTGTGCAGACCCAAATGGGAGGGGCGTTTAACGAGGACCTCACCTTGTGGTGGTTCAAGCGTTGCCCTTCCACCTTACAAACCTCAGGTCAAATCCAATTGAACATGCTCAGTGCAGGATCTGTTCAACGTGTTTATTGGGAGTGCTGAGTCCTGTCAGAAATGTTCCGGGGGATTCGCTAATTGATGGGATTCTCCGCTCTCGCAGCCGGCCAATGGGGTTTCCCATTGTGGGCCCCCCCCCCCACCCCCAACGCCGTCGGGAAGCCCGTGGGCATGGGCGCGCTGCCAGTGACGTGGAGGATCCCGCAGAACATTTCTGACAGCGCAGCATTCCCTCAGTACTCATGGAGTGTCAGCCTGGAGGATGTGGAGGCTTTAGAGATGGTGCAGAAGAGATTTACCAGGATGTTGCCTGGTATGGAGGGCATTAGCTATGAGGAGCGGTTGAATAAACTCGGTTTGTTCTCACTGGAATGTCAGAGGTTGAGGGGCAACCTGATAGAGGTCTACAAAATTATGAGGGGCATAGACAGAGTGGATAGTCAGAGGCTTTTCCCCGGGGTAGAGGGGTCAATTACTAGGGGGCATAGGTTTAAGGTGCGAGGGGCAAGATTTAGAGTAGATGTACGAGGCAAGTTTTTTACACAGAGGGTAGTGGGTGCCTGGAACTCGCTGCCGGAGGAGGTAGTGGAAGCAGGGGCGATAGTGACATTTAAGGGGCATCTTGACAAATACATGAATAGGATGGGAATAGAGGGATACGGACCCAGGAAGTGTAGAAGATTTTAGTTTAGACGGGCAGCATGGTCGGCACGGGCTTGGAGGGCTGAAGGGCCTGACCCTGTGCTGTACTTTTCTTTGTTCTTTGTTCTTTCGATCCTCCGGAGTGACTTGGCACTCGAACTTCTAACTCAGAGTCAGAAGGGCTACTAACTGAGCCACAGCTGTCACCTGCCTTGTTACCTGGATCCTAATCCGCCAATGTGGCTAAGTGTTAGCACACTAAGCTCTGATTTCGAAGGTTGTGAGGTCAAGTCCAACTCCAAGAACCAGGGGCGTCATTCTCCGACCCCCCGCCGGGTCGGAGAATGGCCGTTGGCCGCCGCGAATCCCGCCCCCGCCGAAGTCTCCGGTACCGGAGATTGGGCGGGGGCGGGAATCGGGCCGCGCCGGTTGGTGGGACCCCCCGCTCAATTCTCCGGCCCGAATGGGCCGAAGTCCCGCCCAGAAATTGCCTGTCCCACCGGCGTAAATCAAACCTGGTATTTACCGGCGGGACCAGGCGGCGTGGGCGGGCTCCGGGGTCCTGGGGGGGGGGGGGCGGGGCGATCTGACCCCAGGGGGTGCCCCCACGGTGGCCTGGCCCGCGATCGGGGCCCACCGATCCGCGGGCGGGCCTGTGCCGTGGGGGCACTCTTTCCCTTTCGCCTCCGCCACGGCCTCCACCATGGCGGAGGCGGAAGAGACTCTCCCCACTGCGCATGCGCGGGAAACTGTCGGCGGCCGCTGACGCTCCCACGCATGCGCCGCATTTCCGCGCCAGCTGACGGGGCAACAAATGCCATTTCCGCCAGCTGGCGGGGCGGAAATCCCTCCGGCGCCGGCCTCGCCCCTCAATGTTGGGGCTCGGCCCCCAAAGATGCGGAGCATTCCGCACCTTTGGGCCGGCGAGATGCCCGTCTGATTGGCACCGTTTTTGGCGCCAGTCGGCGGACATCATGCCGTTGGGGGAGAATTTCGCCCCTGATAACCTAATCTAGTTTGATATCTGCATTGCAGCACTGAGGGGGTGCTGCACTGTCAAAGGTGCTACCTTTTAGATGAAACATAAAACCAAAGCTCCATTTTCTGGTTCAGGGAGAGGTCAAAGATATGACAAGCAAGGGAGTTCTCCCTACTTTCATGGTTAACATTGTCATGCTATGTAAACATGCAGCTAATGAACACATAGAATAGGACATGACCAATGAGCAGTCAGGACACTGAGGGGTGGTATCTCACTATAAATGGGATGAGGCACTCACACCCTGCCTCTTTCCACAGACCAACATCTACAGAGTGAGACAGGGTGTATCCTCAGCATCACACCCCAGCACGTGGCTTAGAGCAAGGCTGGTTCAGTTAGACTGAGTTAATACATTTAGATTAGCAGAGAGTCGAACTCATTGAGAACTGTGCTGATAGTTCAATAAAACATATTGAACTCACTTCAAAGTCTGGAGCATCTTTTACTCAAAGCTGCATCAAGTGGCAGCTTGTGTTATTCCAAATTACACAACACAACAAACATAACACCACCAAAATGCAGGTGGGAACAAAGGAAGTCCATTTAACCCCTCAAGCGTATTCCACCATATAATGAGGTCATAGGAACATAGTAATTAGGGGCAGAAGTTGGTAATTCAGCCCATCGAACCTGCTCCGCCACTCAATCAGACCCTGGCTGATCTCTTCCTGGTCTCAAATCCACCTCCCACCATGTCCCTTTAACCCATTTTTTAAATCAGAAATATATCTCTCTCCTTCTTAAAACCATTTAATGATTCAGATTCCACCGCACCATGGGGCAGCGAGTTCCACAAATTCACCACCCTCTGCGAGAAGTAGTTCCTCCTCATGGCTCGCCATGACCTGACATTATACATACACCACATCCCGATAACCCTTCATGCCCTTGGCTAATAAAAACCTGTTATTGTAGTCAATGAGGGACCTCGAAAGGGTGAGTCAAAGTAGTTTACTCCCTATTCACAATTAGGAAATACAGCGACTAAGCGTCACGCCAAGTCCCAGACGGGACCATCCGGAGATGGCGGGTCCTTCCTGGGCCAGCTTTTATCTCGAGGAATTATCGAGCCCACGGTTGGGCCTCATGCCTCATCTCCCCTCCTCACCCCCCCCCCCCCCCCCCCCCCCCCCCCAGCAAGGATAACACCTATCACTATCAGATTTAAAATTAATCATTGATTTAACATCAATCGCCATTTACTGGTGGGCCCCAAACCTTTGGCAAAGTCTGCCTCTCATCTTTGGACTATTCCCTCTCGCCCTACATTCCCCAACCAGTGGAAATAGCATCTCTCTATTGACCGATATAATCTTACTCTTTACATTGCTGGGTCTTGAGTGATGTATTTAAATAATGACATTTCTATTTAAATCAGTGCCTGTAGTGTAGGATGGAGCATTGATTCGCTATCTTCCAATAATTTTAATTCACCATGATCCCTCTTTTAATACCCTGCCCAATTCGCTTATCTATTTTATTGCTAACATTATTGTTATACGTTTGCATGTTTATAACCTAACTACTTAGTCTATAAAATTATTTTTTGACATAGGTTACACAACAATTCAACCTTCAAGCTGCGAACATATATATACTAAAAAATCCAATCTGTTCACCTTGAATACTTTGATCAAATAACCTTCTAAATTCCAGGGTATACAATCCCAGTCTGTGTAATCTCTCTCTGGAATGTAACCCTTGGAGTCCAGATCTCATTCTGGTAAATTTCCACTGCACTCCCTCCAAGGCCAACATATCTTTCCAAAGATGCGATGCTCAGAGCTGCACACAGTTGTTGTGTTCTGTGTTAATGATGTACACAGAACATCTAGTTCTTTAACTGGAAAGGCGATTTATTAACAAACACTTGGAAAGATAACTAACAAACTATAATACAGACAACGGCTACTAAATGAATTCAATTAATTCTCCTGGAGCTACTATCTGTGCAACTATCCTCTTGTACGACTTACTACCAACTGGTGGGTGTATCAAGGCACATGGTAGATCTCTATCACCACCTGCTGGTCGGAGGTCATACTGCTAACTATGTGCATTGATAGACAACTATATACATTGATGTGTACATGCATATGACCACAACAGTAACTCCAGGTGTGGTCTAACCAGGACATTGTGTGGTTGAAGCAAGACTTCTACCCACTTGTATTCTAGTCTCGATGTAAAGATCAGCATTCTATTCGCTTTTTGATTATTCTCTGTACCTGCTCAAGGCATTTTAATGATCTGTGCATTGGACCCCCCCAAGTCTCTTTGGCCTCCCCTGTCTCCAGCTTCTCACTATTTTAGAAAGTTCCCCGTTCTTTCATTTTTAGGTCCATTTTCCGACGTTAAAGTCCATTTGCCTTAAGTTTCCTCATTCACTAACCTTGGAGAGAGTGCAGAGGAGATTCACCGGAATCATATCAGAGACAAGGAATTTTGGAGAGGTTGCAGGAGCTGGGATTATTTTCCTTAGTGCAAGAAAGGTTAGGAGGAGATTCAAGAGAGTTAAAGTCATGAGGGTTTGGATAAGTAAATAAGGAGAAATTGTTTGCAGTGGCGAGAAAGTCAGTAACCAGAGGGCCACAGATTGACGAGAATGAAGAAAAGCTGAGGTGACGTGAGGAAAACATTGTTACGCAGTGGGTTGTCACGATCTGGAACACACGGCTTTCCCTCTGGGGAATAGTGAGGAGATGGCAGAAGAATTCCTCACTGATTACCAGGCCATGTCCTGAGTGCTGCTTCCAAGGCCAACAAGCCCCTGCAGAGCTAATGCAGAGCCACTGCAGCACGAGACTTTCTATCCCAGCCGCTGATGGAAGATAATTCAGCAGTAATTTCAGAAAGGGATGCAAAAGGAATATATTTGGAAAGGAAGTTAATTTCTTGGGCTATAGGGTTGGACTAATTAAAAGATCATTAAAAGATCATGCTGGGCCTGGTGGCCTCCCCCAAAGTGTGATGTGACTCTGTCATTTATGTGGTTGCTGTTGCTGGGATCTTGCTGTGTACAAACTGACTGCTGTGATTTCCTGCCAAACGGCATTAACTAAGCTTCAAAAGCATTTAATTGGCTGCAACCACTTTCAGACATTGGGGCACGTTAAAAAGTGGCTATGTCAATGCACCTTGTTCTCGATGGTGAGGCGTGGTGCAGAGATAGGCGAAGCCTGGAGGAAATTGGGAAGAACATGAACATTCTCTCATGTGGCGTCTGCTTTTTCCCATTACAGGAAGTTGCTGAGATAGCGGGATGCAGGAACACGCAATCAGAGCCGCTGCTACACTGCCTGAGGAACAAGACAGAAGAGGAGATGGCCCAAATCACCAATAGTCTGGTGCGTTTCTTAAGATACCTTTTGAGTTTGATCATGTGACCTAGAAGGTACTTGGCCTAAGCTTTTCTCATGTAGGATCCCAGTAAGAGCATGTTTTCATTCCCATTTGTCTCTCACAGGAGATGTTAAGTCAAGGCCCTATCCTAACAGTCTGTTTGAAGATGTTCAAAGACACCATGAATATATTAGAATAACAAGGGAGTTCTCCCCAGTGACCTAGCCAACACTCATCCCTCAACCACCATCACTAAAGGCAGATTCACTGACCATTTATTTTGGTGATGTTTATGGGATCGTACTGTGCATGCAGAGTGGACACTGCACTTGCCAGTATTAGGACAGTGACTGCATAGGAACATAAGACGCCATTCAGCCCATCGAGCCATTCAATTCGATCATAGCTGATCATCTGCTTCAATGCCACTTTCTCCACTATTCCTGATGTTATCGGTATCCAGAAATCTATGAATTTCGGTCTTGAACTTGCTCAATGGCTGAGCTTCCACGGCCTCTGGGATAGAGAATTCCAAAGATTCCTCACCCACTGAGTGAAGAAATTCCTCCTCATCTTGGTCCGAAATGGTCTGCCCCTTATTCTGAGGCTGTGTCCCCTGGTTCTAGATTCACCTGCCATGGGAAACATTAGCCACATCCTCCTTGGCACTCCCTGCAAGAATTTTGTAACTTTCAATGGGATCATCTCTAATTCTTCAAAACTCCAGTGAATACAGCCCCAGTTTCCTTAATCTCCCTTCATAGGACAATCCCGCCATCACCGGGATTCCTCTGATGAATTCTCCATTTCACTCCCTCTGTAGCCAGTAAATCCTTCCTTAGATAAGGGACCAGAACTGTACACAATACTGTACTTTGCATGGTCACACTTTAAGATGTGCTTTGCAAATGTGACAAATATAGGGGCAGCATGGTGGCGCAGTGGTTAGCACTGCTTCCCCTATATTGGTTAGCACTGCTGCTGCCCCTGGCGCTGTGAAGCAACAGTGCTAACCACTGTCCTCACCTCGGCTCCTTATCCTGAGACTCTGCCCCCGTGTTTGAGATTCGCCATCACCCCATCAAACCCCTTGACTCTCATTCATTGAAACGCCAGAGTGAATAGACCCAATTTACTCAGTCTCTAATAATGGGACAGCCCCCTCATCCCAGGGATCAATATAACGAACCTTCGCTGTTCCGTCTCCAATGCCGGTCTATCCTTTTGTAATAATACTAATAATCGCTTATTGTCACCAGTAGGCTTCAATGAAGTTACTGTGAAAAGCCCCTAGTCGCCACATTCCGGCGCCTGTTCGGGGAGGCTGGTGCGGGAATTGAACCCGCTGCAAATACGGAGGCCAGAATTGTACACAGGTATAGTCTCACCAAAACCCTGTACAATTGTTGCAAGAAAAATAAGGCTAGGACAGGCCCTTGGTGAATGGGAAATACTCAAAGCCCTACATTAGAAGGTTAAGGGTCCAAATCCCACTCCAAAGACATGGGTACAAAATCTAATGCAGAACTTGTTGGAAGTGCCGCCTTTTGATGTGATATGAAAAGTAAGGCTTCATTTAACCCGTATCAAGTGGCCATAATAGATCCTATGGCACAATTTTGAAAAGAGAACTGAAGCTCTATCCAGTGTGCTGTGTGTGGGATCTTGCTACATGCAAACTGGCTGCCGCAAGTACTACATTAAGACAGTGACTTCACTTCACAAAGTACGTCACTGGCTGGAAAGGACTTCAGGATGTGCTGAGGTTGTGAAAATGACATTTCTGTCTTAACGATTTCTCCCCCCCCCCCCCCGCATTGGTTACTGTTTCAGAACGCACTCTACCAGTTAATTCCTGCTCTTATTGTTGATGGACACATCCTTCCTGATGATCCGCGTAGCATGTTCCAGAACGGAATGTTCCAGAATATCCCTTATCTGATAGGGGTGACTACAGCGGAGGGAGTACTGAGTCTTGTGCACCCAGAGGTACGTCAACCTGTCCATTGATGGATGTGAAAGATTGGACAAATAGCTCTTTGGTGTTCTGCTTGAGTCTTCCCACCTCCCCCCCACAGGCATCCACGGTTGTAACATCATCGCTCTGCAAAAAGCCTCCTTCCTGCCTCTGATACCTCGAAACTCCACTATTCCAACATTCTCAAAAGTAAAATACTGCAGATGCTGGAAACAAAATCTGAAATTCTCAGAGTTACTCAGCAGATCAGGCAATGTCTGTGGAGGGAGGTGTCATAATGTCCACTCATGTATATAATGAGATGCAGACAGGCAGTGATTGACACATAGGATGACCAGTAAGCATACAACACAGCACAGCCAATCACCAAACAGGACACTACCACTGTAAAGCCAGAAGGCACTAGGTTTCCCGCTCTCTGGGGACCCAGCTACTGAGACAGTCAGAGTCCACCAGCTAGCAAGCACCAACACCATGCGGTAGCTAGTAAGTCTGGTCAGGCTACGACAAGATCACTAGTCAGATCAGTATAGTGTCGACCCACAGCTGAATATGTACATCGAGTTGAATAAAACAGTGTTGGATCTTCTCCTGTGTTAGACGTCTGTTTCTAACTTCCCTGCATCGAGTGCAGTCCACATCGAACCTACCCGCCTAACACATCAGGAGAGAGTCAACCTTTCAGTTGTGTCGTCTAGATAACAGGGAGTCAGTGGGACTCGGAGGTGGGCGAATGAAGGTGAGAGATTGGTGGAAATTTGAAGCAAACTTGGTAACACTCTCCGGTTTGGGTGGGAACAGGGAGTGACATTGATAGGGTGATTGATTTCGGAGGAGATGGCGGTGGAGTCTCATTGTTACTCGGAGGCTTAATATTCTGGGGACATGGGCCCAAGTCCCACAATGGCAGCTATTAGAGTGAAACTTCAATTAATGACAAACATAATCCTGGAATTGAAAGCAAATCTTAGTAATGGTGACTATGAAACTATTGTGATAAAAGTTTCAGACGCCACAAGGTATTTTTGAAGTGTGGAAAGGAAAAACATTCATTCGCACAGGACATCCAATGGAGTGTCATGTAGAAACACAGCAAGCTCCCACAAACTTGATTCACAAGGGGGTGAAAGGTCATTGGAAGGTCAGCAGGAACATAGGGTTCAGGTTACAATCAGATCAGCCGTGATGATATTGAATGGCAGGGCGGGCTGGAAGGGCCGAGTGCTCTACACCAGATCTTACTGCGCATGTTTCTAAATAGCAATGTGATAATGATTGTTACGTTGGTAATTGGGAGAAATATTGACCAGGGCAGATCCTCTGACAGTGCGGCACTCCCTCAGTACTGACCCTCTGACAGTGCGGCACTCCCTCAGTACTGACCCCCTGACAGTGCGGCACTCCCTCAGTACTGACCCTCTGACAGTGCAGCACTCCCTCAGTACTGACCCTCTGACAGTGCAGCACTCCCTCAGTACTGACCCTCTGACAGTGCAGCACTCCCTCAGTACTGACCCCCTGACAGTGCAGCACTCCCTCAGTACTGACCCTCTGACAGTGCAGCACTCCCTCAGTACTGACCCTCTGACAGTGCAGCACTCCCTCAGTACTGACCCCCTGACAGTGCAGCACTCCCTCAGTACTGACCCTCTGACAGTGCAGCACTCCCTCAGTACTGACCCTCTGACAGTGCAGCACTCCCTCAGTACTGACCCTCTGACAGTGCAGCACTCCCTCAGTACTGACCCTCTGACTGTGCAGCACTCCAGTGTTGCCGTGTCAGATTAGATTGTTGTGCTCAAGTTTTTTAAATGGAACAATGAAAGTGTTCCTCACCGATCCGCCTCTTACATCCCTCGCTGCAGAATGGGTTACGTGCCCCCCTCCCTCCCCCTCCCCCAACCACCCACACCCAGCCCTTGCTCCTGCTGAGTGGGTCTCATGCACTATGCCCAGGAAACTGTTTAAATGTTTAAAATTACTCTCTTATTCTTCACAGAAAATCTTTCCACCAAACTGGGAAGCAGGAATAACCATAGAGCAAATTAAGGAGAAAATTAACAGATATATCACCCCAATAGTAAGTGAATTTTCTGGGGTTTTCCTGACCGTCACACAGTGACTTGACAGGGTGTTTCTCAGTAAACCGCTTGTAACTCTGTCCTGCCATCGCAATCTGATTTCTTCATCATCGTGTAAGCTCCGATTAATACTGCTCGATATCTGTCAAAGTCTTCTAAATAAAAGGTTAAGTGAGTAGGTCAGGAGATAAAGTAATTTCTGTTTGGTTTTCTGAGCACTGTTCGGGGAAGGGGAGATTGAGGAAGGTCGTCCTGACCGGCCTGAAACCAGTTCTTTTCTCCCGCCCAGGATCAATCCTTGCCTTCCTTCCATTTCTCCTCTATGCTGCAGCTCAGAGCCATGATCCAAAAGCACCGTTAGTTTCAGATGAACATTGACAACACCCAGCTCTACCTCACCACCACCTCCTTCACCGCGCCCCCCCCCCCCCCATTGTCTTTTCAATTTCAGGCTCCTCCAGTCTGACCTCCAGTACTGAATGAGCAGAAATGACCTCCAATTTAAATATTGGGAAGACTGAAACCGTTGCCTGGTCCTCTCCACAAACCCTGCTCCCTCAGCACAGACGCTACCCCTGTCACAGACATTGCCCAAGATTGGATCAGCCTGTGCACGACCTTGATGCCATATTTGGCCCGAGGTGGACTTTCAACCACATATTTCTGCCCTAATTGAGATCTCTGTAACATCACCCATCTCCACCCCTCCCTCGGTTCCTCTGCTGTTCATCCGTGCCTCTGTCACCTCTAGACTCGACTATTCCAGTGCACGCCTAGCTTGGTTCCTACATTCTACCCTCAGTAAACTTTGTTTTTGAAATTTAGAGTGCCCAATTCATTTTTTCCAATTAAGGGGCGTGGTGAATGTATTACAGCTACCATTCACCATTGTATTGCATTACATTGTATTGTATTTTGTTGATGTACTTGAGGGCGCTGCCTATGGGGTAATTTAGCGCGGCCAATCCACCTACCCTCCACATCTTTGGGTTGTGGGGGGCGAAATCCACGCAAACAAGGGGAGAATGTGCAAACTCCACACGGACAGTGATCCGGGGCCGGGATCGAACCTCCGTAAACTTGACGCCATCCAAATGTCTGCTGCCTGTTGTTCTAACACCCGCCAAATGCCCCCCACCTCTGTGCTCGCTGACCTATGCTGGCTCCTGGTTAAACAACACCTCCATTTTGAAACTTCCATTCTTCTTTTCAGAGAGCCTCCTTGGCCTATCCCCTTCCTATCTGTAATCTCCACCAGCCCCATAATAGGCCTGGGCCCAGCTCAGTCAGCATTGCTCCCACCCTTGAGTCAGAAGGTTACGGCCAAAAGGTTCAAAGATATGTACAGGGTCAAAGGTCACAGCTACAAGGTGCAAGGTCATGAGTACAGCGTCCAAGGCGCCACCCCAAGTTCATATCTGTTCTGGATGCAGCTGATACACTTTTGTATTTTCTTCTCTCAATAAATTGTGTTGTGGGACATCGAGTAATTTGCCTTTCTGATTAGTTTGGCGAGGAAAATCAAGACCTGATTTTTGACGAATACTTTACGGATGTACACGACCCTGACATGCTGAAAGAACGTTGCATCGACATGTTTGGTGATGTTTATATAACTCAGCCTACCCTGAGAGCGGCCCAGTACTACAAAGGTGAGCATGAAGGCCGCTCCCTCCAAGGAGGTACACTACAAGCCCGGTGGTGGCGGCGACCCACAAAATTTTGGGGCAATGGAGGCGGCACAGGGGGAAAGTGGGGGCTTCGGTGTGGACCCCGATATGGGGGAACCACCGGTTTGTCCCAGGGAGAATGGATGGAAGGTTTTCGGGGTGGCACAGGGCAGGGATAAGAAGGTTGGGGGACCTGTTTGTGGATGGGAAGTTCGCGAGCCTGGGTGAGCTGGAGAAGTACGGGCTCCCCCCGGGGAACACCTTTAGGTATCTACAGGTAAGGGCGTTTGCCAGGCGGCAGGTGGTGGAATTCCCGCTGCTGCTGCCACGCGCGGTACAGGACAGGGTGCTCTCGGGGGGGTGGGTTGGAGAGGGGAAGATCTCGGCGACATACTAGGTGATGCAGGAGGAGGAGGAGGCCTCGGTGGAGGAGCTGAAAGGTAAGTGGGAGGAGGTGTTGGGGGAGGAGATCGAGGAGGGGACGTGGGCAGGTGCCCTAGGGAGGGTGAACTCTTCCTCTTCGTGCGCGAGGCTCAGCCTCATACAGTTTGAGGTGCTGCACAAGGCACACATGACCGGGACAAGGATGAGCCGGTTTTTTGGGGGTGAGGACAGGTGTGTTAGGTGCTCAGGGAGCCCAGCAAACCACACCCATATGTTCTGGGCATGCCCAGCGCTGGAGGAATTTTGGAAGGGCGTAGCGAGGACGGTGTCGAGAGTGGTAGGATCTGGGGTCAAACCGGGCTGGTGGCTCGCAATATTTGGGGTTGCAGGGGAGCCGGGAGTGCAGGAGGCGAAAGAGGCAGGTATTCTGGCCTTTGCATCCCTGGTAGCCCGGCGAAGGATTCTTCCTCAGTGGAAGGATGTGAGGCCCCCAAGCGTGGAATCCTGGATCAACGATATGACGGGGTTTATTAAATTGGAGGGGGTGAAATTTGCCTTAAGGGGATCGGTGTGTGGTATTATCAGGTATTACGGTACCTGAGAGGCTAAGTGCCATTGGCTAAACCTAGGGGTTTTACCATTGGCTGTAGAGTATGGTAGCTCCGCCCTGATAGGCGGGGTATAAGAACCCGTGCCGTCCCAGCAGCCCTCATTCTGTACCCGAGCTGCTGGGGAACAGTTCTAGCTTATTAAAGCCTCCAGTTATACTACAACCTCGTTTTAGTATTTATTGATCGTGCATCACGGTGCAAGGGTTTTTCAGGCGGTGGCAACCGTTCTTGGACTTCCTGGCAGAACGGTAGACAATGGTCAGCAGCAGCAGCAACCCGGGGGGGGGTGGGTCCATTTTATTTCTGTTTGTCTACACTGGGGATCTGAGCGGGTGTATATATTTGCTATGTTTGCTATGTGTTTCGGGGTGTTAATTTATTATTTATGTATAGGGGGAGGGGGGCACGAGGTTGTTTTGTTTTGTATTTAATTCTATTGGGTTCCTTTTACATTTTGTTGCTGATATTTTGTGAAAACTTTATTAAAAAAATTTTTTTTTTTTTAAAAAGGTGAGCATGAAGTGTGTGGTTCTGTTAGCATTAGGAAATAATGAGGCTACAGTTAACATCAATACAGAGAATACAAGAGCTTAATCGTTCTTGTATATGTAAATGGTTTACCTCGATCAATGGGAGAGAATAATTAGCCATAGTCCACAATAAGCTGGAGGCAGCTGTCACCATTAGAGTGATCATTATTTTATAGCTTGGATTTGATCTATTGTCACGTGCACTGAGGTACAGTGAAAAGTATTGTTCCGCGCACAGTCCAGGCAGATCGTTCCATACATGAAAAAACATGGGACATACGATAGATAATGTAAATACATAGACATCGGGTGAAGCACACGGACTGTAGTACTACTCAGTAGAGAAGATGTGTGGAGAGATCAGTTCAATCCATAAGAGGGTCATTTAGGAGGCTGGTAACAGCGGTGAAGAAGCTGTCTTTCAATTTGTTAGTGCGTGTTCTCAGACTTCTGTACCTCCTGCCCGACAGAAGAATTTGGAAGAGAGAATAACCCGGGTGGGAGGGGTCTTTCATTATGCTGCCCGCTTTCCCCAGGCAGCGGGAGGTGTAGACAGAGTCAATGGATGTCATCAGGGCAACACTCCACAAGTTTGGGGCATAGTGAGAAGGAAGGTCTTCATGAACTACTACAATGGGTGTCATTGGGAAGCGGTTTGGGTCCATTGGAATTCTATACAATGGGTGTGAATGGAAAGGGGTTTAGGTCCAATGGGATTGTGTACATTGGGTGTGAATGGAAAGGGGTTTGGGTCCATTGGGATTGTGTACATTGGGTGTGAATGGAAAGGGGTTTAGGTCCATTGGGATTGTGTACATTGGGTGTGAATGGAAAGGGGTTTGGGTCCATTTGGATTGTGTACAATGGGTGTGAACGGGAAGGGGTTTGGGTCCATTGGGATTGTGTACAATGGGAGTGAACGGGAAGGGGTTTGGGTCCATTGGGATTGTGTACAATGGGAGTGAACGGGAAGGGGTTTGGGTCCATTGGGATTGTGTACAATGGGAGTGAACGGGAAGGGGTTTGGGTCCATTTGGATTATGTACAATGGGAGTGAACGGGAAGGGGTTTGGGTCCATTGGGATTGTGTACAATGGGAGTGAACGGGAAGGGGTTTGGGTCCATTGGGATTGTGTACAATGGGAGTGAACGGGAAGGGGTTTGGGTCCATTGGGATTGTGTACAATGGGAGTGAACGGGAAGGGGTTTGGGTCCATTTGGATTGTGTACAATGGGAGTGAACGGGAAGGGGTTTGGGTCCATTGGGATTGTGTACAATGGGTGTGAAGGGAAAAGGGTTTGGTCCAATGGGCTTGGAGGGATGAAGGGCCTGTTCCTGTGCTGTATTGTTCTTTGTTCTTGGAAGTGAATGGGAAAGTCTTTGGATTAATAGAATCGCAGGTTGGGGCTGGTGTTTTGTGAATGAATATCTGCTCTTGTTTCACTAACTCTGGTGTTCTGTTTGCAGATGCTGGGAACCCTGTGTTTTTATATGAATTCCAGCACCGTGCCAGCTTCTATGATGCAAGAATACCGCAATTCAAGAGGGCTCCTCATGCGGCTGAGCTGTCCTTTGTCTTTGGAGGATCCTTCATCCCTGCCTTTGAAGTAATACTGGGTAAGGAACTTAAAATCTCCACAAACCTTTAACCAGCTGTAGTTAAGTGTGGGTATAACAGTTTAGTTGTTACAATAACAGAATGGTGACCCAGACTCCTGAGACATGTAAACTTGGAAATGAAAATCAATGAAGTTAGTTAATCATCTGCTTATACCAGGAAAAAGTAACCAGCGAACTTTGCTGTTGCTATAAAAACCCAACTATCTTTAAAATATTTTTTGATCAGAGTTTTTCCATTTTTACAAATAACGCAACAAACCCTCAAAATGATACAACACAGCATAAATTCTTCTGCGTACATGGGCACAGAGAACACCAACACATTGTTTCAGCTTAATCATTAAACTTGGTGCTTGTGTTAATACATGGACAAACAGTGGACAGATTAGGTAGAGAATGGGGGAGAAGAGGGTAAAGTGATGAAAACCTGGGAAAGGTGGTGCACACCTTCACGTGGAATGGTTACTCACACAGCCAAATACAATATAGGATAAGATTTTCGCCCCCGTTCAGATAGGCACCAAAACATACCTCCCCCTACTCCAATTATACCAGAGGCAGCATACCCTCTGCGGGACAGCCAAGAGCGACACAAATACAGGATCCCTTATCGGGATCTAACTCCACATCACAAGACCTACCTTCAAGCAAAGAAAGGATACCCCAGGAAACTGGAAAGGACAGGATACCGCCTTCGGTACAAGACCTGGCTTGACAGTGTACATTCTAATATACTGGAGCCTGGAAGCCAAGGATTCTCACACCCTGCCAAGACTTTGCACAACAAAGCTCACTCCTCTCCAGCCAGATCAGAGGCACCACTCAGGCCCCTCCACCCAAAAAGTTAAACAATTCTCCACCAAGGAAACCCCATCGTCAAAGAAAAGGAGTCATCATGACCCCCATTAACGGGGTATCTTGGGAAGGGATAAGACCCTTTCCCCCTTGGGCAGGATAAGGGAAACCCTGTAGAATTAAATATAACAAATCAGAGCCTGTATCAGCTACTCTCCCACCCAGATAAAGGAAACCCCAAAGAGGGAGGAACACCGGATTGGCCAATACACGTCAGACATGGTCAATCAATGTCCCCTTTCACAAAAAGGATACCAGGAACTGAACAGCATAACCTCGTAAGAAACTGCACACGCACGTAACACGCACATTCACACCCAACCAGGGGAGCCAAGCCTCAAGGACAGTCTGGAAGTCCCTATATAAAACCATTTGGGTGAGGGTGACCTACTTCTCCATCCAGCCTAACCTCCGACTGAAGAAGGACTTTAACAAGGCTGAAGTTAAGCACTCAGTTACACTCGGGGGTCCCACAGCCAACAAGATACTCCATTTGGGGGGGGCCTCCTCCACCCCTCCTCCACCTGACCCAGATAAACATACTACTGCCCTAATCTGACTCGAACTATACTGAGATCAACAGCACACGAGATTAGGGGCTCAAGGATACTCTCATTACGTTTATACATTGAACAAAGCAAGCAACCCTAACATGAGGCACCCCAGAGGCATCACCTAGGCCCTGCCAGCAACAAGATTCCACCCATTTCCCCTCATCACTGTAACCCGAGCAACCGTACATTCCATGAGCCAAGTAATCAAGTAACTGCGATCGCCATCCGTCCAGCGAAGTAAATAAAGAAGACTAACCCAAGATCGGCCAGATATCGAGGGATTAATTGAACCCTCCCGGGCGTGCACCCGTACATATTTCCCCCGACTCCAACAACACCAGAGGCACCAACTCCGGGAAATAAAAAGGAACCCAGTTTCTTCCAGGATACAAGATCTGTCTGAACCTTCATAGGAGACCAGCGTGGATCCCTAATCCCCAAAATACAGAAGAAAAACAAGACATTAATACTTGTCACCAAAGGCCGTACCAACACATCCACCCACCACCCTGCTGTGACGCTACTCTTCTTATAAATAATGTGAAGGGTACAAAAAATATGTACTCCCTCAGTGTAAAAGCAAGGATTAAAGCACATTAAATTTTTAAAAAGCTAGGTGAATATTGCACAACCCTCATGCCATACAACCAATGCAGCTGGATTTTTGCAGAATAGCAGGTGACAAACACCCATGTGCTCGGAACCGTGTCCGGATGGAAGACAATAACACAAAATCAGGCATATAATCAGAAGGGAACAAAGTTCAGGATTAATGATGAACGGCATCTACGGACCACCTACAGAGCTTGGAAAGGCCAAAACCACGACAGCATCTTCGAGCAACATCCAGGATCCATCCAGAGTTTCACCAAAGCCCCGACACTTCTGCCATGTCGTTGTCGCGAATCCCTGATGAACAGAAACCTAGGTCTGGTGGGTGTGAAAGACCGACCCGACGCTTCCAATCTTTCTCAACAAACATCGAGGCGAAGACAGCATGTGACCAGTGGTCGGAGTCCGCGACCGACCCCAGACCCCGAAGACCGGTCACACTGTGCTCCATCGGACTCTGCAAAAGCCCAACCTTCAAACTGAGATTGTGAAACTGCGGCAGCCAGTTCTCAAATTTGGCCAGGAATTCATCCCCACCTCCCCTCGGGAGATGGGGCGCATAGATACCCCTTGTCCTGCTCCATCTCCCCGAATCAACCAGGATGTCCGACATACCATGCAGCAAGATTTCCAAAGACTGAAAACGAGCCCCAACCGAGGAAACAGTCATCGCCCCGCCCTGGGGTGTACCTCCTCTCCTCCAATGCGTCCAGCATTCGATTGAGCTCACGGGATGTGGGCTTCGCTGGCTGGGACAGCATTTATTGCCCATCCCTAATTGCCCTTGTGAAGGTGGCAGTGAGCTGCCTTCTTGAACCGCTGCAGTCTCTGAGGTGTAGATACACCCACTGTGCTGTTAGGGAGGGAGTTCCAGGATGTTGCCCCAGCGACAGTGAAGGAACGGCGATATATTTCCAAGTCAGGATGGTGAGTGACTTGGAGGTGGGGTTCCCAGGTATCTATCTGCTGCTCTTGTCCTTCCAGGTGGTAGAAATGGCAGAGTTATTGCTGAGAAAAGGCACATGTTGCTGAAGCTTTACATCTTGAACTCATCAGGACAAACACAAGAATGCCAAATTTCAAACACTCACAACACTTTATCCCGATTGGCTGATGTGTTGCCATGGAGAAAGCAATGGGTGCCTATCAGCTCCTCAAGCTCCCAGGTAATTCAAAAAAAGTGTAAGGATTGAACATATTCTCTAACCCCAGAGAAGGGGTCAGGGAGCTGAGTCACATTATGTCTGATTATCTTGAATAGTTGTTAGTGTAGCTATTGCCACAGCGTGTGTGCAGTGTCATCATTCATTTAACCAGATTAGCAATGAAGGTTCTGATGATGTGACTTTATCAAACAGGCAACATGACTGAAGAGGAAAGGAACCTCAGCAAAGCAGTGATGTCGTACTGGGCTACGTTTGCATGGAATGGGTAAGATTTTAATTCATTCAAACCTCTTCATGACATTTTTATCCCAGGCAGTTTATCAAGGCTCCTTGATACCAAAATGGGGACTCGCCACCAATATAGGCCGAGGGCTTTGAATTTACGATCATTGACCGAACTGAAAAGAAAGAAGGAAAAACCTGAATTTATATAGCGTCTCTCAAGACTTTTAGAATGCTGCACATCCATTCAAAGTGTCAAAGCAGTCAGTGCTCTGATTAACGTTCTGCCTCAAGACACCTTCAGCATTCTCTGAATATAAATATAAAACATTAACCAGCGACACCTAATGGCAAAACATCGATACTGCATCATTCAGTTCACACAACACTTAATTCACCTTCAACGTTGCTATGGTTTCCAAGTAGGTCATCGACAAAAGGTTGAACACTTATTCCCCAGTCTAATACTTCTGGTGGAAATACTTTAAAAAAAATGTTTTTCCTTTTTGTAAATGAATTTAGAGTGCCCAATTATTTTTTTCCAATTAAGGGGCAATTTAGCGTGGCCAATCCACCCACCCTGCACATCTGTGGGTTGTGGGGGTGAGACCCACGCAGACACGGGGAGAATGTGTAAACTCCACACGGACAGTGACCCGGGGCCGGGATTCGAACCCGGGTCCTCAGCGCCGCAGTCCCAGTGCTAACCACAGCGCCACATGCCGCCCCATCCCAGGAAAAAATAAGGAGTGGCGAGTGTGGAAAGGTGGGGCTGGCTGAATATTCTGTTGTATTAATTACACTGGGGACAGGGGAGGATTTACATTGATCCTTTCCCCGGGGGACTGTGGAGTAAATTCCAAAATAGGACGAGTGTCGATTGTCTGTGGGAGGAGGTTAAACGGGTGAGTAGAGTCTGTGATAGGATGGAGGGTATATTGCTATAAAAAGTGAATAGTTGATTGGCTAGTTAGCTTTTTACCTTCACAAAAGCAAAATACTGAGGATGGTGGAAATCTGAAATAAAAATACAAACTGCTGGAAAAGTTCAGCAAGTCTGTGGAGAGAGAAAATAGAGTTAACATTTCAGGTCAACGATTCGGTTCTGTAGGGATTCTATGAGGCCGGATTCTCCGCAGAATTTGTGGACTTTCACGCCAGCAAAACTGGTGCCGCACCGGGACCGATTCCGCCACAGTTGAGGGGCTGGCACCGCGCCACGTGGAACCCAATCGATTCCAATGAGAAACGGTTCCGCGATTGACACTCGGGAGGCTGACAAGCTGCAGCCGCACACCCACATTACACTCCCCGCTCACACTCACCCCAGTCGCACACCCACATTACACTCCCCACACACACTCATCCCAGCCGCACACACACATTACACTCCCCGCTCACACTCATCCCAGCCGCACACCCACATTACACTCCCCGCTCACACTCATCCCAGCCGCACACACACATTACACTCCCCACACACACTCATCCCAGCCGCACACACACATTACACTCCCCGCTCACACTCATCCCAGTCGCACACACACATTACACTCCCCACACACACTCATCACAGCCACACACACACATTACACTCCCCACACACACTCATCCCAGCCACGCACACACATTACACTCCCCACACACACTCATCCCAGCCGCACACCCACATTACACTCCCCACACACACTCACCCCAGCCACGCACACACATTACACTCCCCACACACACTCATCCCAGCCACACACACACATTACACTCCCCGCTCACACTCATCCCAGCCGCACACCTACATTACACTCCCCACACACACTCATCCCAGCCACGCACACACATTACACTCCCCACACACACTCATCCCAGCCACGCGCGCACATTACACTCCCCACACACACTCATCCCAGCCACACACACACATTACACTCCCCACACACACTCATCTCAGCCGCACACACACATTACACTCCCCACACACACTCATCCCAGCCACACACACACATTACACTCCCCGCTCACACTCATCCCAGCCGCACACCCACATTACACTCCCCACACACACTCATCCCAGCCGCACACACACATTACACTCCCCGCTCACACTCATCCCAGCCGCACACACACATTACACTCCCCACACACACTCATCCCAGCCACACACACACATTACACTCCCCGCTCACACTCATCCCAGCCGCACACCCACATTACACTCCCCACACACACTCATCCCAGCCGCACACACACATTACACTCCCCGCTCACACTCATCCCAGCCGCACACACACATTACACTCCCCACACACACTCATCCCAGCCACACACACACATTACACTCCCCGCTCACACTCATCCCAGCCGCACACCCACATTACACTCCCCACACACACTCATCCCAGCCACACACACACATTACACTCCCCACACACACTCATCCCAGCCGCACACACACATTACACTCCCCACACACACTCATCCCAGCCGCACACACACATTACACTCCCCACACACACTCATCCCAGCCACACACACACATTACACTCCCCGCTCACACTCATCCCAGCCGCACACCCACATTACACTCCCCACACACACTCATCCCAGCCGCACACACACATTACACTCCCCGCTCACACTCATCCCAGCCGCACACCCACATTACACTCCCCGCTCACACTCATCCCAGCCACACACCCACATTACACTCCCCACACACACTCATCCCAGCCTCACACACACATTACACTCCCCACACACACTCATCCCAGCCTCACACACACATGACACTCCCCACCCACACTCATCCCAGCCGCACACCCACATTACACATCCACACACACTCATCCCAGCCGCACACACACATTACACTCCCCACCCACACTCATCCCAGCCGCACACCCACATTACACTCCCCACACACACTCATCCCAGCCGCACACACACATTACACTCCCCACACACACTCATCCCAGCCGCACACCCACATTACACTCCCCGCTCACACTCATCCCAGCCGCACACACACATTACACTCCCCACACACACTCATCCCAGCCGCACACACACATTACACTCCCCACACACACTCACCCCAGCAGCACACACACATTACACTCCCCACACACACTCATCCCAGCCGCACACACACATTACACTCCCCACACACACTCATCCCAGCCGCACACACACATTACACTCCCCACACACACTCATCCCAGCCACACACACACATTACACTCCCCACACACACTCATCCCAGCCGCACACACACATTACACTCCCCGCTCACACTCATCCCAGCCGCACACCCACATTACACTCCCCACACACACTCATCCCAGCCACACACCCACATTACACTCCCCACACACACTCATCCCAGCCGCACACACACATTACACTCCCCACACACACTCATCCCAGCCGCACACACACATTACACTCCCCGCTCACACTCATCCCAGCCGCACACCCACATTACACTCCCCACACACACTCATCCCAGCCGCACACACACATTACACTCCCCGCTCACACTCATCCCAGCCGCACACCCACATTACACTCCCCGCTCACACTCATCCCAGCCGCACACACACATTACACTCCCCGCTCACACTCATCCTAGCCGCACACACACATTACACTCCCCACACACACTCATCCCAGCCGCACACACACATTGCACTCCCCACACACACTCATCCCAGCCGCACACACACATTACACTCCCCACACACACTCACCCCAGCAGCACACACACATTACACTCCCCACACACACTCATCCCAGCCGCACACACACATTACACTCCCCACACACTCACCCCAGCCGCACACACACATTACACTCCCCACACACACTCATCCCAGCCGCACACACACATTGCACTCCCCACACACACTCATCCCAGCCGCACACACACATTACACTCCCCACACACACTCACCCCAGCCGCACACACACATTACACTCCCCACACACACTCATCCCAGCCGCACACACACATTACACTCCCCACACACACTCACCCCAGCCGCACACACACATTACACTCCCCACACACACCATCCCAGCCGCACACACACATTACACTCTCCACACACACTCATCCCAGCCGCACACACACATTACACTCCCCACACACACTCATCCCAGCCACACACACACATTGCACTCCCCACACACACTCATCCCAGCCGCACACACACATTACACTCCCCACACACACTCATCCCAGCCGCACACCCACATTACACTCCCCGCACATACTCATCCCAGCCGCACACAAACATTATACTCCCCGCACACACTCATCCCAGCCGCACACCCACATTACACTCCCCTCACACACTCATCCCAGCCGCACACACACATTACACTCCCAACACACACTCATCACAGCCGCACACACACATTACACTCCCCACACACACTCATCCCAGCCGCACACACACATTACACTCCCCACACACGCTCATCCCAGCTGCACACACACATTACACTCCCCACACACACTCATCCCAGCCGCACACACATTACACTCCCCACACACACTCATCCCAGCCGCACACCCACATTACACTCCCCACACACACTCATCCCAGCCGCACACCCACATTACACTCTCCACACACACTCATCTCAGCCGCACACCCACATTACACTCCCCACACACACTCATCCCAGCCGCACACACATTACACTCCCCACACACACTAATCCCAGCCGCACACCCACATTACACTCCCCACACACACTCATCCCAGCCGCACACACATTACACTCCCCACACACACTCATCCCAGCCGCACACCCACATTACACGCCCCACACACACTCATCCCAGCCGCACACACATTACACTCCCCACGCACACTAATCCCAGCCGCACACACACATTACACTCCCCACACACACTCATCCCAGCCGCACACACACATTACACTCCCCACACACACTCACCCCAGCCGCACACACACATTGCACTCCCCACACACACTCACCCCAGCCGCACACACACATTACACTCCCAGCACACACTCATCCCAGCCACACACACACATTACACTCCCCGCACACACCATCCCAGCCGCACACACACATTACACTCCCCACACACACCATCCCAGCCGCACAAACACATTACACTCCCACGCACACTCATCCCAGCCGCACACACCATTACACTCCCCACACACACTCATCCCAGCCGCACACACACATTACACTCCCCACACACACTCATCCGAGCCGCACACACACATTACACTCCCCACACACACTCATCCCAGCTGCACACCCACATTACATTCCCCACACACACTCATCCCAGCCGCACACACACATTACACTCCCCACACACACTCATCCCAGCCGCACACACACATTACACTCCCCACACACACTCACCCCAGCCGCACACACACATTACACTCCCCATACACACTCATCCCAGCCGCACACACACATTACACTCCCCACACACACCATCCCAGCCGCACATACACATTACACTCCCCACACACACCATCCCAGCCGCACACACACATTACACTCCCCACACACACTCATCCCAGACGCACACCCACATTACACTCCCCGCTCACACTCATCCCAGCCGCACACCTACATTACACTCCCCACACACACTCATCCCAGCCACGCACACACATTACACTCCCCACACACACTCATCCCAGCCACGCGCGCACATTACACTCCCCACACACACTCATCCCAGCCACACACACACATTACACTCCCCACACACACTCATCTCAGCCGCACACACACATTACACTCCCCACACACACTCATCCCAGCCACACACACACATTACACTCCCCGCTCACACTCATCCCAGCCGCACACCCACATTACACTCCCCACACACACTCATCCCAGCCGCACACACACATTACACTCCCCGCTCACACTCATCCCAGCCGCACACACACATTACACTCCCCACACACACTCATCCCAGCCACACACACACATTACACTCCCCGCTCACACTCATCCCAGCCGCACACCCACATTACACTCCCCACACACACTCATCCCAGCCGCACACACACATTACACTCCCCGCTCACACTCATCCCAGCCGCACACACACATTACACTCCCCACACACACTCATCCCAGCCACACACACACATTACACTCCCCGCTCACACTCATCCCAGCCGCACACCCACATTACACTCCCCACACACACTCATCCCAGCCACACACACACATTACACTCCCCACACACACTCATCCCAGCCGCACACACACATTACACTCCCCACACACACTCATCCCAGCCGCACACACACATTACACTCCCCACACACACTCATCCCAGCCACACACACACATTACACTCCCCGCTCACACTCATCCCAGCCGCACACCCACATTACACTCCCCACACACACTCATCCCAGCCGCACACACACATTACACTCCCCGCTCACACTCATCCCAGCCGCACACCCACATTACACTCCCCGCTCACACTCATCCCAGCCACACACCCACATTACACTCCCCACACACACTCATCCCAGCCTCACACACACATTACACTCCCCACACACACTCATCCCAGCCTCACACACACATGACACTCCCCACCCACACTCATCCCAGCCGCACACCCACATTACACATCCACACACACTCATCCCAGCCGCACACACACATTACACTCCCCACCCACACTCATCCCAGCCGCACACCCACATTACACTCCCCACACACACTCATCCCAGCCGCACACACACATTACACTCCCCACACACACTCATCCCAGCCGCACACCCACATTACACTCCCCGCTCACACTCATCCCAGCCGCACACACACATTACACTCCCCACACACACTCATCCCAGCCGCACACACACATTACACTCCCCACACACACTCACCCCAGCAGCACACACACATTACACTCCCCACACACACTCATCCCAGCCGCACACACACATTACACTCCCCACACACACTCATCCCAGCCGCACACACACATTACACTCCCCACACACACTCATCCCAGCCACACACACACATTACACTCCCCACACACACTCATCCCAGCCGCACACACACATTACACTCCCCGCTCACACTCATCCCAGCCGCACACCCACATTACACTCCCCACACACACTCATCCCAGCCACACACCCACATTACACTCCCCACACACACTCATCCCAGCCGCACACACACATTACACTCCCCACACACACTCATCCCAGCCGCACACACACATTACACTCCCCGCTCACACTCATCCCAGCCGCACACCCACATTACACTCCCCACACACACTCATCCCAGCCGCACACACACATTACACTCCCCGCTCACACTCATCCCAGCCGCACACCCACATTACACTCCCCGCTCACACTCATCCCAGCCGCACACACACATTACACTCCCCGCTCACACTCATCCTAGCCGCACACACACATTACACTCCCCACACACACTCATCCCAGCCGCACACACACATTGCACTCCCCACACACACTCATCCCAGCCGCACACACACATTACACTCCCCACACACACTCACCCCAGCAGCACACACACATTACACTCCCCACACACACTCATCCCAGCCGCACACACACATTACACTCCCCACACACTCACCCCAGCCGCACACACACATTACACTCCCCACACACACTCATCCCAGCCGCACACACACATTGCACTCCCCACACACACTCATCCCAGCCGCACACACACATTACACTCCCCACACACACTCACCCCAGCCGCACACACACATTACACTCCCCACACACACTCATCCCAGCCGCGCACACACATTACACTCCCCACACACACTCACCCCAGCCGCACACACACATTACACTCCCCACACACACCATCCCAGCCGCACACACACATTACACTCTCCACACACACTCATCCCAGCCGCACACACACATTACACTCCCCACACACACTCATCCCAGCCACACACACACATTGCACTCCCCACACACACTCATCCCAGCCGCACACACACATTACACTCCCCACACACACTCATCCCAGCCGCACACCCACATTACACTCCCCGCACATACTCATCCCAGCCGCACACAAACATTATACTCCCCGCACACACTCATCCCAGCCGCACACCCACATTACACTCCCCTCACACACTCATCCCAGCCGCACACACACATTACACTCCCAACACACACTCATCACAGCCGCACACACACATTACACTCCCCACACACACTCATCCCAGCCGCACACACACATTACACTCCCCACACACGCTCATCCCAGCTGCACACACACATTACACTCCCCACACACACTCATCCCAGCCGCACACACATTACACTCCCCACACACACTCATCCCAGCCGCACACCCACATTACACTCCCCACACACACTCATCCCAGCCGCACACCCACATTACACTCTCCACACACACTCATCTCAGCCGCACACCCACATTACACTCCCCACACACACTCATCCCAGCCGCACACACATTACACTCCCCACACACACTAATCCCAGCCGCACACCCACATTACACTCCCCACACACACTCATCCCAGCCGCACACACATTACACTCCCCACACACACTCATCCCAGCCGCACACACACATTACACTCCCCGCTCACACTCATCCCAGCCGCACACCCACATTACACTCCCCACACACACTCATCCCAGCCGCACACACACATTACACTCCCCGCTCACACTCATCCCAGCCGCACACCCACATTACACTCCCCGCTCACACTCATCCCAGCCGCACACACACATTACACTCCCCGCTCACACTCATCCTAGCCGCACACACACATTACACTCCCCACACACACTCATCCCAGCCGCACACACACATTGCACTCCCCACACACACTCATCCCAGCCGCACACACACATTACACTCCCCACACACACTCACCCCAGCAGCACACACACATTACACTCCCCACACACACTCATCCCAGCCGCACACACACATTACACTCCCCACACACTCACCCCAGCCGCACACACACATTACACTCCCCACACACACTCATCCCAGCCGCACACACACATTGCACTCCCCACACACACTCATCCCAGCCGCACACACACATTACACTCCCCACACACACTCACCCCAGCCGCACACACACATTACACTCCCCACACACACTCATCCCAGCCGCACACACACATTACACTCCCCACACACACTCACCCCAGCCGCACACACACATTACACTCCCCACACACACCATCCCAGCCGCACACACACATTACACTCTCCACACACACTCATCCCAGCCGCACACACACATTACACTCCCCACACACACTCATCCCAGCCACACACACACATTGCACTCCCCACACACACTCATCCCAGCCGCACACACACATTACACTCCCCACACACACTCATCCCAGCCGCACACACACATTACACTCCCCACACACACTCATCCAAGCCACACACACATTACACTCCCCACACACACTCATCCCAGCCGCACACCCACATTACACTCCCCGCACATACTCATCCCAGCCGCACACAAACATTATACTCCCCGCACACACTCATCCCAGCCGCACACCCACATTACACTCCCCTCACACACTCATCCCAGCCGCACACACACATTACACTCCCAACACACACTCATCACAGCCGCACACACACATTACACTCCCCACACACACTCATCCCAGCCGCACACACACATTACACTCCCCACACACGCTCATCCCAGCTGCACACACACATTACACTCCCCACACACACTCATCCCAGCCGCACACACATTACACTCCCCACACACACTCATCCCAGCCGCACACCCACATTACACTCCCCACACACACTCATCCCAGCCGCACACCCACATTACACTCTCCACACACACTCATCTCAGCCGCACACCCACATTACACTCCCCACACACACTCATCCCAGCCGCACACACATTACACTCCCCACACACACTAATCCCAGCCGCACACCCACATTACACTCCCCACACACACTCATCCCAGCCGCACACACATTACACTCCCCACACACACTCATCCCAGCCGCACACCCACATTACACGCCCCACACACACTCATCCCAGCCGCACACACATTACACTCCCCACGCACACTAATCCCAGCCGCACACACACATTACACTCCCCACACACACTCATCCCAGCCGCACACACACATTACACTCCCCACACACACTCACCCCAGCCGCACACACACATTGCACTCCCCACACACACTCACCCCAGCCGCACACACACATTACACTCCCAGCACACACTCATCCCAGCCACACACACACATTACACTCCCCGCACACACCATCCCAGCCGCACACACACATTACACTCCCCACACACACCATCCCAGCCGCACAAACACATTACACTCCCACGCACACTCATCCCAGCCGCACACACCATTACACTCCCCACACACACTCATCCCAGCCGCACACACACATTACACTCCCCACACACACTCATCCGAGCCGCACACACACATTACACTCCCCACACACACTCATCCCAGCTGCACACCCACATTACATTCCCCACACACACTCATCCCAGCCGCACACACACATTACACTCCCCACACACACTCATCCCAGCCGCACACACACATTACACTCCCCACACACACTCACCCCAGCCGCACACACACATTACACTCCCCACACACACTCATCCCAGCCGCACACACACATTACACTCCCCACACACACCATCCCAGCCGCACATACACATTACACTCCCCACACACACCATCCCAGCCGCACACACACATTACACTCCCCACACACACTCATCCCAGACGCACACCCACATTACACTCCCCACACACACTCATCCCAGCCGCACACACACATTACACTCCCCACACACACTCATCCCAGCCGCACACACACATTACACTCCCCACACACACTCATCCCAGCCGCACACACATTACACTCCCCACACACGCTCATTCCAGCCGCACACACACACTACACTCCCCACACACACTCATCCCAGCCGCACACACATTACACTCCCCACACACACTCATCCCAGCCGCGCACACACATTACACTCCCCGCTCACACTCATCCCAGCCGCACACCCACATTACACTCCCCGCTCACACTCATCCCAGCCGCACACACACATTACACTCCCCGCTCACACTCATCCTAGCCGCACACACACATTACACTCCCCACACACACTCATCCCAGCCGCACACACACATTGCACTCCCCACACACACTCATCCCAGCCGCACACACACATTACACTCCCCACACACACTCACCCCAGCCGCACACACACATTACACTCCCCACACACACTCATCCCAGCCGCACACACACATTACACTCCCCTCACACACTCACCCCAGCCGCACACACACATTACACTCCCCACACACACTCATCCCAGCCGCACACACACATTGCACTCCCCACACACACTCATCCCAGCCGCACACACACATTACACTCCCCACACACACTCACCCCAGCCGCACACACACATTACACTCCCCACACACACTCATCCCAGCCGCACACACACATTACACTCCCCACACACACTCACCCCAGCCGCACACACACATTACACTCCTCACACACACCATCCCAGCCGCGCACACACATTACACTCTCCACACACACTCATCCCAGCCGCACACACACATTACACTCCCCACACACACCATCCCAGCCGCACACACACATTACACTCCCCACACACACTCATCCCAGACGCACACCCACATTACACTCCCCACACACACTCATCCCAGCCGCACACACACATTACACTCCCCACACACACTCATCCCAGCCGCACACACACATTACACTCCCCACACACACTCATCCCAGCCGCACACACACATTACACTCCCCACACACACCATCCCAGCCGCACACACACATTACACTCCCCACACACACTCATCCCAGACGCACACCCACATTACACTCCCCACACACACTCATCCCAGCCGCACACACACATTACACTCCCCACACACACTCATCCCAGACGCACACCCACATTACACTCCCCACACACACTCATCCCAGCCGCACACACACATTACACTCCCCACACACACTCATCCCAGCCGCACACACACATTACACTCCCCACACACACTCATCCCAGCCGCACACACATTACACTCCCCACACACGCTCATTCCAGCCGCACACACACACTACACTCCCCACACACACTCATCCCAGCCGCACACACATTACACTCCCCACACACACTCATCCCAGCCGCGCACACACATTACACTCCCCGCTCACACTCATCCCAGCCGCACACCCACATTACACTCCCCGCTCACACTCATCCCAGCCGCACACACACATTACACTCCCCGCTCACACTCATCCTAGCCGCACACACACATTACACTCCCCACACACACTCATCCCAGCCGCACACACACATTGCACTCCCCACACACACTCATCCCAGCCGCACACACACATTACACTCCCCACACACACTCACCCCAGCCGCACACACACATTACACTCCCCACACACACTCATCCCAGCCGCACACACACATTACACTCCCCTCACACACTCACCCCAGCCGCACACACACATTACACTCCCCACACACACTCATCCCAGCCGCACACACACATTGCACTCCCCACACACACTCATCCCAGCCGCACACACACATTACACTCCCCACACACACTCACCCCAGCCGCACACACACATTACACTCCCCACACACACTCATCCCAGCCGCACACACACATTACACTCCCCACACACACTCACCCCAGCCGCACACACACATTACACTCCCCACACACACCATCCCAGCCGCGCACACACATTACACTCTCCACACACACTCATCCCAGCCGCACACACACATTACACTCCCCACACACACCATCCCAGCCGCACACACACATTACACTCCCCACACACACTCATCCCAGACGCACACCCACATTACACTCCCCACACACACTCATCCCAGCCGCACACACACATTACACTCCCCACACACACTCATCCCAGCCGCACACACACATTACACTCCCCACACACACTCATCCCAGCCGCACACACACATTACACTCCCCACACACACCATCCCAGCCGCACACACACATTACACTCCCCACACACACTCATCCCAGACGCACACCCACATTACACTCCCCACACACACTCATCCCAGCCGCACACACACATTACACTCCCCACACACACTCATCCCAGACGCACACCCACATTACACTCCCCACACACACTCATCCCAGCCGCACACACACATTACACTCCCCACACACACTCATCCCAGCCGCACACACACATTACACTCCCCACACACACTCATCCCAGCCGCACACACATTACACTCCCCACACACGCTCATTCCAGCCGCACACACACACTACACTCCCCACACACACTCATCCCAGCCGCACACACATTACACTCCCCACACACACTCATCCCAGCCGCGCACACACATTACACTCCCCGCTCACACTCATCCCAGCCGCACACCCACATTACACTCCCCGCTCACACTCATCCCAGCCGCACACACACATTACACTCCCCGCTCACACTCATCCTAGCCGCACACACACATTACACTCCCCACACACACTCATCCCAGCCGCACACACACATTGCACTCCCCACACACACTCATCCCAGCCGCACACACACATTACACTCCCCACACACACTCACCCCAGCCGCACACACACATTACACTCCCCACACACACTCATCCCAGCCGCACACACACATTACACTCCCCTCACACACTCACCCCAGCCGCACACACACATTACACTCCCCACACACACTCATCCCAGCCGCACACACACATTACACTCCCCACACACACTCATCCCAGCCACACACACACATTGCACTCCCCACACACACTCATCCCAGCCGCACACACACATTACACTCCCCACACACACTCATCCCAGCCGCACACCCACATTACACTCCCCGCACACACTCATCCCAGCCGCACACACACATTACACTCCCCGCACACACTCATCCCAGCCGCACACCCACATTACACTCCCCTCACACACTCATCCCAGCCGCACACACACATTACACTCCCCACACACACTCATCCCAGCCGCACACACACATTACACTCCCCACACACACTCATCCCAGCCGCACACACACATTACACTCCCCACACACGCTCATCCCAGCTGCACACACACATTACACTCCCCACACACACTCATCCCAGCCGCACACACATTACACTCCCCACACACACTAATCCCAGCCGCACACCCACATTACACTCCCCACACACACTCATCCCAGCCGCACACCCACATTACACTCTCCACACACTCTCATCCCAGCCGCCCACCCACATTACACTCCCCACACACACTCATCCCAGCCGCACACACATTACACTCCCCACACACACTAATCCCAGCCGCACACACACATTACACTCCCCACACACACTCATCCCAGCCGCACACACACATTACACTCCCCACACACACTCATCCCAGCCGCACACCCACATTACACTCCCCACACACACTCATCCCAGCCGCACACACATTACACTCCCCACGCACACTAATCCCAGCCGCACACACACATTACACTCCCCACACACACTCATCCCAGCCGCACACACACATTACACTCCCCACACACACTCACCCCAGCCGCACACACACATTGCACTCCCCACACACACTCACCCCAGCCGCACACACACATTACACTCCCAGCACACACTCATCCCAGCCACACACACACATTACACTCCCCGCACACACCATCCCAGCCGCACACACACATTACACTCCCCACACACACCATCCCAGCCGCACAAACACATTACACTCCCACGCACACTCATCCCAGCCGCACACACCATTACACTCCCCACACACACTCATCCCAGCCGCACACACACATTACACTCCCCACACACACTCATCCCAGCCGCACACACACATTACACTCCCCACACACACTCATCCCAGCTGCACACCCACATTACATTCCCCACACACACTCATCCCAGCCGCACACACACATTGCACTTCCCACACACACTCATCCCAGCCGCACACACACATTACACTCCCCACACACACTCATCCCAGCCGCACACCCACATTACACTCCCCGCACACACTCATCCCAGCCGCGCACACACATTACACTCCCCGCACACACTCATCCCAGCCGCACACCCACATTACACTCCCCTCACACACTCATCCCAGCCGCACACACACATTACACTCCCCACACACACTCATCCCAGCCGCACACACACATTACACTCCCCACACACACTCATCCCAGCCGCACACACACATTACACTCCCCACACACGCTCATCCCAGCTGCACACACACATTACACTCCCCACACACACTCATCCCAGCCGCACACACATTACACTCCCCACACACACTAATCCCAGCCGCACACCCACATTACACTCCCCACACACACTCATCCCAGCCGCACACCCACATTACACTCTCCACACACACTCATCCCGGCCGCACACCCACATTACACTCCCCACACACACTTATCCCAGCCGCACACACATTACACTCCCCACACACACTAATCCCAGCCGCACACACACATTACACTCCCCACACACACTCATCCCAGCCGCACACACACATTACACTCCCCACACACACTCATCCCAGCCGCACACCCACATTACACTCCCCACACACACTCATCCCAGCCGCACACACATTACACTCCCCACGCACACTAATCCCAGCCGCACACACACATTACACTCCCCACACACACTCATCCCAGCCGCACACACACATTACACTCCCCACACACACTCACCCCAGCCGCACACACACATTGCACTCCCCACACACACTCACCCCAGCCGCACACACACATTACACTCCCAGCACACACTCATCCCAGCCACACACACACATTACACTCCCCGCACACACCATCCCAGCCGCACACACACATTACACTCCCCACACACACCAGCCCAGCCGCACAAACACATTACACTCCCACGCACACTCATCCCAGCCGCACACACCATTACACTCCCCACACACACCATCCCAGCCGCACACACACATTACACTCCCCACACACACTCATACCAGCCGCACACCCACATTACACTCCCCACACACACTCATCCCAGCCGCACACACACATTACACTCCCCACACACACTCATCCCAGCCGCACACACACATTACACTCCCCACACACACTCATCCCAGCCGCACACACATTACACTCCCCACACACGCTCATCCCAGCCGCACACACACACTACACTCCCCACACACACTCATCCCAGCCGCACACACATTACACTCCCCACACACACTCATCCCAGCCGCACACACACATTACACTCCCCGCTCACACTCATCCCAGCCGCACACCCACATTACACTCCCCGCTCACACTCATCCCAGCCGCACACACACATTACACTCCCCGCTCACACTCATCCTAGCCGCACACACACATTACACTCCCCACACACACTCATCCCAGCCGCACACACACATTGCACTCCCCACACACACTCATCCCAGCCGCACACACACATTACACTCCCGACACACACTCACCCCAGCCGCACACACACATTACACTCCCCACACACACTCATCCCAGCCGCACACACACATTACACTCCCCACACACACTCACCCCAGCCGCACACACACATTACACTCCCCACACACACTCATCCCAGCCGCACACACACATTGCACTCCCCACACACACTCATCCCAGCCGCACACACACATTACACTCCCCACACACACTCACCCCAGCCGCACACACACATTACACTCCCCACACACACTCATCCCAGCCGCACACACACATTACACTCCCCACACACACTCACCCCAGCCGCACACACACATTACACTCCCCACACACACCATCCCAGCCGCGCACACACATTACACTCTCCACACTCACTCATCCCAGCCGCGCACACACATTACACTCCCCACACACACTCATCCCAGCCACACACACACATTGCACTCCCCACACACACTCATCCCAGCCGCACACACACATTACACACCCCACACACACTCATCCCAGCCGCACACCCACATTACACTCCCCGCACACACTCATCCCAGCCGCACACACACATTACACTCCCCGCACACACTCATCCCAGCCGCACACCCACATTACACTCCCCTCACACACTCATCCCAGCCGCACACACACATTACACTCCCCACACACACTCATCCCAGCCGCACACACACATTACACTCCCCACACACACTCATCCCAGCCGCACACACACATTACACTCCCCACACACGCTCATCCCAGCTGCACACACACATTACACTCCCCACACACACTCATCCCAGCCGCACACACATTCCACTCCCCACACACACTAATCCCAGCCGCACACCCACATTACACTCTCCACACACACTCATCCCAGCCGCACACCCACATTACACTCCCCACACACACTCATCCCAGCCGCACACACATTACACTCCCCACACACACTACTCCCAGCCGCACACACACATTACACTCCCCACACACACTCATCCCAGCCGCACACACACATTACACTCCCCACACACACTCATCCCAGCCGCACACCCACATTACACTCCCCACACACACTCATCCCAGCCGCACACACATTACACTCCCCACGCACACTAATCCCAGCCGCACACACACATTACACTCCCCACACACACTCATCCCAGCCGCACACACACATTACACTCCCCACACACACTCACCCCAGCCGCACACACACATTGCACTCCCCACACACACTCACCCCAGCCGCACACACACATTACACTCCCAGCACACACTCATCCCAGCCACACACACACATTACACTCCCCGCACACACCATCCCAGCCGCACACACACATTACACTCCCCACACACACCATCCCAGCCGCACAAACACATTACACTCCCACGCACACTCATCCCAGCCGCACACACCATTACACTCCCCACACACACTCATCCCAGCCGCACACACACATTACACTCCCCACACACACTCATCCCAGCCGCACACACACATTACACTCCCCACACACACTCATCCCAGCTGCACACCCACATTACATTCCCCACACACACTCATCCCAGCCGCACACACACATTACACTTCCCACACACACTCATCCCAGCCGCACACACACATTACACTCCCCACACACACTCACCCCAGCCGCACACACACATTACAATCCCCACACACACTCATCCCAGCCGCACACACACATTACACTCCCCACACACACCATCCCAGCCGCACATACACATTACACTCCCCACACACACCATCCCAGCCGCACACACACATTACACTCCCCACACACACTCATCCCAGCCGCACACCCACATTACACTCCCCACACACACTCATCCCAGCCGCACACACACATTACACTCCCCACACACACTCATCCCAGCCGCACACACACATTACACTCCCCACACACACTCATCCCAGCCACACACACATTACACTCCCCACACACACTCATCCCAGCCGCACACACATTACACTCCCCACACACGCTCATCCCAGCCGCACACACACACTACACTCCCCACACACACTCATCCCAGCCGCACACCCACATTACACTCCCCACACACACTCATCCCAGCCGCACACACACATTACACTCCCCACACACACTAATCCCAGCCGCACACCCACATTACACTCCCCACACACACTCATCCCAGCCGCACACCCACATTACACTCTCCACACACACTCATCCCAGCCGCACACCCACATTACACTCCCCACACACACTCATCCCAGCCGCACACACACATTACACTCCCCACACACACTCATCCCAGCCGCGCACACACATTACACTCCCCACACACACTCCTCCCAGCCACACACACATTTCACTCCCCACGCACACTCATCCCAGCCGCACACACACATTACACTCCCCACATACACTCATCCCAACCGCACACACACATTACACTCCCCACACACACTCCTCCCAGCCACACACACACATTACACTCCCCACACACACTCATCCCAACCGCACACACACATTACACTCCCCACACACACTCCTCCCAGCCACACACACACATTACACTCCCCACACACACTCATCCCAGCCGCACACACATTACACTCCCCACACACACTCATCCCAGCCGCACACACACATTACACTCCCCACACACACTCATCCCAGCTGCACACACACACTACACTCCCCACACACACTCATCCCAGCCGCACACCCACATTACACTCCCCACACACACTAATCCCAGCCGCACACCCACATTACACTCCCCACACACACTCATCCCAGCCGCACACACACATTACACTCCGCACACACACTCATCCCAGCCGCGCACACACATTACACTCCCCACACACACTCCTCCCAGCCACACACACATTACACTCCCCACGCACACTCATCCCAGCCGCACACACACATTACACTCCCCACATACACTCATCCCAACCGCACACACACATTACACTCCCCACACACACTCCTCCCAGCCACACACACACATTACACTCCCCACACACACCATCCCAGCCGCACATACACATTACACTCCCCACACACACCATCCCAGCCGCACACACACATTACACTCCCCACACACACTCATCCCAGCCGCACACCCACATTACACTCCCCACACACACTCATCCCAGCCGCACACACACATTACACTCCCCACACACACTCATCCCAGCCGCACACACACATTACACTCCCCACACACACTCATCCCAGCCACACACACATTACACTCCCCACACACACTCATCCCAGCCGCACACACATTACACTCCCCACACACGCTCATCCCAGCCGCACACACACACTACACTCCCCACACACACTCATCCCAGCCGCACACCCACATTACACTCCCCACACACACTCATCCCAGCCGCACACACACATTACACTCCCCACACACACTAATCCCAGCCGCACACACATTACACTCCCCACACACACTCATCCCAGCCGCACACACATTACACTCCCCACGCACACTAATCCCAGCCGCACACACACATTACACTCCCCACACACACTCATCCCAGCCGCACACACACATTACACTCCCCACACACACTCACCCCAGCCGCACACACACATTGCACTCCCCACACACACTCACCCCAGCCGCACACACACATTACACTCCCAGCACACACTCATCCCAGCCACACACACACATTACACTCCCCGCACACACCATCCCAGCCGCACACACACATTACACTCCCCACACACACCATCCCAGCCGCACAAACACATTACACTCCCACGCACACTCATCCCAGCCGCACACACCATTACACTCCCCACACACACTCATCCCAGCCGCACACACACATTACACTCCCCACACACACTCATCCCAGCCGCACACACACATTACACTCCCCACACACACTCATCCCAGCTGCACACCCACATTACATTCCCCACACACACTCATCCCAGCCGCACACACACATTACACTCCCCACACACACTCATCCCAGCCGCACACACACATTACACTCCCCACACACACTCACCCCAGCCGCACACACACATTACACTCCCCACACACACTCATCCCAGCCGCACACACACATTACACTCCCCACACACACCATCCCAGCCGCACATACACATTACACTCCCCACACACACCATCCCAGCCGCACACACACATTACACTCCCCACACACACTCATCCCAGCCGCACACCCACATTACACTCCCCACACACACTCATCCCAGCCGCACACACACATTACACTCCCCACACACACTCATCCCAGCCGCACACACACATTACACTGCCCACACACACTCATCCCAGCCGCACACACATTACACTCCCCACACACGCTCATCCCAGCCGCACACACACACTACACTCCCCACACACACTCATCCCAGCCGCGCACACACATTACACTCCCCGCACACACTCATCCCAGCCGCACACCCACATTACACTCCCCTCACACACTCATCCCAGCCGCACACACACATTACACTCCCCACACACACTCATCCCAGCCGCACACACACATTACACTCCCCACACACACTCATCCCAGCCGCACACACACATTACACTCCCCACACACGCTCATCCCAGCTGCACACACACATTACACTCCCCACACACACTCATCCCAGCCGCACACACATTACACTCCCCACACACACTAATCCCAGCCGCACACCCACATTACACTCCCCACACACACTCATCCCAGCCGCACACCCACATTACACTCTCCACACACACTCATCCCAGCCGCACACCCACATTACACTCCCCACACACACTCATCCCAGCCGCACACACATTACACTCCCCACACACACTAATCCCAGCCGCACACACACATTACACTCCACACACACACTCATCCCAGCCGCACACACACATTACACTCCCCACACACACTCATCCCAGCCGCACACCCACATTACACTCCCCACACACACTCATCCCAGCCGCACACACATTACACTCCCCACGCACACTAATCCCAGCCGCACACACACATTACACTCCCCACACACACTCATCCCAGCCGCACACACACATTACACTCCCCACACACACTCACCCCAGCCGCACACACACATTGCACTCCCCACACACACTCACCCCAGCCGCACACACACATTACACTCCCAGCACACACTCATCCCAGCCACACACACACATTACACTCCCCGCACACACCATCCCAGCCGCACACACACATTACACTCCCCACACACACCATCCCAGCCGCACAAACACATTACACTCCCACGCACACTCATCCCAGCCGCACACACCATTACACTCCCCACACACACTCATCCCAGCCGCACACACACATTACACTCCCCACACACACTCATCCCAGCCGCACACACACATTACACTCCCCACACACACTCATCCCAGCTGCACACCCACATTACATTCCCCACACACACTCATCCCAGCCGCACACACACATTACACTCCCCACACACACTCATCCCAGCCGCACACACACATTACACTCCCCACACACACTCACCCCAGCCGCACACACACATTACACTCCCCACACACACTCATCCCAGCCGCACACACACATTACACTCCCCACACACACCATCCCAGCCGCACATACACATTACACTCCCCACACACACCATCCCAGCCGCACACACACATTACACTCCCCACACACACTCATCCCAGCCGCACACCCACATTACACTCCCCACACACACTCATCCCAGCCGCACACACACATTACACTCCCCACACACACTCATCCCAGCCGCACACACACATTACACTCCCCACACACACTCATCCCAGCCGCACACACATTACACTCCCCACACACGCTCATCCCAGCCGCACACACACACTACACTCCCCACACACACTCATCCCAGCCGCACACACATTACACTCCCCACACACACTCATCCCAGCCGCACACACACATTACACTCCCCGCTCACACTCATCCCAGCCGCACACCCACATTACACTCCCCGCTCACACTCATCCCAGCCGCACACACACATTACACTCCCCGCTCACACTCATCCTAGCCGCACACACACATTACACTCCCCACACACACTCATCCCAGCCGCACACACACATTGCACTCCCCACACACACTCATCCCAGCCGCACACACACATTACACTCCCGACACACACTCACCCCAGCCGCACACACACATTACACTCCCCACACACACTCATCCCAGCCGCACACACACATTACACTCCCCACACACACTCACCCCAGCCGCACACACACATTACACTCCCCACACACACTCACCCCAGCCGCACACACACATTACACTCCCCACACACACTCATCCCAGCCGCACACACACATTACACTCCCCACACACACTCACCCCAGCCGCACACACACATTACACTCCCCACACACACTCATCCCAGCCGCACACACACATTACACTCCCCACACACACTCACCCCAGCCGCACACACACTCACCCCAGCCGCACACACACATTACACTCCCCACACACACCATCCCAGCCGCGCACACACATTACACTCTCCACACACACTCATCCCAGCCGCGCACACACATTACACTCCCCACACACACTCATCCCAGCCACACACACATTGCACTCCCCACACACACTCATCCCAGCCGCACACACACATTACACACCCCACACACACTCATCCCAGCCGCACACCCACATTACACTCCCCGCACACACTCATCCCAGCCGCACACACACATTACACTCCCCGCACACACTCATCCCAGCCGCACACCCACATTACACTCCCCTCACACACTCATCCCAGCCGCACACACACATTACACTCCCCACACACACTCATCCCAGCCGCACACACACATTACACTCCCCACACACACTCATCCCAGCCGCACACACACATTACACTCCCCACACACGCTCATCCCAGCTGCACACACACATTACACTCCCCACACACACTCATCCCAGCCGCACACACATTACACTCCCCACACACACTAATCCCAGCCGCACACCCACATTACACTCCCCACACACACTCATCCCAGCCGCACACCCACATTACACTCTCCACACACACTCATCCCAGCCGCACACCCACATTACACTCCCCACACACACTCATCCCAGCCGCACACACATTACACTCCCCACACACACTACTCCCAGCCGCACACACACATTACACTCCCCACAGACACTCATCCCAGCCGCACACACACGTTACACTCCCCACACACACTCATCCCAGCCGCACACCCACATTACACTCCCCACACACACTCATCCCAGCCGCACACACATTACACTCCCCACGCACACTAATCCCAGCCGCACACACACATTACACTCCCCACACACACTCATCCCTGCCGCACACACACATTGCACTCCCCACACACACTCACCCCAGCCGCACACACACATTACACTCCCAGCACACACTCATCCCAGCCACACACACACATTACACTCCCCGCACACACCATCCCAGCCGCACACACACATTACACTCCCCACACACACCATCCCAGCCGCACAAACACATTACACTCCCACGCACACTCATCCCAGCCGCACACACCATTACACTCCCCACACACACTCATCCCAGCCGCACACACACATTACACTCCCCACACACACTCATCCCAGCCGCACACACACATTACACTCCCCACACACACTCATCCCAGCTGCACACCCACATTACATTCCCCACACACACTCATCCCAGCCGCACACACACATTACACTTCCCACACACACTCATCCCAGCCGCACACACACATTACACTCCCCACACACACTCACCCCAGCCGCACACACACATTACACTCCCCACACACACTCATCCCAGCCGCACACACACATTACACTCCCCACACACACTCATCCCAGCCGCACACACACATTACACTCCCCACACACACTCATCCCAGCCGCACACACACATTACACTCCCCACACACACTCATCCCAGCCACACACACATTACACTCCCCACACACACTCATCCCAGCCGCACACACATTACACTCCCCACACACGCTCATCCCAGCCGCACACACACACTACACTCCCCACACACACTCATCCCAGCCGCACACCCACATTACACTCCCCACACACACTCATCCCAGCCGCACACACACATTACACTCCCCACACACACTAATCCCAGCCGCACACCCACATTACACTCCCCACACACACTCATCCCAGCCGCACACCCACATTACACTCTCCACACACGCTCATCCCAGCCGCACACCCACATTACACTCCCCACACACACTCATCCCAGCCGCACACACACATTACACTCCCCACACACACTCATCCCAGCCGCGCACACACATTACACTCCCCACACACACTCCTCCCAGCCACACACACATTACACTCCCCACGCACACTCATCCCAGCCGCACACACACATTACACTCCCCACATACACTCATCCCAACCGCACACACACATTACACTCCCCACACACACTCCTCCCAGCCACACACACACATTACACTCCCCACACACACTCATCCCAACCGCACACACACATTACACTCCCCACACACACTCCTCCCAGCCACACACACACATTACACTCCCCACATACACTCATCCCAACCGCACACACACATTACACTCCCCACACACACTCATCCCAGCAGCACACACACATTACACTCCCCACACACACTCATCCCAGCTGCACACACACATTACACTCCCCACACACACTCATCCCAGCCGCACACACACATTACACTCCCACGCACACTCATCCCAGCCGCACACACACATTACACTCCCCACACACACTCATCCCAGCCGCACACACATTACACTCCCCACACACGCTCATCCCAGCCACACACACACATTACACTCCCCACACACACTCCTCCCAGCCACACACACATTACACTCCCCACACACACTCATCCCAGCTGCACACACACATTACACTCCCCACACACACTCATCCCAGCCGCACACACACATTACACTCCCACGCACACTCATCCCAGCCGCACACACACATTACACTCCCCACACACACTCATCCCAGCCGCACACACACATTACACTCCCCACACACACTCATCCCAGCCGCACACACACATTATACTCATCGCACACACTCATCCCAGCCGCACACACACATTACACTCCCCACACACACTCATCCCAGCCGCACACACACATTACACTCCCCGCACACACTCAGCCCAGCCGCACACACACATTACACTCCCCACACACACTCACCCCAGCCGCACACACACATTACACTCCCCACACACACTCATCCCAGCCGCACACACACATTATACTCATCGCACACACTCACCCCAGCCGCACACACACATTACACTCCCCACACACACTCATCCCAGCCTCACACACACATTACACTCCCCCACACACTCATCCCAGCCGCACACACACATTACACTCCCCACATACACTCATCCCAACCGCACATACACATTACACTCCCCACACACACTCCTCCCAGCCACACACACACATTACACTCCCCACACACACTCATCCCAGCCGCACACACACATTACACTCCCCACACACACTCATCCCAGCCGCACACACACATTACACTCCCCACACACACTCATCCCAGCCGCACACACACAGTACACTCCCCACGCACACTCACCCCAGCCGCACACACACATTACACACCCCACACACACTCATCCCAGCCGCACACACACATTACACTCCCCACACACACTCATCCCAGCCGCACACACACATTACACTCCCCACACACACTCATCCCAGCCGCACACACACAGTACACTCCCCACGCACACTCACCCCAGCCGCGCACACACATTACACACCCCACACACACTCATCCCAGCCGCACACACACATTACACTCCCCACACACACTCATCCCAGCCGCACACACACATTACACTCCCCCACACACTCATCCCAGCTGCACACACACATTACACTCCCCACACACACTCACCCCAGCCAACAAGATGGCAGCGAGGAGAGCGGCCCCACGTTTCATCAACACCGAGCTGGAGACCCTCCTGGGCGGGGTGGAGGAGAGGCAGATGACCCTCTACCCCGGGAAGGAGGCTGCCAGCTGCCGCCATTCGCCGTGCCTCGGCACAGGTGGCAGAGACCGGGAGGGCCAACAGCAACACCGTCTGTTCCGGCCAGCAGTGCCGGAAAACACTGCACGACCTCCTCAGGGTGGCCAGGATGAGTCGGCAACACCGTGCCCCTGGCACTAACCCCCCGCCCCCCAACACACCCCTAACCCTACCCTCCCCAACCCGGAGGGCGGGCGAACCCCCATCCTGCACCACATGCCGTGGCCAGGTGCCCTGGTCACTGAGACTGCCAGCTACCCACCCCCTGGGCTGCATGCGTCGGATTGTCTAACACCAGGAGAAGGCAGCTTGGAGCAGGAGAAGACAGGAGGGGGACCGCCCATCGGAGGAGGGGAATCGCGGAGTCCCGGAGCATACCGGGATGGGCCCACTAATGCTATGCAAACACTGTTTGCTGAGGGCGGCACATGGCACAGTGGCTAGCACTGTTGCTTCACAGCGTTAAGGACCTTGGTTTGAATCCCAGCCCGGGTCACTGTCCGTGTGGAGTTTGCACATTCTCCCCGTGTCTGCGTGGGTCTCACCCCCACAACCCAATGTGCAGGGTGGGTGGATTGGCCACGCTAAATTGCCCCTTAATTGGAAACAAAAATAATTGGGTACGCTAAATTTATTTTTAAAAACAAAGAAAAAGTGTTTACTGTACGTGCATTCCGGAACGCATTAAAGACACAGTCGACATGACAGATGATCGGGGTTTGGCATCGAATCGGCACCCACCATGATTCTGGTGTCAGAACTTTTTCTCCACCCAATCGCGTTTTGAGATTCTAGCGTCGGCCAATGGAGAAACCCTGCCAGGATCTTTCACCAGAACTGAGGATTTGGACAAGTGGAAAGGGGGGGGTGGGAGGGGGGAGAGAGAGAGGAAGAACAAAAGGGAAGGTCTTTGATAGGGTAGAGGCAGGATGATCAAATGACAAAAGGTTTCACGTTGTAAATGCCAAAATGAATGGAAATGGGTAAAGAAACAAAATAATGCGCAGCGTGGGTGGGTGGTAGAGGCAGGTGCCTGGGAGGGTGGTAGAGGCAGGTTGCCTGGGAGGGTGGTAGAGGCAGGTGCCTGGGTGGGTGGTAGAGGCAGGTTGCCTGGGAGGGTGGTAGAGGCAGGATGCCTGGGAGGGTGGTAGAGGCAGGTTGCCTGGGAGGGTGGTAGAGGCAGGTTGCCCGGGAGGGTGGTAGAGGCAGGTTGCCCGGGAGGGTGGTAGAGGCAGGTTGCCTGGGAGGGTGGTAGAGGCAGGTTGCCTGGGAGGGTGGTAGAGGCAGGTTGCCTGGGAGGGTGGTAGAGGCAGGTTGCCCGGGAGGGTGGTAGAGGCAGGTTGCCCGGGAGGGTGGTAGAGGCAGGTTGCCTGGGAGGGTGGTAGAGGCAGGTTGCCTGGGAGGGTGGTAGAGGCAGGTTGCCTGGGAGGGTGGTAGAGGCAGGTTGCCTGGGAGGGTGGTAGAGGCAGGTTGCCCGGGAGGGTGGTAGAGGCAGGTTGCCTGGGAGGGTGGTAGAGGCAGGTTGCCCGGGAGGGTGGTAGAGGCAGGTTGCCTGGGAGGGTGGTAGAGGCAGGTTGCCCGGGAGGGTGGTAGAGGCAGGTTGCCTGGGAGGGTGGTAGAGGCAGGTTGCCCGGGAGGGTGGTAGAGGCAGGTTGCCTGGGAGGGTGGTAGAGGCAGGTTGCCTCAAACCCTTTCAGAGTACCTGGATGAGTCATGCCGCCGTGTGTTCCATCTACAAGATGCCCTGCAGGTACTCGCCAAGGCTCCTGTGGCAGCACCTTCCAAACCCACAGCTGCTCCTATCTAGAAGGACAAGAGCAGCAGATACCTGGGAACCCCACCACCTGGAGGTTCCCCTCCAAGTCACTCACCATCCTGACTTGGAAATATATCGCTGCTCCTTCACTGTCGCTGGGTCAAAATCCTGGAACTCCCTCCCTAACAGCACTATGGGTGTACCTACACCTCAGGGACTGCAGTGGTTCAAAAAGCCAACTCACTCCCACCTTCTCAAGGGCAATTTGGCATTTACCTGGGGGAGGGGAGGTTCTTCAGCAATGGCAATGAGTGAGTGGTTCTCAGTGAGACCCCTTTTCTCATGTTGGATCCCTCCATCAGGCATTGAGATACTTTGAACCCTGACAGGGTTTCCTTTTCGTTCTTCCCACGTGGCGAGACCATGCATAACCTCCATTAGCACCGCTAAGCAATAGTACAATAGTACACACACTCTACTGGTTGTGTACTTACCCTGTAAGCTAACAGTTTGACTCAGTGGCCTATCTGCTGGTTAAAGGTCACCGTGCGAGACTTTGGAGCAACTGAACAAATCTGCAGTGCGTGTATTGTTTTTGGCTCTGGTCTTGTGCCATCAAAGGTAATTCCTGTTTTTAGCCCATTTCATTGGCTTTCAATACATCGGTCTGTGGGTGTATCACAAGCACCCATGATGGAATAGAGCCAGCCTGACTTTGCGTGATTATCTCTTATCACTCCCCAAGCTGGTTCAGACAGACATGTTTATTACGAGCACTTTCTCACAGTTCAAGGCCAGTCCTCTTGCACACGCAGTTCGATTTGTTTTGCCGACATTGTTAATTCTGGCAAATCTGTACCTTGGCTAAATTACCCATCCTGCCTTGTGTTCACCACACAGTTCTTGATGTGTCTCTGCTGCACAGAAGGGTGGGAAAAAGACTGGCAGGGCTATAGTCATAGGGGATTCAATCGTAAGGGGAGTAGACAGGCGTTTCTGTGGTCGAAAACGAGACTCCCGAATGGTATGTTGCCTCCCGGGTGCACGGGTCAGCGATGTCTCAGATCGGCTGCAGGACATACTGAAGGGGGAGGGTGAACAGCCAGTTGTCGTGGTGCATATAGGCACCAACGATATAGGTAAAATACGGGATGAGATCCAACAATCAGAATTTAGGGAGTTAGGAGCTCAAAGGTAGTAATCTCAGGATTGCTACCAGTTCCACAAGACAGTCAGAGTAGAAATTCAAGAATAGTCAGAATGAATACGTGGCTTGAGAGTTGGTGCAGGAGGGAGGGATTCAGATTTTTGGGACATTGGAACCAGTTCTGGGGGCGGTGGGACCATTACAAATCGGATGGTCTACACCTGGGCAGGACTGGAACCAATGTCCTAGGGGGTGCTTTTGCTAACACTGTTGGGGAGGTTTTAAACTAATGTACGAAGTCTTACAACACCAGGTTAAAGTCCAACAGGTTTGTTTCGATGTCACCAGCTTTCGGAGCGCTGCTCCTTCCTCAGGTGAATGAAGAGGTCTGTTCCAGAAACACATATATAGACAAATTCAAAGATGCCAAACAATGCTAGGAATGCGAGCATTAGCAGGTGATTAAATCTTTACAGATCCAGAGATGGGGTAACCCTAGGTTAAAGAGGTGTGAATTGTCTCAAGCCAGGACAGTTGGTAGGATTTCGCAGGCCAGATGGTGGGGGATGAATGTAATGTGACATGAATCCCAGGTCCCGGTTGAGGCCGCACTCATGTGTGCGGAACTTGGCTATAAGTTTCTGCTCGGCGATTCTGCGTTGTCGCGGGTCCTGAAGGCCGCCTTGGAGAACGCTTACCCGGAGATCAGAGGCTGAATGCCCTTGACTGCTGAAGTGTTCCCCGACTGGAAGGGAACATTCCTGCCTGGTGATTGTTGCGCGATGTCCGTTCATTCGTTGTCGCAGCGTCTGCATGGTCTCGCAGTTGCAGATAGCGAGGAGGACTGTCAGAGAATACAGCAAAATATAGATAGATTGGAGAGTTGGGCAGAGAAATGGCAGATGGAGTTCAATCCAGGCAAATGCGAGGTGATGCATTTTGGAAGATCTAATTCAAGAGCGGACTATACGGTCAATGGAAGAGTCCTGGGGAAAATTGATGTACAGAGAGATCTGGGAATTCAGGTCCATTGTACCCTGAAGATGGCAACGCAGGTCGATAGAGTGGTCAAGAAGACATACAGCATGCTTGCCTTCATCGGACGGGGTATTAAGTGCAAGAGTCGGCAGGTCATGTTACAGTTGTATAGGACTTTGGTTAGGCCACATTTGGAATACTGCGTGCAGTTCTGGTCGCCACATTACCAGAAGGATGTGGATGCTTTAGAGCGGGTGCAGAGGAGGTTCACCAGGATGTTCCCTGGTATGGAGGGTGCTAGAAATGAAGAAAGGTTGAGTAGATTAGGATTGTTTTTGTTGGAAAGACGGAGGTTGAGGGGGGACCGGATTGTGGTCTACAAAATTATGAGAGGTATGGACAGGGTGGATAGCAACAAGCTTTTTCCAAGAGTGGGGGTGTCAATTACAAGGGGTCACGATTTCAAGGTGAGAGGGGGAAAGTTTAAGGGAGATGTGCGTGGAAAGTTTTTTACGCAGAGGGTGGTGGGTGCCTGGAACGCTTTGCCAGCGGAGGTGGTAGAGGCGGGCACAATAACATCATTTAAGATGCATCTAGACAGATATATGAATGGGTGGGGAACAGAGGGAAGTAGATCCTTGGAAAGTAGGCGACCGGTTTAGATAAAGGATCTCGATCGGCATAGGCTGGGAGGGCCGAAGGGCCTGTTCCTGTGCTGTAAATTTTCTTTGTTTTGTTCTTTGTGTCGTCCCTCAGGGTGCTGATTCTCTTTGTCCCATGTCACTAATGTGAGACCACACGCGGCACTACTCATGGCACCGAGGTCCCAGGTTCAATCCCGGCCCCGGGTCACTGTCCGTGTGGAGTTTGCACATTCTCCCCGTGTCTGTGTGGGTCTCACCCCCACAACCCAAAGATGTGCAGGGTAGGGGGATTGGCCGCGCTAAATTGCCCTTTAGTTGGGAAAATATAATTTGGTACTCTAAATGTATTTATTTATTTATTAAAAGTATATTTGTTCATATTTTTCAACAAATTTTCAACAACCCCCCCCCACAAGAAAAAGAAACAAAAACACAACAAGCAGAAGTTATACATAGGGGGCGCGATTCTCCACTCCCGCGCCGGTTGGGAGAATCGCCAGGGCCGCCAAAATTTCACGCGACGCCGGTCCGACGCCCTCCCACGATTCTCCCAAGCGGCGGGAACGGCCCCGTCGAGTTCCGCGGGCCGCAGGCCGGAGAATCGCCCGAGACACCCAAAATGGCGATTCTCCGGCACCCCCGCTATTCTCAGGCCTGGATGGGCCGAGCGGCCAGCCCAAAACGGCGGGTTCCCCCCGGCGCCGTCCACACCTGGTCGCTGCCGTCGGGAACAGCGCGGGAACGCTGGGGGGGGGTGGCCTGCGGGGGGGGGGGGGGGGGGGGGGGGGATCCTGCACCGGGGGGTACCTCAAATGTGGGGTGGCGCGCGATCGGTGCCCAATGCCGTATCTCCCCTACCCGAGGGTGTTTGACCAGCGGGGGGGTCCCCAGGCAGGGCGGGTCTCACGCCGTTTCTCCACTGCCAACCAAAGAACGGGCGAAAAATGTATTCATCGTGGTGGGGTTGCTACTGTGATTCTATCCTCGAATCAGAAGAGCAGCTACGATCGGGCGTCTGGTACCCGAACAGGTATCAGCTGACAAGCTAGTTCCGCTGATCAAGCGTGTGGTCTGTGTGACCAGTATCTGCAGATAAGTTAGTTCCGCTGAACAGGCGTCTGGCAGCGTGGGTCTCTGAGGGCAAGTGCTCAGAGGTTTCAGGTGAATTTGCGTGTGGTAGTGAGAAAATTCTCCTGACGGACGAACAACACAAAACAAATGTACGAATAACATAAAACATCCTGCAGGTTCCATCAGGAAGGACAACACTTTTCCCTAAGTGTCTCCTTTAAATCATCATGTGGACACCTCAGTTCTTTGTTGCGAACAGGGTCGCAAAGGGGTTGGCGGTTTGGGAGTCAGACCCGAGGTCGTCACCTTCTCCCGGGTGCCAAACTCTGGAGTGGATTAGGGCTGAAAGGGCTGCATGGTGTGAGTTGGGGTCGCTCTCGTCGTTGCGGACGAGTCTGTAGGAATTGTCACGGTGCCAATACTTTGTGTCGAGTTGTGTTGGGGCAAAGTCGGGGTCGTCCGTGTGGTTTCGGTGGTCGGTAGTGGGATTTGTTTAGAAAAGTGATCAGGAAGGAATCACTGGAGTCGAATTCGGAGTCGCTGGGTGTGGGCCCTGTTGCATGGGGATAGTAGGGAGGCGTGCTGTGGCCATCGTCCGAGTCACAGTCGCTGTCTCTGCTGCTGCAGTCTGTGGGCGTTCCGGGGCGGAGTGTATATTTCGGGGGTGGAGTCGAAGTTGAGTCCGTAGCTGGGCTGGAGTGGTGGGGGTTGGTCGGGTTACGTTGGCTGGGGGCGGGGTGTGGTCTGCTGCGTCCAGCATGACGTGGTGTGCGTGGTTTGACTGTGCTCCATAAACCTTTAACTGGTTAATATGAAACCAGGCAGTCTTACCATTTGGGTATTTTATTTTGTAGACTGATGGGCTTACTTTATCCGTAATGGAGTACGGACCTGAGTATTTTGGAGACAGGAATATGCTGGGATTGTATACAGACAACATCACTTGTTGTCCTATACCATACTCCGTTGCATGTACTGCCTTATCAAAACAGGCCTTGCTCTGTTTCTTTTTAGTGCCCAGTTTAACCGCGGCTGCTAACTGAGCCGTTTTTACATTAGCAACTAATTGCTCCACGGCTTTCTCATGTGTGAGGGCCGTTACTTCAGGGCTCGTCAGGTCTAAACCTAACAAGTATTCTGTCCCTTTCATGGGGCGTCCGGTCATAAGGGTGTGTGGGGTGTAACCTGTGGAGGTGGAAACAGTGTTACGCAAAAACATCAGCACAAAGGGGAGGACAGAATCCCAAGTGGTGTTGTTCTGCTGGACCATTTTTCTGAGGGTGGATTTTAGGATCCGATTCATGCGCTCCACGATACCACTCGACTGTGGGTGGTACGCAATGTGGAATTTTTGGGTTATGCCAAATATCGTGAGGACGTTCTGCATGACCCGTCCCGTAAAGTGAGAACCTTGGTCCGATTCAATACTGCGGGGGAGTCCCCATCTTGTAAAGATGTGGTGAGTTAGGATCTTGGCTGTAGTTTTCGCGGTGTTGGTGCGGGCTGGAAATGCTTCCACCCACTTTGTAAATGTGTCTATGACCACCAGAACATATTTATAGCCATTCCTGCAAGGGGGCAATGGACCTATAAAATCGATCTGGAGGTTAGTCCAGGGGCCGTTAACGGGTCGGGTGTGGCTGAGTTGTGCCTTTTTGGCATACCTATCTGGGTTGTTCTGTGCGCAGATGGGGCAATTCTCAATGTAATGGGATACATCTTCCTTGAGATTTGGCCACCAACAAAGCTGTTTGAGGTGGGCTGTGGTGGGATCGATTCCCTGGTGTCCATGACCATCATGGAATAAACAAATCATTTGGTTCCTATCCTGCTCAGGAACTACATAAAGGGGTCCTTTAGCACCACACAGTCATGCGTGGTTATCGTATTTCTGTACCTCTCGTAGGAGGCTGGAAACTTCCCTTTCACAATCTCAGTGAGAGCGCTATCCTGCTTCTGGGCCTCTACTAGATCTTTGATCCTAGTCTGCGCGACCTGAACTGCACTCAATGGTGCACTCACTGGGGCGCTCTCGGGGGGCTTCCAAAAATACCCATGCCTGGATCCTGCCTTAGCAGTGAGTCGGCTTTTACATTTCCAGGGGGGGAGGAACGATGGTGGCTGCGGACTTTTATAATGCCAAAAGTCCTGTTCTTGGCCTTTTGTTAAATATGGCGGAGCAATGGGGCTGAGGGGAGGGGTTTCCCATCCGCGGAAACAAATCCTCTTGCTTCCCACAGGGGCAGAAATTCGGTGAGGCTGTTACAGACATATAGGCTGTCTGAGTATATGTCTGCTGGGCTGGGGAAGGAATCTGGGTGGTCTACAATGTACGCAATGACCGCAAGCTCTGCTGCCTGCGCGCCTAAGTGTCCGGGTAATTTTAATGCGATCTCCTCAAGGGCGCGTCCCTGCGCGTCCTCAACATAAATCCCGCTACCTGTTATGCGCTTCCCATCTAAGATTGTGGAAGATCCATCCACATAAATCCTAATGGGCTCACACGTGTCCGTGTGCGGGGGGCTCTGAGATGAATCTGATATTTTCCGGGGGGGTGTTTTTGCTATAAAGGGGCCTGTATTATGGAGTGGAGAGATGATTACACACTCATGGGGGGTTCCGGGGTACTGCAAATTGTCCGCTAAGTATGTGTGAGTCTTTGTCCATTTGACTGTGATGTCCCGTCCTTGTAAGAGAAGGGTCCATCTAGCAGCGCGGATTTGGCTGACGGTACCGTCCTTGAGTCGTCCGTCCAGTAAAAGTTGGGTGGGGGTGTGCTCGGTCAAAATGGTGATGGGGTTCAGTCCGGTAATGTAGGAAAAGTACTGGACTGCCCAGAAAACTGCGAGCAGGTGCCTCTCACAGGCTGAAAATCCCTGCTCCACAGCATCTAAAATTCGGGAGGCGTAAGCTAAGGGTCTCAATTGGTCGTGCCGTTCCTGGAGGAGCACGGCTGAAAGGGTGTGGTCTGTGGTCGCTACCTCTATGGCGTAAGGGGAAAGCGGGTCTGGAACTTGTAGTGCAGGGGCGGCTATGAGTGCCTGTTTTAAAGAGTCCACAGCATCCGTATGCTGCGGAAGCCATTCCCAGGGGGCTACTTTCTTTAGGAGGTCTGAGAGGGGAGCTGCCTTGCTGGCGAAACCGTCAATGTGGTTTCGGCAGTAGCCAACCAATCCTAAAAACGACTGGAGGGCTGAAACGTTTTGGGGGAGGGGCAATTTAGCGATCGAGTCAATCCTTTTGTGCTCGATCTCGCGTTTGCCGTGTGTGATAATAGTACCTAAATATACCACTTTTTCTTCCAATATCTGGGCCTTTTTGGGGTTGACTTTACATCCAATGGAATGTAGCAATTCCAGGAGTTCGGACAGAAGCTCAATGTGCTCTTCCTTTGTGTCTGTCTGCAGTAGTAGATCATCTACATACTGGACCAGACATTCGGGGCGAGAACATTTTGCTAGTCCATTTACCAGCTGTCGGTGGAAAATGGAGGGGGAGTTGTGGAATCCTTGTGGCAGGCATGTCCACATGTACTGCTGTGCTTTAAAGGTGAAGGCAAATTTGTACTGGCACGTCTTTGCCAATGGAATAGACCAGAATCCATTACTGACGTCCAAAACCGTGAAGTAGCGGGAATTGAGTCCCTGCTTGAGCATGGTCTCGGGACTTATTGCTACTGTGGGGGCTGCTGCGGGGGTGACTTTGTTGAGCTCCCGATAATCAATGGTCAGTCGCCATGATCCATCGGGCTTTCTCACTGGCCAAATCGGGGCATTATTAGTGGAGGCTACTGATCTAAGTACGCCCTGCTCTAATAAGCTCTCTATAACTTTTAGGATTTCTCCCTCTGCTTCTAGGGGGTATCCGTACTGTTTTTGGGATCTAGCGTCCGGTCCTGTTACTTGTACGGAGCCAGTCATCCGTCCACAGTCGTGCTTGTGGGTCGCGAATGCTGCCCTGTTCTTTTGCAGGACTGCCCTAACCTGCCTGTCCGTGCTGAGTGTGGTGGGGTTGAACCAAAACTCGCCTACTGCGCTAATTTTGTTCGTGTAGTCCCCTATGGTGAGCGTTGCGTGGCTCTAGCGGATTTTGCCATCTTCCAGACACACTGGTTGACTGGATCGAAGGATAGGTGGTGGGAATTCATAAAGTCGATTCCCAGAATGTGTTCTGCTGTGTGGGGCAGGTCTACTAAAACTATGGGGTGTTTTGTGCTAATGGTTCCGATTTGAATGGGTACAGGGGCTGTGATGTGTCCCTGCTGTGAGTGGCCTGTAAAGCCGCTGAGGGTGATAGTGGCTGTAGTGGGCCACGTGTCCTGACCACGGGTGGAGGAATTTATGGTGGTGCGGGACCCTCCTGTGTCCCAAAGAAACTCGATAGGTTGTCCCCTAATTTTCGCTGCGACTACGGGTCGTCCTGACCTATCCCAAAGGGTATCACAGACCCAACTGGGAGAGCCTGTACACCGTCAGTCCGTTCCGGTCAAGTCCGTCTGATCCGGCCGGGCGCTAACGCTATGTATGGGCTCTGCCTTTTTCTTACTGAGAGTGCCTGTCTGTGGGGCTCTCTGTGGCTTTTTAGGGGCATTGTACTCTTTGGCAAAATGTCCCAACTGTCCGCAGTTGTAGCATTCTTGCAGTTTTGTTGGGGAACTGCTCTTTCCCACATTTACCCAGGCGGGGTTGTGAGGTGTGGCTTTTACTGCCTGCACGTCTGCGGTGGCTTGCTTTTCCTCGGGGGTTTTAGCGGCAGGTTTATTGTGAACAGACTGCTCCCAAACGCGGGACAATCTTTTGACCACCCACTTCTCGTTATGAGCCTCCTCCGAGGGTCATAATTACTACAGGCATTCTGGGGACAAATGGGCACGGTCTATGTCTCCAAAAACGGCTTCAAAGTGAATCCACAAGCGTCCTGCAAACGCTGTGGGGTGTTCAGACTTTTTCTGCCTGCACTTATTTAGGCCATCCACGGGGTCACCCCGGTTATACCCGATCGCATCCAGGATCGCGGTATGCATTTCTGCAAGGGTGCCTCCTCCTACATTCTGTGGGTCGGGAAGGGCTGCTGCGACCGATGGATCTAAGCTGAGGACCGTGAGCTTTACCTGCTCTCTCTCATCCAGGCCGTACATGGTCGCCTGATGTTTGACGGTGGCAAAGAAATGGGGCGTCATTCTCCGACCCCCCGCCGGGTCGGAGAATGGCCGTTGGCCGCCGTGAATCCCGCCCCCACCCCCGCCGAAGTCTCCGCTCCCGGAGATTGGGCGGGGGCGGGAATCCGGCCGCGCTGGTTGGCGGGACCCCCCGCTGGATTCTCCGGCCCGGATGGGCCGAAGTCCCGCCCAGGAATTGCCTGTCCCGCCGACGTAAATCAAACCTGGTATTTACCGGCGGGACCAGGCGGCGTGGGCGGGCTCCGGGGTCCTGGGGGGGGGCGCGGGGCGATCTGACCCCGGGGGGTGCCCCCACGGTGGCCTGGCCCGCGATCGGGGCCCACCGATCCGCGGGCGGGCCTGTGCCGTGAGGGCACTCTTTCCCTTCCGCCTCCGCTACGGCCTCCACCATGGCGGAGGCGGAAGAGACTCTCCCCACTGCGCATGCGCGGGAAACTGACAGCGGCCGCTGACGCTCCCGCGCATGCGCCGCATTTCCGCGCCAGCTGGCGGGGCAACAAACGCCATTTCCGCCAGCTGGCGGGGCGGAAATCCCTCCGGCGTCGGCCTAGCCCCTCAATGTTGGGGCTAGGCTGCCAAAGATGCGGAGACTTCCGCACCTTTGGGCCGGCGCGATGCCCGTCTGATTGGCGCCGGCTTTGGCGCCAGTCGGCGGGCATCCCGCCGTTGGGGGAGAATTTCGCCCATGGTGTGGGTCTGAAGCGGGGAGGAACGGTGTGATTTTTGCACACGCGTCCCGTAATTGGGTCACTGTGAGGGGGGTGGAATATAGGAATTCCGCCTCGTCTGATGTGGCTGTGCGGTGGGTTGTTACAGGGTTCATCGGAGCCTGAACTACCTGCTGTGTGGGGGGGGTGCTTTTCTCCTTTGGGGCTTTCCCTGCGCACATGTTCCCTGAACATATCTCTGCGCTGTTTCCTGTAATTCTTCCCAATCAGGGCCGTCTTCCTGTTCTAAACTTTCCCCAAAGGTTTCTTGGAATCCTTTTTGGACAGAAAGCAGTGACTACAGGTCTGCAATTTGCTTTCGGCACTTTGCATGGTCTAAGGTACTCTGCCTTTGTTCCGTGGTTGCAGCGTGGAGCGCTCTCAAGGCCGCCTTGAGATCACTACATTGCTTCTGTAGCGTCTCCACCTGCTTCTCTGTTTCTTTCTTTACCAGGACGGCACGCTGCGTGTCCTGATAAGTCTTTTCATACTGGGACTGGAAACTACTCAAATGCGCCAGACAAGAACAAAAGAACTAGAAGCAGGAGTCGGCCATCTGGCCCCTCGCGCCTGCTCCACCATTCAATGAGATCATGGCTGATCTTTTGTGGACTCAGCTCCACTTTCCGGCCGAACACCATAACCCTTAATCCCTTTATTCTTCAAAAACTATCTATCTTTATCTTAAAAACATTTAATGAATGAGCCTCTACTGCTTCACTGGGTAAGGAATTCCATAGATTCACAACCCTTTGGGTGAAGAAGTTCCTCCTAAACTCAGTCCTAAATCTACTTCCCCTTATTTTGAGGCTATACCCCCTAGTTCTGCTTTCACCCGCCAGTGGAAACAACCTGCCCGCTTCTATCCTATCCCCTTCATAATTTTATATGTTTCTATAAGATCCCCCCTCATCCTTCTAAATTCCAACGAGTACAGTCCCAGTCTACTCAACCTCTCCTCGTAATCCAACCCCTACAGCTCTGGGATTAACCTAGTGAATCTCCTCTGCACACCCTCCAGTGCCAGTACGTCCTTTCTCAAGTAAGGAGACCAAAACTGAACATAATACTCTAGGTGTGGCCTCACTAACACCTTATACAATTGCAGCAGAACCTCCCTAGTCTTAAACTACATCCCTCTAGCAATGAAGGACAAAATTCCATTTGCCTTCTTAATCACCTGTTGCACCTGTAAACCAACTTTTTGCGACTCATGCACTAGCACACCCAGGTCTCTCTGCATAGCAGCATGTTTTAATATTTTATCATTTAAATAATAATCCCTTTTGCTGTTATTCCTACCAAAATGGATAACCTTACATTTGTCAACATTGTATTCCATCTGCCAGACCCTAGCCCATTCACTTAGCCTATCCAAATCCCTCTGCAGACTTCCAGTATCCTCTGCACTTTTTGCTTTACCACTTATCTTAGTGTCGTCTGCAAACTTGGACACATTGCCCTTGGTCCCCAACTCCAAATCATCTATGTAAATTGTGAACAGTTGTGGGCCCAACACTGATCCCTGAGGGACACCACTAGCTACTGATTGCCAACCAGAGAAACACCCATTAATCCCCACTCTTTGCTTTCTATTAATTAACCAATCCTCTATCCATGCTACTACTTTCCCCTTAATGCCATGCATCTTTATCTTATGCAGCAACCTTTTGTGTGGCACCTTGTCAAAGGCTTTCTGGAAATCCAGATATACCACATCCATTGGCTCCCCGTTATCTACCGCACTGTTAATGTCCTCAAAAAATTCCACCAAATTAGTTAGGCATGACCTGCCCTTTATGAACCCATGCTGCGTTTGCCCAATGGGACAATTTCCATCCAGATGCCTCGCTATTTCTTCCTTGATGATAGATTCCAGCATCTTCCCTACTACCGAAGTTAAGCTCACTGGCCTATAATTACCCGCTTTCTGCCTACCTCCTTTTTTAAACAGTGGTGTCATGTTTGCTAATTTCCAATCCGCCGGGATCACCCCAGAATCTAGTGAATTTTGGTAAATTATCACTAGTGCATTTGCAATTTCCCTAGCCATCTCTTTTAGCACTCTGGGATGCATTCCATCAGGTCCAGGAGACTTGTCTACCTTTAGCCCCATTAGCTTGCCCATCACTACCTCCTTGGTGATAACAATCCTCTCAAGGTCCTCACCTGTCATAGCCTCATTTCCATCAGTCACTGGCATGTTATTTGTGTCTTCCACTGTGAAGACCGACCCAAAAAACCTGTTCAGTTCCTCAGCCATTTCCTCATCGCCCATTATTAAATCTCCCCTCTCATCCTCTAAAGGACCAATATTTACCTTAGCCACTCTTTTTTGTTTTATGTATTTGTAGAAACTTTTACTATCTGTTTTTATATTCTGAGCTAGTTTACTCTCATAATCTATCTTACTCTTCTTTATAGCTTTTTTAGTAGCTTTCTGTTGCCCCCTAAAGATTTCCCAGTCCTCTAGTCTCCCACTGATCTTTGCTACTTTGTATGTTTTTTCCTTCAATTTGATACTCTCCCTTATTTCCTTAGATATCCACGGTCGATTTTCCCTCTTTTTACCGTCCTTCCTTTTTGTTGGTATAAACCTTTGCTGAGCACTGTGAAAAATCACTTGGAAGGTTCTCCACTGTTCCTCAACTGTTTTACCATAAAGTCTTTGCTCCCAGTCTACCTTAGCTAGTTCTTCTCTCATCCCATTGTAATCTCCTTTATTTAAGCACAAAACACTAGTGCTTGATTTTACCTTCTCACCCTCCATCTGTATTTTAAATTCCACCATATTGTGATCGCTCCTTCCGAGAGGATCCCTAACTATGAGATCCTGAATCAATCCTGTCTCATTACACAGGACCAGATCTAGGACCGCTTGTTCCCTCGTAGGTTCCATTACATACTGTTCTAGGAAACTATCGCGGATACATTCTATAAACTCCTCCTCAAGGCTGCCTTGACCGACCTGGTTCAACCAATCGACATGTAGATTAAAATTCCCCATGATAACTGCTGGACCATTTCTATATGCATCTGTTATTTCTTTGTTTATTGCCTGCCCCACCATAATGTTACTATTTGGTGGCCTATAGACTACTCCTATCAGTGACTTTTTCGCCTTACTATTCCTGATTTCCACCCAAATGGATTCAACCTTATCCTCCATTGCACCGATGTCATCCCTTACTGTTGCCCGGATGTCATCCTTAAATAACAGAGCTACACCACCTCCCTTACCATCCACTCTGTCCTTCCGAAAAGTTTGATACCCTCGGATATTTAACTCCCAGTCGTGACCATCCTTTAACCATGTTTCAGTAATGCCACTAAATCATAGTCATTCACGATGATTTGCGCCATCAACTCATTTACCTTATTCCGAATACTACGAGCATTCAGGTAAAGTACACTTATGTTGGCTTGTTTACCTCTGTTCTGAATCTTAACACCTCGATCAGTAACCTCTCCTAAGTTATGTTTCCTCTTAACCTTTCTCCTAATTTTCCTTGTCGTTGAACCCATATCTTCCTGTAACAACCTGCCGCGTCGCTTACCATTAATGTTTTCACTTCCCGTTTTATTCCTTTTAGTATTCCTGGTCCTATTCACTGAGCTTCCCTCAGTCACTGTACCTTGTACTGTCGCCCTTTTTGATTTTTGACTCTGGCTTCTCTGCCTTACACTTTCCCCCTTACTGCCTTTTATTTCTGTCCCTGTTTTACTACCTTCCAACTTCCTGCATTGTTTCCTGATACTATCCTGATAACACTATCCGTAACATTATCCTGATAACAGAATCACAAAGAACACCACATTCTCTACACCCACCGCTTGTCAATGGGATTTATCATTGAAGCCATACAACACTCGGGACGCGGGCTGACAGCGGGAACACGGAGAATTCCGGCTGTGGTTAAAACGTGGTTACCATATTGAAAATAATTAAATAATGCATCAGCTTACAAGGGACGGACATGACAGAGTGGGAGGAAGGTGGAAAATTGAAATAATCAGCGACAGGAAACCCAGGGTCACGTGTGTGGACTTATTGGAGGTGTTTTGCAAAGCGTTCACCCAGTCTGTGTCTGTTCTCGCCAGTCTGGAGGAATCTGGATTCTGAATAGTGAACACAATCCACTGAATCGAAAGAAGTAACAGTGACGACTCTTTCACCTGTAAAGAGTGTTGAGATTTGGGATGGTGGGGAGAGAGGAGGTAACGGGGGATGGTGTTACACCTCCTGCGCTGGCAAGGAAAGGTGTGGTGGGAAGGGGAGAGTGACTGAGTTACCATACACGAATAAAAACCATTGCAATCTTTTCTTTGAAGGAATCCCAACAGAGATGACCTCCCAGTTTGGCCGGTGAATAGCGACTCTGAAAAATACATGCAGTTCAACCTGACGCTGCAACTAGGCTACAAGCTAAAGAAGGACAAGCTCAATTTCTGGTCTGACAAACCTCCAAAAATAGTTCCAAAAATATTAAACTGATTCGAAGCTCATTCCCATTGAGTTCTGTGTTTGCCAAGTCAAGAAATGTTTAACTCTGTGAGCGGGAGGGCAAACATACATCTGTACAAACACACACACAAATAAACATCCAAACATGCACATACAAATACAACATATATGTAAACATAAATACACATGCAAACATAACACACCTATATGCACACAAACAGGCATGCATGCCTGGATGTGTGCAGCTCCAACAACACTCAAGAAGCTCGACACCATCCAGGACAAAGCAGCCCCGCTTGATTGCTCCCCCTTCCACAAACATTCACTCCTTCCACCAGCGACGAACAGTGGCAGCCGTGTGTACAAGATGCACTTCAGGGACTCACCAAGGCTCCTTCCAAACCCACAACCTCTAAAATCTAGAAGGACAAGAGCAGCAGATACCTTCCTAGAGAAAAATGAACCATCAATATACACAAATGGTTTCATTTTCTGAATCCCTTTCAATTCTAGATATTTCTTAAGATTATATATAGTTTACATTCTATATGGTACTTTCTTTTAAGCAAGCAAACACCACATGAATATAGTCTGTTGTAGTCTTTTCCCATATCACAGTTGTGATAGGGCATGAGCAATCACATTCTCTCTTTCTGGCACATTTAGAATTTATAAATTGAATGGTTGTAATAATAAACTCCATCTGAATAGACTTGCATTTTGCTTTTTGAGTTTCCCTAGGAACAAGGGATTGTGGTCCGTATATACAGGTGTGTCAGATACATTGCTGCTGACATCAATGTCAAAATGTTGCAACACCAACACCAAACCTAAGCTTTCCTTTTCAATGGTCGAATATTTCTTCTGGTGGATGTTGAGTTTCTGAGAAAAATACCCGATTGGCCGTTCAATTCCCGAGTCGTCTTCCTGCAGAGGTACCGCACCGACCCCTACATCACTCGCATCAATCGCCATCTTAAATGCCTCGGCATAATTAAGGGTTATCAGCACGGGGTGCGGTGGTTAATACAGACTTCAGGTTCTCGAAGGCCTCCTGACATTCCGATGTCCACTGAAATTTTAAATGTTTTTCTACGAAGTTCAGTCAGGGGAGCTACCACGCTGCTGAAATTTGGCCCGAATTCAATAATAATAACAATAATCGCGTATTGTCACAATTTCCAGTAGAACCCGCTCATGCTCAGAAAGCTCAGTATTTCTCTCCCAGTGGCTGGTCTGGGAAATTCTCAGGGAGCTCTCTGACCAATGGTATGACCTAAGAAAGTGACTTGAGTTTTTGAAACTCCCTCTTTGCCAGGTTTACCACCAATCCAGCTTCCTCCAATCGATTGAACAAATCTTTCAGATGCTCCATGTTGGACTGAACACCACAAAATCGTCAGTATATACGGCACAATTCTTTAGTCCGGAGATGACCATGTTGGTTAATCTTTGGAATGTTGCTGGTGCATTCTACATTCCAAACCGCATGACCTTAAATTGATATGGACCATTTGGTGTCACAAAAGCCAAAATTTCCTTCCCCGGTCAAAATCCCTTCAGTAAGTCCAGTTTTGTAATAAAATGTGCTTGTCCCACCTTTTCAATACAGTCTTCCAGGTGAGGAATAGGATACGAATCTGACTGTGTAAAAGCTTTGATCTTTCTGTAGTCCACTCATAATCGTGTACCATCCGATTTTGGCACCTTGTCAACCAGTGAGCTCCATTTGCTGCAACTCACTTTGATGATATCATCTTTAAGCACATTGTCAATCTCCTGTTGTACCTTGCCAAATTAAGTGGATTGAGCCTGTATGGATGCTGTTTAATGGGAATTACATTTGCAGTATCTACATCATGTGTAATTACTTTTGTATGTCCCAATCTATTCCCACATATGTGACTGTAATAACTCTTTTAGATCATTTTAATTTTCCTTCGGAAGGTAACTCAATAATTTATTCCAATTTCTTATTACTTCCTCATTGTCCAATTTAATTTGAGGAATGTCAAATTCAGAATTGTCTGGATTTATCTCTTCTCCCTGAGTTACAACAACTAACACCTTCTCCTTCTTTCATATTCTATCAAAATACATTTTGACCACATTAACATGGCATTAATATGACACACTCTGAGTTTTCCTTCTGTCTGGCATTCTTATCAAATAATTCACCTCATTCAGATTCTTTTTAATCTGATAAGGCCAACTAAATCTTGCTTTTAATGCTTCACCTACCACTGGTAACAACACTAGTACTTTCTCCCCACTAACAAAATTACACATTTTGGATTTCTTATCTGCTTTTTTCTTCAACACCTATCGTGACAATTTTAAATGCTTTCTAGCCAACTCACCTGCCCTGTTTAATCTCTCCCTAAAGTTTGACACATAACCCAACAACATAGTCTCCAACACTGACTCACCATTTACTCTTTGATCAATTTCAGTGGTCCTCGTACCTCATGACCAAAAACCAATTTGAATAGACTGATTGGAGTTGATTCATTAGGTGCCTTCCTAATTGAAAACAGTACAAATGGAATTCCTTTATCCCAATCCTCTGGATAATCCTGACTATAGGCCCTTAACATGGGTTTGATGCCATCTTTCTAACACTCCTTGTGATTCTGGATGATATGCCATTGAGTTAAATTGCTTCATTCCTAAGCTATCCATAACTTCCTTGAATACACTTAGTCTCCCAAAAGGAGAATCCTGCCCAATGTCTCTAATTATCTACCCCAGAAATCATAATCAAAAACCCATTTGGCCTCTCCTTTTAAACATAAGCATGGTTTGAAATAACGATGATCTCACTTTTATGACATCTTAATTTCACTGTCTGCAGCCACAGTGTCTGTCTTTCTTTTAAACCAGAACTTTAAAAAGTATTATTGCAGCAACCCTAACGCAAGCCAAAAACATCATCACTGCACCAGACACAGATAATACAATATATATACTCATTTCATACATTCACCACATGTTCTGGTCTTTTCAGCAGCTGAGCACTGCGCACTCAAAGAGCCTCAGTCATCACAGCTGCAGTAAAACCTTGCTACTGTTATTCTCTATCCCCCTTGCAATAAAAACATTTCATTTGCCTTTATTTGCTGTACCCGAACACTAACAATTTGTTGATCTTGTCCCAAGGCATGAAAATTAACTGTTTAGAGTACCCAATTATTTCCCCCCCCCCCCCCCTATTAAGGAGCAATTTAGCCTAACTAATCCACCTACCTGCATGCCTTTGTGTTGGGGGTGAGACCCACACAGACACAGGGAGAATGTGCAAATTCCCCACAGACGGTGACCCGGGGCTGGGATCGAACCCTGGTCCTCGGTGCCGTGAGGCAGAGATTAACTGTTTACACCTCAAACAATTGTCCTTTTCATTTAGAGACTGGACAGGATTTATAAAGGACAATTCGAAATTCACCTTGCTGGAGTTTTTTGAGGAGATAACAGAGAGTGTCGATGAGGGTGATGCTGTTGATGTGGTGTACATGGACTTTCAGAAGGCATTTCACACAGTGCCACACAACAGAGAAAGGTTTTGGCTCATGGAATAAAAAGAAAAGCACCAACAGGGATACAAAATTGGCTGAATAATAGGAACCAGCAAGTAATGGTTAATGGATATCTCCAAAAGGTTAGGTGGGGTTACTGGGATGGGGTGGAGGCGTGGGCTGAGGTAGGGTGCTCTTTGCAAGGGCTGGTGCAGACTCAATGGGCCAAATGGCCTCCTTCTGCACTGTCGGGATTCTATGCTGTTTTGGGCTGGAGGTAGGTTTGTGCGGCATTCCCCAGGGGTCGGTATTGGGACCCTTGCTTTTCCTGATATATATTAATAATCAATATCTTCTTGGTGTTCAGGGAATAATTTCAACTTTTGCGGATGACACAAAACTTGGAAGTATTGTAAACTGTGAAAAGGACAGTGTAGCACTCCAAAAGGACACAGACAAGTTAATGGAGTAGGGAAGATAGGTGGCAAATAGAAGTTCAATGTAGATATGTGTGAGGTGATACATTTTGGCAGGAAGAACATGGGAGAGACAATATAAAATAGGGGGTAAAATTCTTAAATGGCGTGCAGGAGCAGGGGGTCCTGGGTGTCTATGTGTATAGATAATTGAAGATGGCAGGACAGGTGGAGGGAGTAGTTAATAAAGCAGAGAGTGTTGTGGGCTTTATTAATAGGGGCAGAGAGTACAAGAGCAAGGAGGTTATTCTGAACTTATACCAGACGCTAGTTAGACCTCAGCTGGAGTATTGTGTAAATTCTGGGAGCTACACTATAGGAAGGATGTGAACGCATTGGAGAGAGTGCCGAAGAGGTTCACAAGAATGGTTCCAGGGATGAGAAACTTCCGTTTTGAAGATAGATTGGCGAGGTTGGGACTGTTCTCCTCGGAGAGAAAGAGGCTGAGAGGAGATGTGGTCAAAATCATGAGGAGGCTGGACAGAATAGACAGGGAGAAACTGTTCCAGCTTGTGAAAGGATCAAGAACGAGAGGGCTCAGATTTCGAGTGATTTGCAAAAGAGGCAAACAAGGTGCGAGAAAAAACTTTTCTCCACAGCAAGTGGTTGGGGTCTGGAAGGAACTGCCTGGAAGTGTGACGGAGGTCGGTTCAATTGAGGCATTCGAAAGGGCATTAATGATTTTTTGAATAGAAACAATGTGTAGAGGTGCGGGGAACAGGCTGGAGATTGGCACCAAGCCATAGTCAGGGAGATTTTAGAGCATGGAAAGAGGCCCATTGGCCCAGCACATCCATGCCAGCCATACAGATTTCATTTACTCTTATCCCATCTCCCAGCATTTGGCCTGTATGCTCTCGCATTTCAAGTGGTCATCTAAATGTTGTGAGGGTTCCCACCTCAGGCAGTGAGTTCCAGTTTCCAAACACCTTGTGGGTGAGAACGGTTTTCCTCAAATCCCCTCTGAACCTCCTGCCCCTGGTTATTGAGCCCTCCCTTAAGGGGAAAGGTTCCTTCCTATCCCACCCGATCTATGTCCCACATTATTTTGTACACCTCGATCAGGTCCCCCTCAGCTCCAAGGAAAACAACCCCAGTCTATCCAGCCTCTCTTGATAGCTGAAACACTCCTGGTGAATCTCCTCTGCACCCACTCTGGTGCAATCACCCCCTTCCTGTGGAGTGGCATTTGGATGCTTGTTTGGAGAGCCGGTGCAGGATGGGCCAAAAGGCCTCATTCTAAATCGTAACAATTCTGTGAATAACTGGTTGCCAAGTGGGTGGACGCTTGCTCTACTGTTCTGCATTAAATTCCGTGTCAGTCAGTCAATCAGAGTAAGGATACAGCACAGGAGAGGGAGAGGGGGACAGGGGGAGAGGGACAGGGGGAGAGAGAGAGGGACAGGGAGAGGGGGGGACAGGGAGAGAGGGACAGGGAGAGGGGGGACAGGAAGACGGGGGAGAGGGACAGGGGGAGAGAGAGAGGGACAGGGAGAGGGGGGACAGGAAGACGGGGGAGAGGGACAGGGGGAGAGAGGGACAGGGAGAGGGGGGGACATGGAGAGAGGGGGAGAGGGGGGGACATGGAGAGAGGGGGACAGGGGGAGAGAGGAAGAGGGAGAGCGAGAGACAGGAAGAGAGATAGGGACAGGGAGAGGAGGAGAGGGAGAGGAGGAGAGGGACAGGGGGAGTGAGAGAGGGACAGGGGGAGAGAGAGAGAGGGACAGGGAGGGGGGGGGGACAGGGAGAGAGGGACAGGGAGAGGGGGGACAGGGAGACGGGGGAGAGGGACAGGGGGAGAGAGAAAGGGACAGGGGGAGAGAGAGGGACAGGGGGAGAGAGAGAGGGACAGGGAGCGGGGGGGACATGGAGAGAGGGGGACAGGGGGAGAGAGAGAGAGGGACAGGGGGAGAGAGGAAGAGGGAGAGAGAGAGAGACAGGAAGAGAGATAGGGACAGGGAGAAAGGGACAGGGAGAGGAGGAGAGGGACATTGAGAGAGGGACAGGGACTGGGACAGAGGCACAGTGACAGGGAGAGAGACAGAGAATTGGAGGGTGAGGGAGAAGGGGACAGGGAGGAGAGAGGGAGAAGGAGGGAGAGGGACTGGGAGGGTGAGGGACTGGGATAGATGCCCTGGGACAGGGTCTGGCACTGGGACAGGGACAGGGAGAGATGCCCTGGGACAGGGTCTGGCCCTGGGACAGGGTCTGGCACTGGGACAGGGAGAGAGACAGAGAATTGGAGGGTGAGGGAGAAGGGGACAGGGAGGAGAGAGGGAGAAGGAGGGAGAGGGACTGGGAGGGTGAGGGACAGGGATAGATGCCCTGGGACAGGGTCTGGCACTGGGACAGGGACAGGGAGAGATGCCCTGGGACAGGATCTGGCCCTGGGACAGGGAGAGCTGCCCTGGGACAGGGTCTGGCACTGGGACAGGGTCTGGCACTGGGACAGGGAGAGATGCCCCGGGACAGGGTCTGGCACTGGGACAGGGTCTGGCACTGGGACAGGGAGAGATGCCCCGGGACAGGGTCTGGCACTGGGACAGGGTCTGGCACTGGGACAGGGAGAGATGCCCTGGGACAGGGACTGGCACTGGGACAGGGAGAGCTGCCCTGGGACAGGGTCTGGCACTGGGACAGGGAGAGATGCCCTGGGACAGGGTCTGGCACTGGGACAGGGTCTGGCACTGGGACAGGGAGAGATGCCCTGGGACAGGGACTGGCACTGGGACAGGGACTGGCACTGGGACAGGGAGAGATGCCCCGGGACAGGGTCTGGCACTGGGACAGGGAGAGATGCCCCGGGACAGGGTCTGGCACTGGGACAGGGAGAGCTGCCCCGGGACAGGGTCTGGCATGGGACAGGGTCTGGCACTGGGACCTCCCAGAGTTTGGTTTCAGTGAGGATTCTCAAGCTCCAGTTGATTGGCTGGGAAAGAGCTCCAAGGCACAATCTGAAATGGTGACATTTCTGAGATAACATTCTGAAGCTGAATGCAGATTTGGTTTAAATATAAACGCTGCATTATAATGATGCACGGGATAATTTAATTTAAAACTGCACAAAACTATCTATTACGGGATATTTTTAAAAAGCAAGCCGATTGGGCGGGATTCGAACTCGTGGCCACTCGGCTTCCGCCGCTCTGCCCGAGCACCAGGAACCGGCATGAGCGGCTCGGCCGGGCCCAGGGTCCTGCTGGGGATCCGGGACGCGGCCATCGAGGGGGGGAGCCACTCCTCTTGGGACACCAGCAAAGCGGGAGGCAGCCCGGTGAGCAGAGCAGAGTGGGGCGGCGGAGGGACCCGGGGAGGGAGCGGCGCGGAACGCGGTGTATCCATTCCGCCGGCACAGGGTTCCAAAGCACGTGACCGGAGCCCAGCCGGCGGTGGGGCGGGGCCTGGGCGCGTACGCGGCCTCTTAAGGCTACCTGGTGCGGCAGCTTTACAGCCGGGCCAGTGGCGCAATGGATAACGCGTCTGACTACGGATCAGAAGATTCCAGGTTCGACTCCTGGCTGGCTCGATGTGTTTTTTTGTATTTTACCTTATTGCAGAAATTAAACCCTTTAAACAAACCCTGTTCCCCTGCATCAACTCTCCATTTCCCCCACTCAAAACACAGTCACTTGTGGCTTTTATCTTTTTTTTAATTAAATATTTTATTGAAAATTTTTGGTCAACCAACACAGTACATTGTGCATCCTTTACACAATATTCTAACAACACAAATAACAATGACCTATTTTATAAACAAAAAATGAATAAATAATAAATAACAAAAATAAAAACTAGCCCTAATTGGCAACTGCCTTGTCACAAGTAACACTCTCCAAAAATATAATTTAACAGTCCAATATATAATTATCTGTAGCAACGACCTATACATATTATACAGTATATATTAACAACCCTGAGAGTCCTTCTGGTTCCTCCCCCCCCCCCCCCCAACAACCCTGAGAGTCCTTCTGGTTCCCCCCCCCCCCCCGATCCTGGGCTGCTGCTGCTGCCTTCTTTTTCCCATTCCGTCTATCTTTCTGCGAGGTATTCGACGAACGGTTGCCACCGCCTGGTGAACCCTTGAGCCGACCCCCTTAGGACGAACTTAATCCGCTCTAGCTTTATAAACCCCGCCATGTCATTTATCCAGGTCTCCACCCCCGGGGGCTTGGCTTCTTTCCACATTAGCAATATCCTGCGCCGGGCTACTAGGGACGCAAAGGCCAAAACATCGGCCTCTCTCGCCTCCTGCACTCCCGGCTCTTGTGCAACCCCAAATATAGCCAACCCCCAGCTTGGTTCGACCCGGACTCCTACTACTTTTGAAAGCACCTTTGTCACCCCCATCCAAAACCCCTGTAGTGCCGGGCATGACCAAAACATATGGGTATGATTCGCTGGGCTTCTCGAGCACCTCGCACACCTATCCGCCACCCCAAAAAATTTACTGAGCCGTGCTCCAGTCATATGTGCCCTGTGTAATACCTTAAACTGAATCAGGCTTAGCCTGGCACACGAGGACGACGAGTTTACCCTGCTTAGGGCATCTGCCCACAGCCCCTCCTCGATCTCCTCCCCCAGCTCTTCTTCCCATTTCCCTTTTAGTTCATCTACCATAGTCTCCCCTTCGTCCCTCATTTCCCTATATATATCTGACACCTTACCATCCCCCACCCATGTCTTTGAGATCACTCTGTCCTGCACCTCTTGTGTCGGGAGCTGCGGGAATTCCCTCACCTGTTGCCTCGCAGAAGCCCTCAGTTGCATATACCTGAATGCATTCCCTTGGGGCAACCCATATTTCTCGGTCAGCGCTCCCAGACTCGCGAACTTCCCATCCACACACAGATCTTTCAGTTGCGTTATTCCTGCTCTTTGCCACATTCCATATCCCCCATCCATTCCCCCCGGGGCAAACCTATGGTTGTTTCTTATCGGGGACCCCCCCAAGGCTCCAGTCTTTCCCCTATGCCGTCTCCACTGTCCCCAAATCTTCAGTGTAGCCACCACCACCGGGCTTGTGGTGTAGTTCCTCGGTGAGAACGGCAATGGGGCTGTCACCATAGCCTGTAGGCTAGTCCCCCTACAGGACGCCCTCTCTAATCTCTTCCACGCCGCTCCCTCCTCCTCTCCCATCCACTTACCATTGAAATATTAGCGGCCCAATAATACTCACTTAGGCTCGGTAGTGCCAGCCCCCCCCCCCTATCCCTGCTACGCTGTAAGAATCCCTTCCTCACTCTCGGGGTCTTCCCGGCCCACACAAAACCCATGATGCTCTTTTCAATCCTTTTAAAAAAAGCCTTCGTAATCACCACCGGGAGGCACTGAAACACAAAGAGGAATCTCGGGAGGACCACCATCTTAACCGCCTGCACCCTCCCTGCCATTGACAGGGGTACCATATCCCATCTCTTGAAATCCTCCTCCATCTGTTCCACCAACCGCGTTAAATTTAACCTATGCAATGTGCCCCAATTCTTAGCTATCTGGATCCCCAGGTAACGAAAGTCCCTTGTTACCTTCCTCAACGGTAGGTCCTCTATTTCTCTACTCTGCTCCCCTGGATGCACCACAAACAACTCACTTTTCCCCATGTTCAATTTATACCCTGAAAAATCCCCAAACTCCCCAAGTATCCGCATTATTTCTGGCATCCCCTCCGCCGGGTCCGCCACGTATAGTAGCAAATCGTCCGCATACAAAGATACCCGGTGCTCTTCTCCTCCCCTAAGTACTCCCCTCCACTTCTTGGAACCCCTCAACGCTATCGCCAGGGGCTCAATCGCCAGTGCAAACAATAATGGGGACAGAGGGCATCCCTGCCTTGTCCCTCTATGGAGCCGAAAATATGCAGATCCCCGTCCATTCGTGACCACGCTCGCCACTGGGGCCCTATACAACAGCTGCACCCATCTAACATACCCCTCTCCAAAACCAAATCTCCTCAACACCTCCCACAAATAATCCCACTCCACTCTATCAAATGCTTTCTCGGCATCCATCGCCACTACTATCTCCGTTTCTCCCTCTGGTGGGGCCATCATCATTACCCCTAACAACCTCCGTATATTCGTGTTCAGCTGTCTCCCCTTCACAAACCCAGTTTGGTCCTCGTGGACCACCCCCGGGACACATTCCTCTATTTTCATTGCCATTACCTTGGCCAGGACCTTGGCATCTACATTTAGGAGGGAAATAGGTCTATAGGACCCGCATTGTAGCGGGTCCTTTTCCTTCTTTAAGAGAAGCGATATCGTTGCTTCAGACATAGTCATTTCCTTTGCCTCATTAAAGGTCCTCGTCAGTACCGGGGCGAGCAAGTCCACATATTTTCTATAGAATTCGACTGGGAATCCATCCGGTCCCGGGGCCTTTCCCGCCTGCATGCTCCTAATTCCTTTCACCACTTCTTCTACCTCGATCTGTGCTCCCAGTCCCACCCTTTCCTGCTCTTCCACCTTGGGAAATTCCAGCCGATCCAAGAAGCCCATCATTCTCTCCCTCCCATCCGGGGGTTCAGCTTCATATAATTTTTTATAAAATGTCTTGAACACTCCATTCACTCTCTCCGCTCCCCGCTCCATCTCTCCTTCCTCATCCCTCACTCCCCCTATTTCCCTCGCTGCTCCCCTTTTCCTCAATTGGTGTGCCAGCAACCTGCTCGCCTTCTCCCCATATTCGTACTGTACACCCTGTGCCTTCCTCCATTGTGCCTCTGCAGTGCCTGTAGTCAGCAAGTCAAATTCTACATGTAGCCTTTGCCTTTCCCTGTACAGTCCCTCCTCCGGTGCTTCCGCATATTGTCTGTCCACCCTCAAAAGTTCTTGCAGCAACCGCTCCCGTTCCTTACTCTCCTGCTTCCCTTTATGTGCCCTTATTGATATCAGCTCCCCTCTAACCACCGCCTTCAACGCCTCCCAGACCACTCCCACCTGGACCTCCCCATTATCATTGAGTTCCAAGTACTTTTCAATGCACCCCCTCACCCTTAGACACACCCCCTCATCTGCCATTAGTCCCATGTCCATTCTCCAGGGTGGGCGCCCTCCTATTTCCTCCCCTATCTCCAAGTCCACCCAGTGTGGAGCGTGATCCAAAATGGCTATAGCCGTATACTCCGTTCCCCTCACCTTCGGGATCAATGCCCTACCCAGCACAAAAAAGTCTATTCGCGAGTAGACTTTATGGACATAGGAGAAAAACGAGAACTCCTTACTCCTAGGTCTGCTAAATCTCCACGGGTCTACACCTCCCATCTGCTCCATAAAATCTTTAAGTACCTTGGCTGCTGCCGGCCTCCTTCCAGTCCTGGACTTCGACCTATCCAGCCCTGGTTCCAACACCGTATTAAAATCTCCCCCCATTATCAGCTTTTTCATCTCTAGGTCCGGAATGCGTCCTAGCATCCGCCTCATAAAATTGGCATCATCCCAGTTCGGGGCATATACGTTTACCAAAACCACCGTCTCCCCCTGTAGTTTGCCACTCACCATCACGTATCTGCCCCCGTTATCCGCCACTATAGTCTTTGCCTCGAACATTACCCGCTTCCCCACTAATATAGCCACCCCCCTGTTTTTCGCATCTAGCCCCGAATGGAACACCTGCCCCACCCATCCTTTGCGTAGCCTAACCTGGTCTATCAGTTTCAGGTGTGTTTCTTGTAACATAACCACATCTGCCTTAAGTTTCTTAAGGTGTGCGAGTACCCGTGCCCTCTTTATCGGCCCGTTCAGCCCTCTCACGTTCCACGTGATCAGCCGAGTTGGGGGGCTTCCTATCCCCCCCCCCCCCCTTGTCGATTAGCCATCACCTTTTTCCAGCTCCTCACCCGGTTCCCACGCAGCTGTATCTCCCCCAGGCGGTGCCCCCCCCGCCCATCCTCTCCCATACCAGCTCCCCCCTCTCCCCAGCAGCAGCAACCCAGTAATTCCCCCCTCCCACCCCCCCCGCTAGATCCCCCGCTAGCGTAATTACTCCCCCCATGTTGCTCCCAGAAGTCAGCAAACTCTGGCTGACCTCGGCTTCCCCCCGTGACCTCGGCTCGCACCGTGCGACGCCCCCTCCTTCCTGCTTCTCTATTCCCGCCATGATTATCATAGCGCGGGAACCAAGCCCGCGCTTCTCCCTTGGCCCCGCCCCCAATGGCCAACGCCCCATCTCCTCCACCTCCCCTCCTCCCCCCATCACCACCTGTGGGAGAGAGAAAAGTTACCACATCGCAGGATTAGTACATAAAACCCCTCTTCGCCCCCCACATTCGCCCCACCACTTTGTTCGAACGTTCTTTTTAATAACCCGCTCATTCCAGTTTTTCTTCCACAATAAAAGTCCACGCTTCATCCGCCGTCTCAAAGTAGTGGTGCCTCTCTCGATATGTGACCCACAGTCTTGCCGGTTGCAGCATTCCAA